>NC_056513.1:2836558-2849740 GCF_014905685.2 Nematolebias whitei | reverse complement strand
TAAAAACATGGAAATACAGAAATCCACGTGTGAACTGCAGCTTGTTCAGAGCATTTTAAATAAACAGGTGAAAATGACAAATAAAGAACCTTGAATCCTTGAAAAGGTCATGAATAGTGCCAGGGTTTGTCTTTTGTATATATGACACTTATTCCTGATTCTGTCAATGTAAAGGAGTTGGAATTTGTTTGTGAAGCAAATCTTGTTTTCCAACAAAGTTCAGTCAGCTCCTCTGGATGTTTTCTTTTTGTTGAAACGTTTCGTCTTTTATCCAAAAGACTTCGTCAGTCCGAGGAGCCACAACAAACTCATTCTTATAAACAGCACCTTCTCATAGTGGGTCAACCAGTTTGATGGTGCTCAGATGGTTTCTGGAGTCCGCCCTCTCCCCCGCCGACTCGTCTGAGGCAGCCATGGCCAAAGTGGTTCAAAACATCAAAGTTCATGCTCAATAATCCAGCATGATGAAGTGTTCTGGATGAAAGACAAAACGTTTCAACAGAAAGAAACCGTCCAGAGGAGCGGACTTCACCCTGGTGGATTTTTTACCTGGATTACTGAGCATGGGGACGTGTTGATTTGATGATCATCTTCTGTTGAGCTAAGCTGACCTGTCCATGTGGCACATTATGAAAACTCACAGACATTAGTTCCCAACCCTGGTCCTCGGGGAACACTACCCTGCATGGCTTAGTTGTGATTTAATGACTTCCTCACGTTCTGCAGAAACCTGCTAATCATCCATTCATTCAAACCAGGGAAAACAGCTAAAACATGCAGGATGGTGTTCCTCAAGGACCAGAGCTGGGAACCACTGGATTACACATGTCAGAGTCCATGGAAGAGTGGGCGTTGGCACCAGAAGGTGAAAAAGATTTGATGCTAAGTCAAACGATCGTGGGGGGAGGAGAGAAATACCAAAGCAGAAGGTCTGCTCTTTACACGGATTTAAACACACGTTTCAAAATCTCCGTCTGTTTGTTTCATTTATCTGAAGCCGGCTTGTGCTTTTTGACGGGGAAGCCCACAGAATGAACGCTCAACATCTGGTGGAGATACGTTTTCTATACGTGGGCTGTGTTTTTATGAGATCTGCGTTGTGATCGCTTCCAGACGCACTGCGGTGGAAAAGTTTGGCCCCCGTGTTGAGGCCCTCTCTCGTACATTCTCTTCACCTTCTTCGCCGCATGATTTTCACCACACTTCATTTTTTTATTTTTCCCTCAGCTTCAATCATCCAACTTTTTCCTCCTCCGTCTCATTATCATAACTCTCCTTCCACTCTGGATTCCCTCCCTCGGTCGTTCCAGCGGTGTTTCCCTCCTCTCTTGGCAGGTCCTGCTCATTCTTCACAGCCCAGAGAGAATATCTGGGTTTTCAGACATTTCCTCTTCAAATTCCTCCAAACCAGGACTCGTATCGAACACACATATAAAAATGCGTATTGCATTTAGTCTTAGCTCCAAAAGAAAAATGGCTGAAGTGATTTTTCACATCTACCAATATTTGCATGTTATGAAGTTATGATGATGTCGTGGGTTTTATTACATTAATTTAAAAGCTTGTCAGAACTTTCAAAAAGGATATTTTAGATGCAAAAACAAAATATCACAACTTTAACAAGACTAACAAAATGAATGCTACATAAAAAGGTATCAGTATATACCACTCGTAATTATTTTTATGTATTTTTATTGTTACAAGCTGAAGACGGAACATTTAGAAGCGCTGCTGGCTCCTTAAATCATTCTCACATATAAGGGCTCTTTTGATCCCTCAGATACATAAACTTTATATTTATATTCCTTATTTTGTTTGTTGTGCGTTTTGTTTATTAAATTCTGCAAATAAATTGCGGTTAAAGTGTGAAGGAAAGGTGGTAGAGAGAGTTCACATCTTTACAAAAGTGGTAAAAAGAACATCTGCTTCTATCATTTTTACAAAAAAATGAAAAAACTAGATTATTAAGTTTTTTATTTTATTTTTTACAGTAGAACATTAAACACAAACCTACAAACACGTGCAATTTAGAAATCATCTTCAATTTTCAGTGTCTTCCCTACATTACTGCCAATGGCAGGGCGCTCGTCTGTTCTGGGATTGTTCTCGTTCGTACCAACAGTTTTTTTTTTTTGGGGGGGGGGGGGGAACACGAAGGAAATGGAACGCTACCGCGGTTGCTTTTTAGGTAGCCCATCTGTATTGCACACCGCTAGCTTTGCGCTACGTCAGTGCGGGCAGTTGTCGGGGGGGGGGGGAGGGGCATAGACATAAATACGTAGTTGCGTCCTTACTTGCAAATGGTGTCATTGCACAATGAATCCAGCAGAGGGCGCATGCGGACTACTTCCAAGTCGTGGCCATGCCACCCAAATAACTGCAGAGCCAAAGCAGGGACCAATACTGCGCAGGTTATTTTGCTGAACAGAGCATGGAGATTTATTTTAACTGATCAGTAAAATAAATCAATAATAAATTCCCTTCAATCCTTCAACTCGCTCGTCTTTAGCTACGAGCCTCTCAAGTTAGCAAGCTAACCTGTAGATAACCGAGCATAGGCTGTTATCTTGAAAAACTTCATCCAGAACGATAAATCTAACGTAGCAGTAAATATATTTCAGTTAGTAACGTTATCTTTGTCGTCCTCAGTGAAATGCATCGTTTGTTTGAATCGGTACTAATTAGACCTTCATCAAACGTGGCTGTTTAAACAATGAACAGGAAGGTGTTTCTTTGATTAATTTGTATTTTTACGTACGTTTTAAATGAAGGTTTAAAAGTAGCTGTTTATTTAGATTCTTGGTGGTGGACAAAGATTTTTTTTTAATTCAGCCGATATATTGGTTATCGGCATTAGCTTCTTCGTTGCGCTCTAATCGTCGTCATAACTTTGGCTAAAAATAATATTTTGCTAAATCTTGTGATATTTCAGCTGCTCTTGCATGATCTGTTAGCCCTTGGCGGATATGTTGTGAATAGCTGTCAGCCACTAAGGCATCAGATTTTAGCCATTTTTGCGTAGGCTGAAGTCGATTACCTGTGTCGGCCATCTTACACTGGGTTGACCCCACAGTCAATCAGCCGTAGATGTACATCCAATTATCACCCTGAAAGGTTTATTAAAATCCTGTTCAGTGAGTCATGAGACAGAGTAACCAACACCCACGCACAGACATGGACAGAAACATTCCCACTAAGCTCAAACCTTTCGTGGTCCACACAGCGTGACGCCAGCTGAAGGAGAGACGCAGCTCTGTCATTCAGAGGATCAGTGTTAATACCAGTTGGATGGTGCGGAGCCTAAACAAATTAATTTGTTCCTTCCACTGGATGAACTGGTTTCTTTTTGTTTCCATGAACGTAAAGTGGCTCCACATGTTGGTGTTTGTGTGAGCAAGGAGTGGTTGGTCGCAGTGCAACAGGTCCCAATACTTTATCAGCTGTGACTTGTCAGGAAGGGAGTTATAAAGCTTTTATGTCAAGTTAAAAATAAAAAACTAAACACAGGGCGCAATTTACAACCGTTAATATGACGGTTATCATAATACTAATACCTCACAGCAATAAAAGTCATTTTAAATAAACTCAGGTTTCCAGAATGTGGCCCGTGTGTTTAGGTGAGCGATGGAAAAATAAAAAAAAAGAGAGGATGGGACAAAGAGAGGGCAGCAACACTTAACAAGGAGAACAAAAAACACTCGTCTGAAGAAATGGTGAGGGATAGCACAACTTCTGCACTCACACACACAAAGGCCACACTGTTTGTAGCTCGGGAACGTCCTCGTGGCTGCAGCTCTTCACCAAACCGCCACCTTTGGTAAGGCATGAGATTCTGCTTGTACAGAATAAACAAGCCAGAGATGGCTGAACTATGGAAGAGCTCCAACATCTCAGCTCCTGGAAACCCTGGCATCACAAGGAGGAGACCACACCTATAACCGAACCAATGGCGCACACACACACACGCTGTCCCTAAAAGGTGAGATTTTCTGGCTGCACGCATGCAGACACACACTTCCAGCTGAGGAGGAAGCCGGAGGACAAACGGTCTCTGTGTGTGCATGTTTACTTTTGAATACGAGGAGGAATAGTGGCTGCCATTGAGGAGATGGAGACGTCCTGCCAAAGAGCAGCAACCGTGGAGCCACTTGCCGTTAGCATAGCTTAACTCGGAGCGAAAACCACGAGATGAAAAAGCCGATTCGATTCTAACGATGAGGATGAGGTTACACAGGTGAGCGTGAGGGAGGATGCAGTTTTGAAGTTTCTTGAAAACAAAGACGTAGCATTCCTTGCAGGAAAGCACATGGCACCTTTCATGGCAACGATTGATTTCAAGATCAGGAACATTCTGCAGCAGGTTTTGAGGAGATCGCTCGGCTACTACCACGCCAGACTTTAGGTCAATATCTACAAACTTGACTGAGTTAAAGCTATTTTTATGTTGGCTAATGTCGATTAGCTTCGGCATCCATCTTGAACTGGAGCGACTCCAAAAGCTATTGAGTTGCAGAAGCACATCAAATGATTAGTTCCTGAGAGTTTCATTATGTTTATGAGATATTTTGCTAACAGACAAATATGCTGTGCATCAGCAATTAAATCAGAGTGTTTTGGCAAAGATCTTGTGCAATGTGTAGTGCTCATTGTTGAGTATATGTTGGGGATGACTCTCAGCTACTACCACACTAACTTTAAGATCAATATCTGTAGCACTGCCAGAGTCAGTGATTTTGTGGCGGCCATCTTTAGAGAAACTGACTCCAACATAAGGTGAAGGTGTTCATCCAGTAGTTCTGGAGTTGCGCCGCTCAACGTGTCTGCGTGTTGACGTAGCGCTCTCACATTCATTCTGAGATTTTGCTTTTGAAAACTTTAATTCCTCTTTTTTCCTGGATGTAAGTTGCTTTTTTCAGATGCTTACTTCCTCAGGTATCAGATGCTGCGCAGCTGGAAGGATTTTTACTGAAACTTTTTTTTCGTTTTGGACATTTGTTATGATGCGTAACCATGACAACAAGGTGGTTTTCTACAACCGGGAGCAGCTGATTAACATCTCAAAGCTCAAATAAGACCTCATCTACAGCCCCAAACCCCAAACGAGTTGAAAAGGAGGTGCCGTGGATGCATTACTGTCTACCTGGAGACTGTGCTCGAGTGCCTGACCACGGAGATCTTGGACGTAGCAGGAAATACGGCTCGTGACAGCGGGAGGACCGAGATCGTCCCTCGACACCTGCAGTTCAGTCCGCGGCGACGCGGGACTCGGCAGGCTGCTGGGAGAAATGGCCATCGCTCGGGATCGAGTTTTGCCTGGGATTCAGGCAGTCCTGCTGCCCAAGAAGACCGAGAGTTCTGCTGGGTCTGGATGGACGGATCGGCATTTAAAGAATTTCTTCGAATCCGGATCGGACCGCTACAAGAGATCCTTCCTGCCCAAAGCCATCAGCATCTGTAACAACTCTAATGAAACCGGGACGATGAACTACAAGAACAATTCATTTCCCTTTGGGATTAATAACGTATTTTGAATTGAATTGAATTACTTGTTGAAAGTTTAATTTAAAATTAAATTCACCGGCGGGCGATAATAACTCAAAATAGAAAGTTCCTGAAGAAACTTGACGGGGGCTGCTACATCGCAGCCATTTTAAATTTTTGATGCGACACTCCGAAGTGTTGGGGGTCGCTCTCAGCTACCATCGCTCCAAATCTCAGCTCAATAAGACAAAAGATCAGCGACATCTACTCTCTTTTGAATGTTGAGTTATAGTCAGTTTCGAAGTTTCTGAGGTAGCTGTGGCAGCCATCTTGATTCAAAATGGCTCCAAAAGTGAATCAGCGTCTTGTTCAGGGACCTCTTCCCTCTACGTCATGTGACACGTGACCTCACTGGGTCAGTTAGAGGCTGTCGGTGTTTGTCAATGAGAAAAATGGCGTCTTTGTTTGCAAATTACGTTGCCATGGTAACTGGACACGCCAATAAAAGTAAAAGCACACATCCCAGCGCCGTGCCGGTCGTTTTGTTACAAGACTTGTGGAGGGACACGTCGCAGTTCGGGCTGCATTAAAGTTGAAGGAGGAGCAAGATATAAAGTTAAGAAACCCTTTGTCAGGTGGATAATAATGGGCGGCTGCCTTTCTAGACGGCCCCTGACGAGGGGACACGTCAAGTGTTTCTGACTGAAGCAGCTAAACGTTCCTGTTTGAAGTCTGAGGTGAAGCCTGAAATCTCCGCAGCGCACTCAGGAATCAGAATCAACGTCCTCCTTCAGTGATGGGGAGGAATCCAGGAGATGTGACTCGGAGACGCTCGGCTCGACGCCTGAAGCAGCGCGCCGTCGCGCAGACACGACACCACAAAAAAATCTGATCGTCACATCTGTCCAAACTCTCAGGACGACGCGCCGAACGGAGTGATCAGCTCAAGAAATGACCCACTCGGGCTTCCGTTGTCTTGATGCTGCTTCTGTTCCTCGTCATCACCCCCACGAGAGTTGAAAAGTACAAACCATGTGATTTACAAAGGCATGAATCAGGCCACTATTTATTTGATCCTCCACTTACAAATTACGTGGAAAAGACAGAAAGACAGCCCGCAGCAAAATGAGAATCCTTCTGTCTCGTTTTACCTGTGCACACCCTGCACCGCCTGGCAACGCCACATCCACTCTCTCAAAAACAGCTGACGAGTCTCGCCTGCTTCTTTCCCCAGAGCCCGACCAGAACATTTCATCTGCTCCAACCCTTGGTTTCATCTCAACCACAGCAAACGAATCCCTTTCTCCCCGTGCGCTTTGCTGCAGGTAATAAAACTCAATTTATTCCTGCCTTCCTCCCTCGAGGTGAGCTAAACATCTCTGGCATCTTCTCAGGTCCATCCTTTTCTAAAATTTGTGAGAAGACTAACCAGATTCCCGCCTGCCAACCAGTATGCCAACCAGTATGCCAACCAGTATGAGAGCAGCTGAGTTTCTGCTGCGAGCGCTGATTTATGCCGACGACACGATGGCGCCAAGTTTCTCTCTTTGCACTAGAAGAAACTAAAGAAGTGCCGTCTCCTTCAGTGCCACAGGTGACGTGTTGCATTTTACTCACTGTGTTGAAGTTCCAGACCCGCTTGAAGGAGAGCCTCTTCCTCAGGCTCATCCTGCGCTCCTCCCAGAGGAGAAACCCACCGGCTCCTCGCTTCACATCATGTCTGAGTCACGCGTGTGCCCTGACGCAGACGGAGCTCCAGGAGTCATCTGAAGCAGGAAATTCATGACATGGATGCCAAGTGTCGCGCACAGCCCTTAATGAGCCGAACTATCAGCTAAAGTTGTTTAAAGTAACCAAACTGTGTCTGATTAATGATCTTACTAAACTCTGGACTTCCCTCTGTCTCACACACTCCTTCATGCGCTGAGCTGACACACTGACGAGGAAGTTCCATTCTCTCGCAGACACACACACACACACGGTTTCCATAGTGACACGCCCCCTCAGGCTGGAGAGGGGGAGGGAACAAAGGTCAGTCTGCCAATCACACGGCAGCTCAGCCCGTACCTCTCCACCCTTTCTCCTGTTCAAATCAGCTGGACATCTTCAGGTACGATCGTCTTCAATGTTTTTTAAAGAATAATAACAACTGCAGAAACTGCATTTCCTGTGAAAATGAAGTGCGAAGGCTTATTGCTGAAGAACTTGCTGAAAAGTAGCTGAAATGGAACAACAAGGCTAAATAAGCAGAAGAAAGAAGAAAGAACACAAGTTTCCTGAATTGGGTTGAAAGAAGCAGAAATAAGCACAAAAACTAGGAAATTAGCAAAAAAGGCTGAAATTAGCAAAAAATAGCTGAAAGTAGCTGAAAAGGCAGAAAGAAGCTTAAACTACCAGAAGGAAGCAGAAAGAGCTGAAATGAGCTTAAAAAATATAGAATTAGCTGAAAAAGCTCAAACTGGCCTAAAACAGCTAAATAGTAGCTGAAATAGCAGAAAAAGCTTAAACTAGCTGAAAAAGCTGAAAGAAGCATAACAAGTTGAAATTAGCAGAAATAAATTAATTAGGCTGAAAGTAGCAGAAATCACCACAAAAAACTTGAATTTATCTGAAAACAGCTGAAATTAGCTAAAAATGCTCAAATGTAACTAAAAGGGTAGAACAAGCTTAAATTAGCAAAAGAAAGCAGATAAAACTCATGTTTGCTCAACTAGGCTGAAAGTAGCCGAAATGAGCAGAAAAAAGTAGAAATGATCGGAATAAAGCTGAAATTAGCAAATATAAGCTGAAAAGTAGCTATAATATCTGAAATAAGCTTAAATTACATTTTAAATTAATTTAAATGAGTGTAAAAATATGGAATTAGCTGAAAAGGCTCAAATAAGCATGAAAACAGCTTAACAGTAGTAGAAAGGGCAGAAAAAGCTGAAAGAAGCAAAACAAGCTGAAATTAGCTGAAAGAAGTTTGAAGAAGCACAAAAATGTTACAGTTAGCAGAAAGAAGCTGAAAGGAGCACAAAACAGCTGAAAGTAGCTGGGAAAAGTTTAAATTAGCAGAAGGAAGCTGAAAGAAGCTGAAGCAGAACAAAATGTGAAAAGAGCTGTAAAGGGTTAAAAACAGATCTAAAGATCTGAAGGAGGTAAAATGAGTTCAATTTGTTTTCTGAGGAAAAAAAAATGTCAGAAAATATTTCAAAAAGCTAAAGTTGCACCAATACCAAAAGTCACAGCAGGGTTGTCCTGAAAGAGCCGAAGCTTGAAAACTGCGGGACGAGAATCGTAACGAAAAACGTACGGAAGAAAAATGGATCAGAACAAAGTGACCGTCTCACAAACGTTCACACGACGACAACGATCTTCTTCTGAACGTTTAAACTGAAGCTGATGACAAGTCATCAAGAGGTTTGTTAAAAGAAACGCCCTTCACAGGACAGAGCGGCACACACACACGTGCACACACACACACACACACACACACACACACACACAAGGACTACGGTTGAATTTGTGCACATGGCCTTCAGTCTACACCAAGCTCCCCTAACTTCCTGGTTGGAAAATACAACCACCGGTAACTGATGTCTTTATTTTTAGAGCTCGTAGCTGAAGGCAAAGTGCAAATAATGTTCTTGTGTGTGTGTGTGTGCACGTGTGCGCGTGTGTGTGAGATTAACTTTAGGATTCAACCTGATTCAAAATGGCTGCCAAAGCTAAGCAACTTTATCAAAATGGCTCGAACGAGCTAATTTTACAGAAAATGAATAAAAATCTGGAGTTGGTGGCTGAGAAAAGAGAGTGGTGGTGCGGAGCCTCGAGCCTGTGATCAGAAGGTCCCTGGTTCGAATCCCCCGACAGTTGCATCAAAGTTTGGGTGGGAAAGGTGAAGCTCCCACACCTGCCTCCACCTCCGGGCACCAGCCCTCTGCTCCACGCACGTGGGCTGGAGTAGCTTGGTGGAAAGTGGCTGTGTCGGCATGGGACTCAACACAACGGCCACATCTTCATGGGAGTTTGCTCGACCCTGAAGATGGGAGCAGCCGAATGGACCAGTAGCTGAGAGCCGTTCCCAGAACAAACTTCAAGCTCTGCATGTTCACAGGGTTTGTGGTAATAACTGTAGACAATTATCACACTGGGTCAATTCTAATGATGCTCTTGGAAAATAACCATTGTTCATTTCATTTTAATAATTTTGGTGTGGTAGTAGCTAAAAGAGTCTCTCAACATCTTCTCTGAACAATAATAAACTAGTTAAGGTCTCACGGTGTTGCATGAGATCGAGCAGAACATCATTTTCCAAGGTTTGACCAAAACAGCCTTCTCAGGATAAGATGATTCTGGTTTCAAACGTTTGAGGGAGACGGGCCTTCCTTCGAGACTCTTTGGTCTTTTAACTTTTAGGAACCTCAGATTAGATCCACTGTAATAATTCAGCAACGTTCAAGCCTTTTTTTAAAGTCTGGTTAAGAGTTATTTGAGCTACCGTGTCCATTTCATAACAATAATTCACTTTAATTTAAAAAGCAGCGAGTTTCTTCAGCAGAACCATCGTGTGCAGACGGATCGCTCCCAACGCTGGGCCGTACTGCTGTTCGTGTTAACCTTCCACGTCTCTGTATCGTAGCAACATCAGCCGAGGATCCAGCACTCAGCCCCCCCAACGAGCACGCCACACCAATATTCACACACAGAGGCCGAAGCAGCTGCCAACGCACTGATTAGCGAAGCTACTGGCGTTAAAACAGGCGGTTTGCTCAACAAGAAAACGTTCAAAAACTCCACTTTTTATAATTGTGGCAGAATGCTCTGTAGTTAAGTCTTATTTATTAAAAAAGTGGAGAAAAACCTTCAGCTGTTTGTCAAGTGATAGCAGTTTGAAGCTGCAGGGAATAAAATCCAAAGTTCGACTCGTCTAACGTCACATCCTGAGAAGAGAATAAAAAAAATCAGACGCGCAAAAGAGAACAATGTGTTTGGAAACTGATCCATCTCTTGAGTGAACATTAAAATGTGTATTTGAAACCATTTCGATACAAAATAAACATGTTTAACGTGTGCAGTCGTGTCCTGGTTTTATCGTCGGATGAAGAGTCGTCTCTCCTGCTGCAAACACGAACGACTGAATTTACATTTCTGCGCCTCTGATGTTAATTAATGTTTTAAATTAACCGTGCAGATATGTTTGCAGAAAAATAAGACGGATTTAATCAGCTGTTTGCATCGTTTGAACTCTGACAGGTCCTTGTCCAAATAAAAACCACTGCAAGTTGCTGACGTCTTAAATAAGAAGCTATTTTGTTGGTAATTATTAATTTCTCAACAAAAAAAAAATCGCAATAATAAAACTCAGATAAGAAGTTGTTGAATGATAAACAGAGGGGACTGCCTGTTACGGGTAATGGAGTGCGAAGACACGTTGTAAAATTACACAAACATCAATCGATGCAACAACGGAGATCTGAAAAATACTCCAAACGTTTAAACAAAGTGGGGATTAAAGCAACGGTTTTTAAATCGCATACAAATAACATGTTTATCTGGATATTTAAACACAAAAGAGCAGCATTTATTTCAGCTGTTTCTAAACAAACATTTAAGCTCAGGGACGGTTGATGTTTAATGAAACTGAACACCGCCCCCTGCTGGTGACATCCATTTAAAACACTGGGATTACTGGAACCAGCAACAGTTTTCTTTAAATACTTTAAAATTATATTCAAAGTCAATGTTTGTGCCATTAAGGGTTAATAAATTACAGAATAAATACTGTCCAGTTCTGGTAATTTAAGCTTCTTTCTGCTTTTTTAGCTGCTTTTCAGCTGGTTTTTTAGATAATTTCCACTTTTGTGCTTTTCTGCTTCTTGCTAATTTAAGCTTGTTCTAACTTTTCAGCTACTCTTTTAGCGTTTTGAGCTAATTTCAGCCGTTTTCAGGTAAATTAAAATGTTTAGTGGAAATTTCTACTACTTTGTTGCGCTCCAGCTGTTTTTGTTTTGTTTACCAGTTTCAGCTTTTTCTGCAATTTCAGCTACTATTTAGCTGTTTATATGCACATTTTTGTATTTTCAGCCAATTCCACTGTTTTTAAAGCTCATTTCAGCTCTTTTTTTTTTTCTTCCTTCGGGTAGTTTAAGCTTTTTTCTGCCTTTTCAGTTCCTATTATGCTAATTTATTTAGCTAATTTACGCCTTTTTTTTTAGCTAATTTCCTATTTTTTGTGTTAATTTCTGCTTATTTAAACCTAATTAAGCAAACATGGTTTACGGTATAAATCCGTTTGAGGGTTTGCGCTGCTAAACAGCCCCCCCAGGGTGGTGGTGAGTCCAACAACAGCTCGTCACCGTCAGTTGATTTATACAGCGCATACAAACCAAAGAGCCTTACAGTTACACAGATAAAGAGTTTAAAAAAGAATTTTAAAAAGCTTGTAGACATCAAATCCTATTTTTGTACCAAAACAAGCCTGAATAATCTTTAAAGCACACTTTAAACATTAAGACCACAACAAAAACCAAGGTACTTCCTGTCCCTATTGGTTAATGAACTTTGTATAAACATAAATGGAACAGGCATGACTTCTTAAATTATGACTGAATCACTTTAGTTTTACGTTCGGCTTCACTGTAGCCGGACTCCGTGCCAAAGACAACAAGAGTCCCTCTGGGCTGTTCCCTTAAATCTGCAGGAAATTCCTTCTCATCTTGTATTTCTAAATTAAGGTTTTAACCTCTCGCATCGGCCCGACTTCAAAGAGGTGAAAAACAAGTCCGAGCGCTCCAGAAACAGAGAAATAAAGACGGTGGGGTTGAGCTGACCGTGCGTTTCAAACGTTTGTCGACAGCAAACACAAATTGTTCCGTTTGGAGTGAACGTCGGGTTCTTTTTGGATCCCTTCTGTTCATTTGATCTAGTCTTGGATGCAACTTCCACACCGTTAGCTGCAAGTGCTTCGATCCAATCAGTGCATCCCTCCCTGCTCGCTAACAATTTACCCTTGCTGTGAGTTAATAATCCAGATTAGAAGCCACAGCCTGATGTTCCACCATCAGGCGGACCTTCATAAAGTGTATCTGTTCCACAAGAACCTCCAGCAGGAACACAACCTTCTGGCTCGCATGTCAGGAGCTTCACATGGTTTCCATCTGCTCAGGCTTTTATTGATTCTGGATATATGCAAGGTCCAGAAAGTGCAGGCGAACAATCGGATTCTGATCACAAAGAAGAGCTTTCCAAAGAAAGTTTAGGGAAGTGACTTTTTGATCGAATCCACCAGTGTCTGTGGTCTACGTGCTGCACACCAAAGTTCATGCTCAATAATCCAGGTAAAAAATCCAGCAGTGTTCAGGCAGGTCATCTGCACCGTCTCTTGTTTTGTTGAGACGTTTCGCCCTCCATCCAAAGGACTTCATCAGTGTGAGGAGTCACAAACAAACCGTTTCCCCACTAACCAGTGCACTCCTACAGTGGGCAACCTGTTTGTACGAATAACGCTAATTATACTATATACAACGAAAAAGTGAATATTATAACAATAAGTATTATTATTATTATCATATGATATATAATCGTTAATTTTGCTGCAGTCATCAAAGTTTAACTTATGTTCCCAGGTCAAATAGGAACATTTTGAGACGGTTTAATTTTTACTTGCAGTATTTATTGTGTAAATGTTTATTAAGCATTTATTGTGTAAATGTTTAT
>NC_056513.1:2831506-2836548 GCF_014905685.2 Nematolebias whitei | reverse complement strand
TTTATTGTGTAAATGTTTATTAAGCATTTATTGTGTAAATGTTTATTTTTGTTACATGAAACATTCTGTACACGTTCATTTTTCTCTCATAGAAAACGAATTGAGCTCATTTTACCTCCTTCAGCTCTTTAGATCCGTTTACAACCTTTTACTGCCCCGTTCACATTTAGTTCTGCTTCGGCTTCTTTCGGCTTCTTTGTACAAATTTAAACTTTTTTCAGCTGTTTTGTCCTTTCAGATTCTTTCTGCTAACTACAACACTTTTGTGCTTCTTCTAACGTCTTTCTGCTAATTTCAGCTTGTTCTACTCCTTTCAGGGTTACTACAGCAAGTTTCAGCTTTTTCTGTTATTTCAGCTACAATTTAGCTGTTTTTATATATATATTTTTTTAGCTAATTCCACGTTGCTTTCCAACTCATTTAAACTTTTTTCAGCCTAATTAAGCAAAAATAAACTTCCTTCCAGTAATTTCAGCTTCTTTCTGCATTTTTTTAGCTGCTTTTCAGCTGTTTTTTTTTTGCTAATTTCAGCTTTTTTTGATAATTCCCACTTTTCTGCTCATTTCTGCTTCTTTCAGCCTAATTGGGCAAACACGTTCTTTCTGCTTTCTTCTGCCAATTTAAGCTTGTTTTAACTTTTCAGCTACCGTTTTAGCATTTTTTGCCAAGTTCAGCTGTTTTCAGATAAATTAAAGTTTTTTTTAGGTAATTTCTGCTAATTTCAGCTTATACTCTTTCTAGCTTTTTTTCAGCTAGTTTCAGCTTTTTATGCTATTTCAGTTACTATTTAGCTGTTTTCATGATCATTTTAGCCTTTCCAGCTAATTCAACATCGTTTTAGGTCATTTAAGTTCCTTCTGCTAACTTAAACTTCTTTCTGCCTTTACACTTTTCTGATTTTTTTTTTTTTTTTTTTGGTAATGTCCTAATTTTTGTTTATTTATACCTAACTCAGCAAAATGTGTTATTTCTGCTTTCTTCTGCTAGTTAAGGCTTGTTCATCCATTTCAAACATTTCAGCTGTTATTTATTTATTCAGCACGACTCGGCTGCTGAACGATGTTTGCGACTCGCAGGAGTTCCTGAGTCGATGGATGAAACTCGAAACCACGCGACACGATTTGGTTTGAGCACAAACGTGTTTTCCACTCTTCTTTGGGTTGTTCAAGCGTTTATCTGCTGTTTTTTATTTTTCAGTTATTTACATAAGACGTCGTCAATAAGCCCCCAACACCCAGTTCAACACTCCTCCAAGTGGTGAGGGCTGCCACCAAGAAAGAGACATCATGAAGACCAAGGAACGCTCCACACAGGTCAGAGATAAACGTGGAGACGTACAGATCAGTGTTGGTTGAGACTCGGTTAATTTAAGACGATGGAGCAAAATACAGTTGTTTGATAAGTGGAGTGGTGGCGCAGCGGTTAGAGAAGGTGGGCCTGTGATCGGAAAGTCACTGGTTCAACTCCCCGGATTGACAACATTAAAGAAAAAATAAAAATGTGGGAAGATGAGCAGATGAGTACGATGAACACAGTAGCATGAAATAAATCAGCAGCATGAGATCAGCAGTACGAATAGTCAGCAGCACATATCATTAATCGAGTGCCATCTGCTTCGACCGGCTGGGTTTGGTAGGAATAGATACACAATGGCAGGTCAAGAACCACGTTAAGATAGAAATAGTATCAAATGAAAACTATTCAAATTTAACAAATCATTTAAGGAAATGAGGTCAGTTTGTCCTCCAGTAGTCTAAACCTATAGCAGCACAACAAGCCGACCCTAACTATAGGATTTATGAAAAGTCTTAAACTGGACAACGTGTCAGCCTCATGGACAGAAACTGGAAGTTGGTTCCACAAGAGAGGAGCCTGAGAACTGGAAGATCTTCCTCCCATTCTGCTTTGGAAACTCTAGGAACCACAAGTAAACCTGCAGTCTGAGAGTGAAGTGCTCTGTTAGGAAAATATGGAGCAATAAGATCTGTAATATAAGATGGAGCTAGGTTGTTGAGAGCTTTGTAGGTTAGAAGTAGGATTTTGAATTCAGTTCTGGATTTGACCGGGAGCCAATTTAAATATTTAAATGAAAAAAAAAAAAGCTGATTTAATGGGATGATTAAGGAATTAACCAAGTCGAGGCCCAGGGGCCAATTATGGCCCTTGTAAACGTATAATGTGGCCCCCAAGCTGATATGTTTAAAGTAAAATGCTTAAATCCCATTAAATTTTATTTAAAACCGAGCGTTCTTTATTTAGTTCAGACTTCTCGTGACAGTTGGTGAATTCGAAGCCAATAAAGATCATCTTGGATTTTTCCATCGTGTTTGATTTTGAGGCATCAGAGAAGGTCGAGACCAGTGAAACTCGTTCGTGAAGCTGCGGTCAACAGAAGAAGTCCGGTATCTGACGCACGGCTTTGAAATGCCTTATTTTAATTGGGCCCCCCTTTTCTAACAGAGTTTGACACTTTAAACCAAAAGAGACAAAAACAGGCGTGTGATTGGCTCGAGCAGGTCACATGATCCGTCATTCCCAAAATGAGGCTCCCAAGGAAAGTTTTAGCTCTTTTAATGGACGTGAAGTGAAATAAACGGCTTCATTCCTCAGAACGAACCAAGAACAGAAACTACAAAAAGTTTTAAAATAAAAAAAAGTTTTGTTGAACCTTCTCTCAAGAGTGAGGCTCGGATGAACGTACAGCTAAATGTTTAACGCTGTGCAACACGGCCTGGACGCTCGGTCTGATCTGAAACATGGACTGCATGAAGCGCACGCACGCGCGCACACACGCACACGCGCACACACCAACACGCACACACACAGTTTACTCACTGGATCAGCAGGCGCTTCAGAAAAAGTTTTCTGCTCCATGAAGTAATCCTCAGCAGCTCGTGTGAGCGCTCCGTTCAGTGGACATGGTCATCAGCTGTTGACTGTGTGTGTGTGCGTGTGTGTGTGTGCGTGTGCGTGCGCGCGTGTGCAGAAACCAAGTGGAGAAGCTGGCTTCCAAACGTCCAAGCCTCTACAGAATGTCGCTGTCACTAGATTCCCCTCTCGTGCTCTTTCTCATCCCTCCTCTTCCTCTTCTCCTTTGTCTCCCCTCCCTCCCAGCTCTCCCCCCTCCTCCGTCTTTTCTGCTGCGCCCACCCTCGTGTCATTTCTATTCCACCCACACCGCTGCGAGCCGACAGACGCACACTCGAGGCGAACGTGGGGGCACGTCGTCGTCGAGCCACGCTCCCACACAGGAAGCCGAGCTGACCGTGCTAGCTCTCCTGTCATCTGCTCAGCACGGCCCACGCACGTCTGAAGGAGAAACTGGCGTTCACCGTGGAGGGGGGAGAGAAGAGGGTGAGGGAGAGGGTGAGGGAGAGGGGAGTAAAAGAGCAAACCTTGATGCCCTCGGGGTTTGTTTCACGTGTAAGACAGCCAGAAGTGTGTGAGCGATGATTACGTGTTGATAGGTGGCTGCATTCTTCAACATGCCTTGACACACAGTGCAGGTGCTCCCCCCGACACCGCTCACATACCGGTACACCTCCCTCCTGCCAGCCTGGCTGGGGGGTGGGGGTGGGGGGGCAAATGAAGAGCCACTTAGCACAAACTGATATAGATACAAAAACTCGTTACGCTCAGAACGCTTTCAGTGGAAACTGTGTTTGTTGATCCAGCAAAGTTCAGTCGGGTCATCTGGACGGATTCTATAATGTGCCGAGACGTTTCACCCTCCATCCACAGGACTTCATCAGTCTGAGGAAACAAACAAAACTGCTTCTCCCCCAATTGCTTACTCCAAAGTGCAAAAAAAAAAAAAAACAGTTATGTTCCAACAACGTTCAGTCAGGTCCTCTGGGCGGTTTATTTTTGTTGAAACATTTCGTCCTTCATCCAAAGGACTTCAGCAGTCTGGTTTTTAACCTGGATTACTAAGCATGAACTTTGATGTTCTGGCTGCCTGAGAGGAGTCGACGGGGGAGGGGGCAGACTCCAGAAACCATCTTATCACCATCAAACTGTTGATCCACTATGTCACTGCGCTGCTCGTGGGTCTGAGTTTGTTTGTAGCTCCTCGGACTGATGAAGTCCTTTGGATGAAGGACGAAATGTTTAAAAAAATTTAAAAAAAAGAAATCGTCCAGAGGAACTGACTAAAGAGCTAAAAAGTTTTCAAAGACTTGTTCAAGTTCGTGTTTTCGACGAGGGAAGACAAGACGGAGGCTTTTTCCTGAGGTCGGCCTGTTAGCTTAGCTCCTAGCTTAGCTCTTAGCTTAGCTCCTAGCTTAGCTCGTAGCTTAGCTACTTTTAATGATACAAAAATGTGATTTTAGATCGTTAAAACAAATTTTTTTTTAAAAGAGAAAGGGAGGGGTCAGTGAAGAACCGGAGTTGAGTCTTTTCATCGAGTGTCTTCAGTAGAAAGAGAGACAAGAAGAAACGATAAAGCTGATAAATGAAAATGAGGTCGATAATTTTCATTTATCGTGCGATTAATTGATTGATTGTTTATCGTGACAGCCCTGCTGCTGAAAACAGATTCAGTTCATCAGACTTTCTATAATTAAGACATCATGTTCATTTTGGGACAAATTAAATGTGGATTTTATTCCTTTATAAAGTTTCTTTTGACTGGACTTCATGACTTTGCAATGAGCATCTTAAATTTTGTTTACAATGAAAATTTAGTAAATAAATAAATAAACGAAACATTTCTGTCCCGGTGAGTTGTTGCTGGTTTTGTGTAAATGATGTCCAGTCAATGTCCTCTTCGTCCATCTTTCATTGAACTTCAGCTCGTTAAGGACGCAGCAGCCGACTGTGTGGATTATCTGGTAGATTTATTTGACAGTGGCCTCCAGACTCTTTCCTGTGACTGTAATTTGGCAGCACGATGTAAATCTACAAGAAGGTTTTCATACTGCTGATTAATCAGCAGCAGACCTTAAGCTTCGGCTGACATAAACACGGAGCGCCCACAAGATCAGCAGCAGACCGTAAGCTTCGGCTGACATAAACACGGAGCGCCCACAAGATCAGCTGCA
>NC_056513.1:2809102-2831496 GCF_014905685.2 Nematolebias whitei | reverse complement strand
TAAGCTTCGGCTGACATAAACACGGAGCGCCCACAAGATCAGCTGCAGACCTTAAGCTTCGGCTGACATAAACACGGAGCGCCAAGTACTGAAGCCACATTTCAGCTGCAACACGACGTGTGAAACGTCCCGGGGTGCTTAAATAGCACCGCTAACACGATGACTGTAAGCCGTGTGCGATTGTTTGCGTGCGTGCACACGAGTGTGTATCTGAGCTGCCTGTACGTGTACAGAGTACACAGAGTATCTATGTACTTTATGTACTTTTGTGTTTGAGGCCTCACTGAGTTGAACGCCAGCGCTCATTAGAAGTGCGGCCCAACACTTGGAGTCCAATTATGCGCCCCCCCACCATCAGAACACACAGACGCACCCCTCCCTCCTCTTCACAGCACAAAGCTCGCTCTGTCTGCGCACATCGCTGCGTGCACGGCACAAAGCACGGCCGAACAACCGGAACAAGGTAGAAGAGAGGGGGTGGGCAGAAGGACACCCCCTCTGTGAAACTGTAAAACTGACAAAAAAAAAACTTGCACAGTTTTTATTATGATTAAAAAACGTTTTGCATAATTTGTGCAGACGTTTAATCGTTTGGTTCTTCCAGTGATCGCGACGTTCTGTTCCTGCACCCACGGATGGCAGCAGCTCGACTGATCCTTGGACTCGAACACGTCGTGTCACGTGTCGCCTCCCGACCGAGCTCTGGGCCAACACGGGCATGACACGCGGAAATAAACACTTTGATTTAGATTTGACAACAATCGTTATTATTTTATATTATTTTATGTATGAATGATTCTGTTCGGTCCCTGAGACCGACTCCTGTTGCGACTTGGTGCTTTACAAATAAACTGAATACGGCAATTAAATATTTAATTGGTCGTAATAAATAAAATGGAATTTTTGCTTGTTTAAATTAATTCTAATTTTATAATATTCCAAAGATAACGAATAGGCTGACACATGTCATGTTAGCATTTTGCAAATAAATAATAATCTAATTAGCCAATGCTAATAAATTCTTGCATTGGCGTTTTTTGTTTGTTTGTTTATGGAAACTGGAAAACTTTAAAATGCGATAAAAGCCTGCGGCCAACATCCTGATCAGCTGATTTAAGTGATAAACAGGAACATGTTCATGTGTGTGAAGGTAAATCCTCCAGTCTGTCAGAATTACGTCGCACGTTTAATGGTTAAATTAAAGATTAGCGATTAAAGCTTGTTGTGTTTTATATGTAGATATATGTTGCAACTTCTGGTTTCATAAGTTTAATCTTTGTTCGTTATGATCAGTTAACACTAAACTGACTTTACACAAAGTGTTTAATAGTTTACACAGTACACATTAAATTTCATTATAAATTACTGCCCCGTGTTGCTCTGCGGCGTGAAAACATCCACCGCTGTAACTTTAAGTTTATTAGCGTTTGATTTTTTTCCGTCTTCTTTGCCCTGATGTTGGTTGATGAGGCAGAAGTGCCTCAGGTGAGCGTCACTCCCTCCACCATTACAGTTACCTTGTTTGTGTGTCTGAAGTTAGAGGCAGAGTTTTCTGCCTCGAGTCTTTTGGATGAAGATGAAACGTTTCAACAAAGAGGAACCCGTCCAGAGGACCTGGCTCAGCCCTTCCAGGTGCATTTACCTGCGCGTGCATCAGGACACCTGACTCGCCTTTCACAGCATCAGCAAGCAGCAAGTCTGACCGACTTGTAGCAGGAGAGCTTCTTGCAGAACGAATATTTGTTTTCTAAATCACAGTCATCTAAAACAGGAGGAAGCGAGTAGCAGGTAAGAACTTCGCAGACCAAGAAGCGTCAGATGAACGCGAGTTTAAAAACGTTGAACGACCGGTGCACGTGGTTTTAGTGAAACACTGAAAGCAACAAAAACAAGATCAGTGCAGATCAATCACCATCAATATCAGCTCCTGTTGGAAAATCGAACTTAAATCATGAAAAATTACAACGTTACGCAAGAACAATTTTAGGCCCGCTCTCTTTCTTTGCGCTTCCTGTTGTGTAGTAAACAGAGAAACAAAAATGCAGAGACGATAAAAACCAAGAGGAGCGGTACTGAAGCAACGAGTGGTTTGGTTGATCTGCTCCCGGGGTCCTCCGGTCAAACAACGGAAACATTTAGCTCTGATCTGTATCTCGGCAGCATCGTGTTCGAGAGCGGGACTCTCCTTCGGACTCGGCCAGCCCTCAAAAATAAACTCGCACAAACAGACGAGCCGTGACGACAAACACACACACATTTTTTAGTTTACACTAAAAGTAGAGCGTGCTCGGCTTTGTGAGTGGCCTAGGACAACGGGAACAGAAAAATGCATCACCTAAAATAACTCAAGGATGCAGATGTTTCCATCCGAGGACGAGAAAAGCTGTTTGAGATTTTCTCTTCACGGAAGCTGTGGAGCAGAACTAAATGGGCAGATTGTTAAACTAAACTCATGGCTCTCAAATGACTCGACCTCAAGCATCACTTCCATCTAAAAGAAGAACAAAAGATGAATTTGTGCAACAGCGGAGCTATTTCAGCAGAAACAGTCCAAGTGTGCGGTTACATAAAGTACAACCTACTTTGAAATTCAATAATTCACAACTAATAAAGATGCACAGTAAAAGCCCAAACCTAAAATTAAAAACATTAAACACAAGTCTGGACCCACTGAGTTCTCCTGAACAACAGCAAACTACAAGTAAAACGACCACTTTCCTCTGCTCCTCCTGATGTTCTCAAATCAACAAGAATGAGTAGAAACACACAGCAAGACAACATGAAGAGTGCGAGCCGAGTGCTAAATGACAGCTGAAGTTTGCTACAGAAGCTAAAACTGAACCATTACAGCTAAAACTGAGCCATTACAGCTAAAACTGAACCATTACAGCTAAAACTGAAAGCAGCAGATCAGTAGATAAATAAAGCCAAACAGATGCTAAGGAAAAGCTTAGCAGCAAAACAGAAACATGTTTCAGCGAAATCAACTAAAATCTGCAAACCTGCAGTTAAAGCTAAAAGCAACAAAACATACGACAAAAATATCCAAACAGAGTAAAATTAGCTAAACTGTATGTAAATGCTAAAAGAACCATATCAGTTACCGTAGTTGCCACCGTACACGGTGCACCGCCGTATTTTTTTATTAACCTTTATTGAACCAGGCAAATCCCCGTGAGATCACAGGTCTCTGTTGCAAGGGCGGCCTGGACCTGCAGGCAGACCAACATGCACGAGCAGAACATTCACCCAGAAAGACCCGAGGTCCAACCGGGGATTGAACCCAGGACCTTCTTGTTGTGAGGCAACGGTGCTAACCGCTGAGCCATCGTGCTGCTGTATAAGTCGCATCACTCCAAATACGTTTAATAAAGTGGAAAAAACATAAATAAAATGCAGCTGATTTGCTCCAGGAGCTCCGGAGCGTCTCGGTGGCTTGGTATGGCAAGCTAATGTCTCATTAATGTCCACTTTTACCCACTACTGAGACACTTGGCTTGCCATATTACTCGAGCACCCTCTAGTGGCAGAAAATGGTAGTGTTCAATATTTTCCATGTCAGAATGAATGAAAACGTCAGATCTCAGCCAAAATAAATATGGTTATAAACATGGGAACAAAACGTATATAAGTCGCATGCATGCTAATTTATGCAAAAAGGTGCGACTTATACAGCCAAAAATACGGTACTCACAAATTAGCTACTAAAATTAGCTACTTGCTGTCATGAAGAGAAAACAGAACTAATTTACTGGCTGTGAATTTTTAAACATGATGTTATGCAAGACGGAGGTGAGCAGCATTCTGTGCCAAGTCAAGTCCAATTTATTTATAAAGCACATTTAAAACAACAGCTGTTAGCAAAGTGCTTAACGATAAGATCAAAGGCATTAATTAAAGAATAAATCATTGAAAGCGTCAAGAGTAAAACATAAAAAGATAAAAACAATGAAATACTAAATCAAATCTGTGAAAACAGTTTGTTTTGAGGAGATTTAAAAGCAGGAAGTTCGTTCAAGCTTTATTTATACGAGTTAGTCTCATTGAGCCACGAGGACTCGTTTACAGCAGAGACCTGTAAGTGAAGGGGGAAGGAAGTGAAGGGGCCTGTCTAATGGTGGGGGGCAGATTGTTCCAGAGGTTAGGGTCCACGACTGAAAAAGCCTGATCTCCTCTGAGCTTCAACCTAAAGCAGCTGGTCAGATGATCTCAGGGCCCGAGAAGGAACATCTGGTTGAAGTAGGTCAGAGATATATGAGGGTGCAAAATTCATTTTTTAATTCTCCTTTTGACCTTAAAGGCCATTAATTCACTTAAAGGTCAAAAGGAGAATTAAAAAATGAATTCTGACATGTACTGGGAGCCAGTGAAGCGAGGACAAAACTGGTGAAATATGTTCAAACCTACGAGTTCCTGTTAAGAGCTGAGCTGCAACATTTTGGACGAGCTGGAGACGTGAAAGGGAGACCTGACTGACTTCAGCATGAAGCACGTTGCAGTAGTCTAGTCGGGTTGTAATGGAGGAATGGACTAGTTGTTCAAGGTCAGATCAGGTCAACACTGACTGAAGCTGAGCTACCTGCCTTAACTGGAAGAAGCTTTTTAGTAGAACAGAGTTAATCTGTTTATTAAACTTAAAGTCTAAAACCATCCTGAGATTTGTAACAGACTGTTTAAGGTATGGTTGAAGAGAGTCCAGATTTGCAGGACCAGAGACAGAAGTAGAGCTAGGGCTAAACACGATGACTTCATTTTCTGATCGTTGAAAACTAAAAAGTTTGACGTCATCATGCCTTGATGTCATCAAGACATTTAAACTGAGGGTGGATGGAGAGATAACTATTTGGTTTTAGGGCAGATAAATCTGACAATCATCAGCATAGCAGTTAAAAGAAAGACCATGTTTCTTCAGGATAGACCCCAAAGGGAGCAGATACAGTGAAAACAGAAGGGGTCCAAGAATAGAGCTCTGTGGGACCCCGCATGAAAGAGGCACTGAAGCAGATAAACTATTACCAACATGAACGCAGACACTCGTTCTAGCGCTGCACCTGTAATCCCAACCCAGCGTTCTAGTCACAGTAAGAGGAAACGGTGTCCACAGTCTCAAACGCAGCAGTAAGGTCCCGGAGTACAAGTACCACAAACTGACCACAGTCATTTACTAACACAATGTCATTACAAGCCCTTACTAAAGCTGTTTTGAGGCTGTCTGGTTGTTTAAAACTAGACTGAAAAATCTCAAAAATTCCATTTTCATTCATAAACTCGTTTAAATGAATAAAAATAATTTTCTCCAAAATTTTAGAAAGAAAGGGAAGTTTTGAGATTGGTCTGAAATTAAGATTCAGTTCAGCGTGTGCCCGTTCACGTGCTCCTCTGTGAAGAAATCCGGCCCTGCTCCGTTTCTAGAAGACAACTCTGTTAACGAGTGCGTCGGTGTTGCCACGGCGACGTGGGCTGAGGGCTCGTCATGTCATGCGAGGACGGGCCGCTATCGTCAGGGATGCACACGTTTCGAATGGGACAAACTGCACGAGAGACCCCGAGCTCGATAACGACACTTAACGAACAGAACGCGTGAGTGCTCCTCACCTCCAGGTCGTCCAGCGAGCGAGCCATGCTGAGACGTTTGGAGCGTCCGAAGGAGCGTCGGGCCGAAGAACGCTGAGGGAGAGGAGGGAATCCCATCGTCAGTCCACGAAAACGACCACCCTGACGACAAAATATATTCATGCATTCAATTTGAGCGAGTTACAAATTAATCTACAGTTCAAAAAACTCAGTGACAAATCTCCAAAAGTCTTGAAAACATAAATCTAGTTACATTTTTTATATAAAGTGTAGATATTTTATCCACTGAGCAGTCTGGCTGACTGAGTGTTGTTGGACCCACAGTAGTTGTGTTGATTTTAAACACTTTTATTAAAAAAAATAGGGATAAAGCAGCTTAAACTCTTTAGATGTTCCAACCTTTTAATAAAAACAACTCAAAACTTCAAAAACAATTCAGACCGTTAAAAATAACTGCAACAGACAGAAACTTAAAGATGCAAACATTTGGTGCATGCACTGTAGTTTTAAAAATACGCTCCTCTTGTTTAAGATGATTAGTTTTAATTATTATAATTTATAACAAAATCTAATTTAAATGACCCCATCAGGTGAATTATTCAAAATAATGTAGCAAATGCACAACCAGGCGAGTTGTAGGAGCCGAAGGCGTCGGTGCGTGGAGTCGAAAAGTTCCTGTTCTCTGGAGAAAGGCACATTTCTTCCACGTACAGGCATGTTGTGAAATGTGCCTGCAGTGTCGGCTACTACTGAGTCACCTGCAATGATATTACTAAAAAACACGGTGACACACCGGACAGATGTCATAAGAACGGTGGAGGTGCATCATCTGTTCCTCACTGAAGAATCTGAGGAACAGATGACCAATCACGTGAAACGCGTTAAAACAATAAATCCATTTTGACGTTTGCAGAACAGGCTGTGACAACCACGTTAAAAGAAAAGCACTGGATTGGTCGACTGCTGCAAAGTTCATGTTCATGAGGTGAGAAGTCGTGCCACCATCTTGCTAGGAGCTACGTAGCATTCTTAGCATGGCAGCAGATCATAAATATCTGAGGAAAAAATCTAAACTCAGCCAAGGAGCGCAATTTTTGTGATCACTTGTAATGATCAAACCCCAAATTTTAAAAAAAAATTTGGAGAAAAAAGTCAGAATTCTTCTGAGATTAAAGTCAGAATTACGTGGAAAAAAGTCTAAATAATGAGATTAAAGTCAGAATTATGTGGACAAAAGTCTAAATAATGAGATTAAAGTCAGAATTCGAATTCGAAGAGAAAAAATCTGAGATTAAAATCAGAATTCTGTGGAAAAAAGTCTAATGAGATTAAACTCAGAATTCGAATAGAAAAAAAAATCTGAGATTAAAGGCAAATTCTGAGATTAAAATCAGAATTCTGTGGAAAAAAGTCTAAATAATGAAATTAAAGTCAGAAATCAGAGAAAAAAAATCTGAGATTAAAGGCAAATTCTGATCTTAAAATCAGAATTCTGAAGAAAAAAAAGTCAAAATTCAGAGAAAAATGTCAGAATTCTGAGATTAAAGTCAGAATTTGAGAAAAAAAAGTCATCATTATGAGATTGAAGTCAGAATTAGGATTAAAGCCAGAATTGAACTGAATCAAGCTGCTGTTTAATGCACTGTATTATTTTACATTATTAATGTTTAGTGAATATCTTAGATCCTTATATACCGTTCCTTTTTATACTTTATATTTTTGCTATTTTTGGGTGTGACTGGGACCTTGAGTACATAATTTAGTTCCACCTCATGTACCCCATGTGATGAGAATGACAATAAAGAACCTTGAATTCTGAGATTAAAGTCAGAATTCTGAGATTAAAGTCATAATTTGAGATTAAAGTCATAATTTGAGATTAAAGTCAGAATTGACACGAGGCGTTTACAACGTGTGGCTTCGACATGTGAACAACATGATACAGTGTAGCAGCTACAGATCTCACCCAGTGCCACCAGTTACCATTCCAGTGCATTTCTGTTCCAGTGGTGGAAACCAGCTGATCCGAGTTATATTTAAAGGAACTTGAAGTGACGTGATGCCATAAACCACCAACAACGAAAATGAATGGCAACACCGTCAAGATTTATTACAGCACCATCTGACGATGACATCACCCCGCTGAGTGGTGCAGTAGATTCTGGGAGCACTGATGAAGTGGTGAACTCATGAGTTCATAACCTGCTGCCTCACAACTGCTGCTCTGTCAGAAACACAGAAATAATCCGTCTTCTCTCTGCACTGTCACAAAGAGCAACCGGACCAACTCTATCTACTGCAGGAGGAGGCACATGTAGGTGGCAGCTGCTGATCCACTAATCCATACATCCATCCGTCCATCATCCATCATCCACTAATCCATCCATCCATCATCCATCCATCATCCACTAATACATACATCCATCATCCATCCATCATCCACTAATACATACATCCATCATCCATCATCTTTAGCAGCGTCTTCCTTGTCGGGTCACTGGTGTCCATATCCAGCAGTCACTGTGCAAGAGGTGGGGGACACCTGGACAGGTCTCCAGTCCTTCACAGGGACACCTGGACAGGTCTCCAGTCCTTCACAGGGACACCTGGACAGGTCTCCAGTCCATCACAAGGACACCTTGGACAGGTCTCCAGTCCATCACAGGGACACCTGGACAGGTCTCCAGTCCCTCACAGGGACACTTAACGAGACAGCCATTCCCTCTCCCCTCTGTAATTAAACGATGCCGACAGGTTTGAGACAAACGAGAGCTGAGCTCCTGTTTCTGAGGCGTCTGCATCTCTTCAGGCGGAGCCAGTGGTGTTGCCTGGATACGGAGTCGATGTGCGTTTCCACGTGCATTTCTGTGTGCACGTCAGAGAACGAAGATGTAAACACTTGATTAAATGTGTGGACACAAGCACATGACCCCTCTTGGTCCAGGTCAGCTTCAAACCTGACCGTGACGACAAAGTTTAACAGACCAGCAAAGATTTTAGGAACAGCTGTTGTGAATTCAACAAAGTGTTTGGGGCTGAGCTAGACCAGAGAAACAAACCTCACAGCTCCTACCTGCTGAGCTGATCTGCTCCTCCTCTTCCTCACACACACACATGCGCACACACACACACACACACCAGCCACTACATAACGAGCATCTTTCCTGTTTACAACAATTCACCTAAAACCGTCGGTGAGCAGAACCGACATCGTTCTCTCGTTTGCACTTGAGACACGTGAGGACTTCCTGCTCCATTAATCGTGTTTCCATCCAGATTAAACTTCGAGGATCGTCGTGAGGCACATTTAAAACAACCGAGCCGTCCTGGTGTCAACTAGAAGTGTTCGTTAGTGCCAGGCTTCAGAAGGGACGACCTGAAGAGGCTTCACGAGGACGGCTGAGGTTTGCAGTGAAACAGTGCCACCGTGTGTCGAGTTACACAACGTCCTGAAACGTTGAAAACGAGTTTAAAGTAAATAAAATGATCCTTTCATATTTAGTTCTGAGTTTGTTAACCCGCTCACAGTGAACTTTAAAACGGTTCAGTGTGAGGACGTTGTTCATGAAGCTTCACGTCCAGCTTCCTGCCACCGTCGGTCTCTTTACTTTATTGTAAAACTTCCTGCGATTGTCCCTCGTCCTGGGACGCCGTCCACCCATCGGCTTCACAAGAAGCAACAGCTTCAAGGAAACTGTCCTCAGTACGTTTCCTACATGTAAATACAAATGGAGTTGATGTTTTATAAACAATAATTAACACGAATGAGTATTTCTGCCAGTTTGAATGTTTACGTAGCAGGAAACGGCAAATACGACCTGACACGAACATGCAACGCCGTGTCTTTAACTCGGACACAATGTTAAAACATGTGTGGAAAAACTAAACGCACACCTGATGCTTCCATTAAGAATACGAGGCAGCCTGTGCTGCTTATCAAGAAGATTCATCACTGGAACGCATGAGCTCCTTTATAAAAGTTTACGTTTTAGCAGTTAGCTGCTCTGAAACGTTCAGGTGTGTTAACTCCACCCCAAGGAGGAAAGACACCAGAAATAACCTTTGACTAATAACAGTTGAAGGACGTTGGGCTGGGAAGAGTCGTGAGGCCACACACAAACACTGCAGCAGGTATGTAGTGAAAAAGTCAAAGGTGGACGTTCTCATCAGGTCGAGGGTGAGGTCCTGCCTCGAGCGGAGGAGTTCACGTTCAAGAGGAGTGAGGGAAGAACGGAGCGTGAGATCGACAGACGGATTGGTGCAACGTCTGCAGTATTGTGGACTCTGTGCCGGTCCGTTGTGGTGAAGAGAGAGCTGAGCTGTAAGGCAAAGCTCTCTGTTTACTGGTCGGTCTACGTTCCTCCCCTCACCAGAGGAAGAGGATGGACGGACGGACAGCCCTCCTGATAAAACTGTAAATTCCAACATGAAATCTTTCCGTCACCATGAAACAGCGTCCGCATCCTAAGTTTGAAGCGGGGACCGTCGTGGTGCGAGCCGACAGAAATAACCACGACAGTTTGTAAACAAATCGTCTGAGTGAACCAACAGCTTCATGGCCGTGTTGGCAGAACAAAGACTCCAAGGTTCAAAGTTGCATTTGGACAAACCACGAGTCTCACGGGAGACGAGTGATGCACTCGTTATTTTTAGAGAAAACCAAACACTGAATGTCAGAACAAAGACGTCAGACCAACTGTGAAGCACGGTGGTGGAGGGTTGATGTTCCACAGCCGGAGTCTGGACACCTTGAAGTCATCAAGATGACCACGAGCTCTTCTGAATACCAACATATTTTAGAAACAACCGTGGAGTTGCTGCACTAGAGCCGAGGCTCAGCCCAAGCTGGGTCACAAACAGGCGGCTGGTGCAACAACAGCCGAACGAGGCGAGGTGCGTGCCAAATATCTGTGGTAAAGACTTTAGGAGGTCTGCGTAAACCCACAGCAGCAAACCTGAACAAGATGAAACAAAGTTGTAAAAAAGAGCAGGGCAACACAAGATATCACTAAAGTCACAAAGAAGACAAAGGAAACCAGAGGAGCTGCGCTTCCTGTGAAAATGCAGTGTGAATACTTGTTGCTGAAGAACTTGCTGAAAACAGCTGAAATCAGCCAAAAACATGCTGAAATGGAGCTGAAATGGAAGAACATGCAGCAGAAAAAGCACACGTTTGCTGAAATACCGGTAGGTTTAAATAAGCACAAATGAGCACAAAAATTAGGAAAATAGTGAAAAAAGGCTGAAATTAGCTAAATAAATAGCTGGAAAAGTAGCTAAAAGGCAGAACGAAGCTTAAACTACCCGAGGGAAGCAGAAAGAGCTGACATGAGCCAAAAATCTGGAATTGGCTGAAAAAGCTAAAAATTAACATAAAAACAGCTAAATAGCAGCAGAAATGGCTGAAACTAGCATAAGTAAGCTGAAATTAACATAAAGAAGTTAATTAGGCTGAAAGTAGCAAAAAATTATCATGAAAAACTTGAAATTATCTAAAAACAGCTGAAAAATGCTAAAAAAAAAAAAACGTGAACAAAAAAATAGCTGAAAAGCATGAGTTTAAATTAGCAGAAGAAAGAGCACGTTTGCCCAATTAGGCTGAAAGAAGCAGAAATTAGCACAAAAATGTGGAAATTATGGGAAAAAAAGCTGAAATAATTTTAAAAAACAGCTGATAAGTAGCTAAAAAAAAGCAGAAAGAAGCTGAAATTACCAGAAAGAAGCGGAGAGACAACATGTTTGCTTAATTAGGCTGAAAAAGTTGACATGAGTGCAAAAAATGTGGAATTAGCTGAAAAAGCTAAAATTTGCATGAAAACAGCTAAATAGTAGCTGAAAAGCAGAAAAAGATGAAACTTGCAGAAATAAACTGAAAGGAACATAACAAGCTGGAATGGTCAGAAAGAAGTTAGAAGAAACACAAAAATGTTGTAGTTAGCAGAAAGAAGCTGAAAGGAGCGTAAAATAGCTGAAGTTAACTGAAAGTAGCTGAAAAAACATTTAAATTTGCAGCAGGAAGCTGAAAGAAGCAGAAGCAGAACAAAATGTGAAAGGAGCAGTAAAAAGTTGTAAAATGAGCTCAGTTCATTTTCTATGAGGAAAAAAAATGTCAGAAAAGGCTAAATATCTCAAACAGCTAAAGATGCACCAGCATAGCAGGATTGTCCTGAAAGAGCTGAACGTTTTGATTCATGTTTTGTTGAAAGAGCTGAAAACTGCGGGACGAGAAAGACGCAGAAAAAACGTCCGGAGGACGAACGGCTGAGTGTGAACGCTTCGTGAACGTTCAGAGAAAAACTTCGGCTGAGAGTCGCTGAACAAACCGTCACTCCAGCTGCTCACCACTCTTCGACTTCCTGCCTTTAGACTTTCATTAAATATTAGAAACCGGCTCCTGTCCGGCTGCATGGTCCTCCTGAGACCTGGTCAGCACCAGGTGATTCTGCCCTCTCTCACACGACGCTTGCAGAAATAAAATCCTGTTACCACCAGAGCGCACGTGACGCTCGTAGAAATAAAATCCTGTTACCACCAGAGCGCACGTGACGCTCGTAGAAATAAAATCCTGTTACCACCAGAGCGCACGTGACGCTTCACCGCTTCAAAAGGCTCGAACGGAGACGGGTCAGGTCTCGTTCTGCTTCTTGTTCCTGTTGTCAGTCATAAGGAGCGTGAACGGTGAGGCTAATTTAAATGTTAAAAGAAACCAAAGGTTGCGTGAATCTGCACCAGCATCACTCGGAGTCTCATTAAGGTGGAGACAGGTGGTGTTCAGGTGAAGGCAGATGTCTGTTAGTGCATAATACATGATGGGGGAGGGTCGTGAGCCTGCGGGCTGCTCACATTATTAGCTGGGTGAACGCAGTTAATTTAAATTTAACCAGAGGGAAAAGTCATTCTTTAGATGAGTAGGTTAGTCACATGCACAGTCGTGCACGGTGTAATCTGCAGTGGACTGTGACTACGTCCACCAATCAGTCGAGCACTCGTGGATTTATAGTTTCAATAAGCTGCGGCGGAGGACTCTGGTCAAAGCGACTCCACAGCAGGGATGTGTGATGTGGGGGGTGCACGCCGCGGCGGGGGCTTCTCATCTCAGAGCCACTTTTGACACGACTCTCTGAGCGAACACCCCGACGCCCTGCTCTTCACAGAAAACTTCACGCCGCTGCTTTGATAAAGACGAGAAGTCCCGACACCTGAAGGAAGTTTAGTTTGTGGAGGACGTACCTTCTTCTCGCCCTCCTTCCAGGTCCCTTCTCGCTTCTTCTCCTTCACGCTCCTCCGGGCTCCGGTGCGTTCCCGCTCACCGAACAGTTTCTTGGCCCACTCGTCTTTGTGCGCAGCCAGCCGGTGAGCGTGGGGAGGTGCAGGAGGAGCCTGGCTCCCACCAGGCTTTTGCAAGTGGTCCCCAGGGGCCAACGGGGCCCGGTAGCGGTCTGCCGGGATCTTATTCATGGGCGGGGGCAGAGTGCTGCAGTTGGCTGAAGACCACCCGTCGGTGGACTCGGCGTAGGACTCCTGGTCGCTGCTCAGACCTTGGAAGTGGTGGCGGTGCTGCTGCTGACGCCAGTCTCTCAGCACGTGGACGGGCAGCCACCGCTGCGGCTCCACCCCTGCTGCTCCTCCAGCCCCTCTCCTTTCTCCTCCCACAGCTGCTCCTCCCAGCTTCCCCGACGAGTAGTGGTGTGGGTGGAGCCCTCGTGAAAGCCTGCCGGGGCCGTCGGGGTGAGTCGAGGGGAGAGGGAGAGGGTGAGGGAGGTCAGCGAGGTGCGGATCGTGGAGGTAGTGGCCGTTTCTCAGCATCGGAGGCGGCGGAGGAGCGGCTGCGGCTCCTGGTGTGGGGCTCCACGCCTGCTGGGACGAAGGCGGGCTGTCCCAGTGCCGCGCCCCGGGCGTATGGTTGTGACTGGGAGGACCACCCAGGTCCACCAAAAGCACTCGGTTGCTCTTCTCTTCGGGTAAAAAGTTGCCGATCCCACTGTCGCTGTTGCTGCTGGTGCTGTGGTTCTGCTGGGCGTCGTTGTCCGGATCGTGAAAAGCACGCGCCCGAACCCCCTCGATGTTGTCTCCCATGTCCCGGTAGAGGACGGACACAAACTGGAGGAGAGGCTGAGAGCTGAGGGGGAACTCCAGGCAGCCTCCCGTGTCTGGGTCAGGGGTGCACTCAAAGCCGAACCTCCTGGCGACCCCTGAATGGAGCTGCAGACGAAACAAGCGCAGAGTTACTGACGCCCGAACAAAACTTAATAAAACTAAACGCTGGAAAAACATCCTGAGGGTCAAACTGTGGTTTACTGTTCCCTAAAATATTCAGAAATACACAAGTCCCTCGTTTATCGCAGGGGATCCGTACCCTGAAGTGAAAAAACGGCAAGTACTTATAGTAGTACTAATAGTAAGTAGTAGTTTATGTTAGTATACATATATATAAAGGCATTTCAAACCCTTCCCGTACTCTTTCAATATTCTAAACAATCGTTCTAAACCAACGCTCAAAAGAGACAGAATGTCATGATTTCAGATCCCTGCCTCCTCTTAGCCACGCCCACTTCTCCGCTCTGCACGATGAACAGCTGATCAGCTGCAGCAGGAAGTTTATCCTGCAGCAGTATGGGCTGAACAAAGTGCAGGAGGTGCTAAATAATTCAAAATCATTTATTTTAAATAAAAATTTCATGCCGATCGTGCGGCTCATCCATCAATCAGCCAACTGTGTCTCATGTCCACTCTTATTTTGAAAAACCGAGATAGAGCGAGTCCGCCATAAACGAGCCGTGAAGTAGCGAGAGGCTGCTGTATATCAATTTACAGATGCTGAACTTAACGTTGGAGTGGTAGTAGCTGACAGTCGTTCACAACACGTGTCATTAACAGATCCCGTGACTATATCTCGTGACACCGAGCAGAATAAAGCTGCAACTTCTCCAGATTAAAAAAAATCTGGCGTGAAAAGCAGTAGGTGACGTGCATTTTTTAAGGAATGCAAGACTTTCCATCACGGTTTTATTTATTAAGTTCTGCCAGAAAAAGAGGCATTTTCAGCATTTTTAACGTTATATTGAACTCAGGACAGGGCAGCACGGTGGCGCAACTCTCAGCGAGCAGGTCCCTGGTTCAAATCCTGGTCTGGGGGCCTTTCTTTGCATGTTCTCTCCGTGCTGCGTGGGTTTTCTCTGGGTACTCCAGTTTCCTCCCACACACCAAAAACATGCATGTTAGGCTGATTAACTCTAAATTGTCCCTAGGTGAGAGAGTGAATGGTTGTTTGTCTCTATGTGTCCCTGTGATGGACTGGAGACCTGTCCAGGGTGTCCCCCGTCCCTCGCACAGTGATTGCTGGACATGGGCACCGGCGACCCCCGTGACCCAAAAATGGAAGAAGCGGGTAAAAGATAATGGATGGATGGACTCAGGATAAATATAATACAACTTTTTTGTTATTGTTCATGAAAACAAAAGTCCTTGAGTTTTCCCTCATTTTTCTTTAAACGCCGTATTTTTCGCTCTACAAGTTTTTTCTATAATTTACATGCCCTGGGACAAACACGTCGAAGCGACGTATTTATTTATCAACTTTTGGCTGAGGTGTGACCGTTTTCACTCATTCTGAATGAAAATATTCAACACCACCATTTTCAGCCGCTAGATGGCACTCGAGTAGTATGGCATGCTGTTGTGTCATGTAACAGGTAAAAGTGGCTATTAATGACACAATCAGCTTGCCGTAGCCTGCCACCTTGGTTCTGCTCGCTGCTTGAAGCAACCGTCAAACCAGCTTCATTTTGCTGCACCGCCCCGGCACAATGCGGCTGATGTGACCATTGAAGTGCATTTATGAAGTAAAAGTTCAACTGAGACACACCTTTACTATAAGGTGGAGCAAACAAATTATTGTTTTTAAGTGTTAATCTTGTTAAATTCTTATTAAAGTCCTCCTGTGCACGCTCCCGCAGCCGCCGTTTGGCAGCCAATCGATTTTTGGCACAACACCGGCCCACATGTCCAGGTTGTCAGCGATGACGTATAATAGATGCGACGTAAACGGCGAAGCGACGTATTTATGGATTTTTCCACTTCGTTAAGACATATCTGGACTGATGCGACTTATAGGGCGGTGCGACGTGTACGGTGTAAAATACGGTAAATCCTGAAATTCCCGGAGATACTTCAGACGCACAAAATGGTCAGAATGTCCTGGTGCCTGCTCAATAATCCAGGTAGATGAATCTAACGAGGCTGAGTCAGGTCTTCTGTCCAGAAGACCCAAAACATTCAGAACTCGGCGCCTTAGGTGGCGGGTAGTCACAGATAACAGTAAGAACACTAGAATCCAGTTTACAGCAATCATTCCTAATAATTAATTCATTATACTGTATATATCAGCAACTGTAGGAGAACATGAGCTCAATGATGGTACCAGTATTTATACATGAACATGTCCAAATCTCAGAAAGATCTTCTTTTAATCAGCTGATCTGAGATTTCCCTGTCTGGAAAATGTGAAAGTCGTTCTCCAAGTTTTCACTGATTTCCAGAGTCGCTGGGGGAATCTCATTAATTTGTACTTCCTCACTTCTACCTCCACGTTTTTACCTGGTGGTGACAAAGCTCTGGATCCACGATGAACACGTGACACGAAGTCCTCAAACCCGCTTCCTCGTCTCGTCCGTCGCTGAGGCGATGGTCGTCGTAGTCGTCCGAGGCTTGCATGGTGACCAGCCCGAAGAAGCGCCGGTCGTCGGGACAACAGGCGCTGAAGGCCAGTTTCTCTGCAGGATAAGAGGCCAAGACGTGACCTCTGTCACTGCACAGGCGCACACTGTCGTGCATGACCTGGACGGAGATAATGCACGTTATTACCTGCAGCCAGGGAGACTGGCGAGGCCAGAACCCGACGCAGCGAACAGACGGGCTTCATGAACAACGACCACGTTTATAGAAGTTACTGCAAATTATCTGTAGTTCTCATAACGATACAAAAACACGTCTGTCAACGCAGAAAGATTACGTCTCGACCGAAGCCGAGTCACGCAGCTGTCGAAACTTGTGTCGATACGGACTCAAAGTTTCTCAGCAAGTTAACAGAAGATGCAGCCTGACCTTCATGAGGACCAACGAATGAATCTTCTGCTCCGCCCGGAGGCGCCTCATGCTCCCCCTGATGGCTTGCACACTGTCACTCTCCAGGTTGGTGCCTGTGGAGGCGAGCTCAATGGAGCCAAGGTAGCCAACAACCATCCCCACGTTGAGGATCCCTTCGCTGGGTTCTAGGACAAAATCTCCACCTTCTCCTCCATCCAAGTCCTGCTCTTCTTGATGGTGATGGTGGTGAACGTCTGACTCCAGGAAGACCGAATCGTCGTTCAGAACCTGGGCCATCTCCTCCTCAGAGAGAAGGTTGGGGTTGCTCTGGGAGCGAGAGGGATTTCGGTACGGGAAGAACTCTGGATCAGACACTGGACGAGGCTTTGAAGTCGAGGCGACGCCGGGCCGGTCCTTGTCCGAGCTGCTGGACGAGTGGCTGGAGTTCTCAAAGATCATGTTGAAGATTCCTCCAGACTGCAGCTCTGCCACCACCCTCTCTGCTCTGTTGATGCCCAGCTGCTTTGAGTCCCGTTTGGGTTTGTACCTGCCCCAGTGAGCTCCGGAGCCCGACCTGCTGCTGCTGCTGATGTTGTTGCTAACGCTGTTGTCATAGAAACCGTCCAGCTCATCTTCGCTGGAGCAGGAGTCCAGAGGAGCCGCCGCCACTGCGTTGCTGCTGTGGTGGCGGCTGCCGGGGGTCCTTTGGTGGTGGTGGCGCTTGTGATGCTCTCCCTCAGCAATGACGAGCTTGAGAACACCAGAACATCGTCCAATCAGTTTGACGACGTCTTCATGCGACGCCTTGGAGACGTTGATGTCGTTGACGGAGAGGATGTAGTCTCCGGAGCGCAACCCCACGTAGTCTGACGGACTTCCTTTCAGGATGCAGCTGAGGACACAGGGGCTTTGGCCCGTCAGCGTAAAGCCGTAGCCCGTCCTCCCTCTCGCCACCTCCACCGCCTTCATACGACCGTACTGAGCAGGAGGTGGGGGAGGCTGAGGACAACTTATCCCACCTCCGACACAGGGGCGTCTCCTGGACGGTGCGTCCAGCTGCCTGGACATTGTGCCAGGAAACCTCTTCTGATCCATCGTGCGTGGAGCGGCCGAGCTGTCGGGCGTCTTCGAAAACAGGAGCAGCGGTTCAGAATGCAGCACATGGGTGAGAAGCAGGGGTCAGTTTCAGCACAGCTCTGCTAGTGGTCCCATCCAGGTGTCAGCCATCCACCCACACACCTGAGGCACAAAACACACAACCAAGCAGAAGAGTTGCCGTTAGCCACCTTGATTTCTGCTCTCACGTGCAATCAAATAACTACCCGTGCATGCAAACATTAAGCATCTTCTCAGTGACGAGTCTGTTCATTCATCAGGCAGGAGACACACCTGTGCAGGTAAACTTGGGAGACATCGTCTGTGACGCTTTAACCCTGCAAAGACTTTCAGGTGCGTCTCTGCAACACTGCCCACGACTCTAGTTCGTGTTAAACTGTTCTCAGTCGTTCTTAAATTAAAAGTTTTCACAAAGTCGGAAAACGTTCGCTGACGTAGAACCGTTAGCTCGATTAGCTCCACGCGCCCGCTAGCGCAGTTAGCGCAGGCTGCACGCGGTGGTCACTGGGGAGAAACGTCACCCACCACGTTTTTACCAGTTTACGTCGACAAAGGGAGCGTATTTAAATCACTTCTCTAACTTTTAAAAAAATAAAGTTTTCTTGCCGTTTTAACGGCGCACCCGCTCATGCTAACGCTGAAGCCCCGCCCCTCGCGTTCCACATCATTGGAATGTCGGTCTGTAACCATGGCAACGGCGGCACGCACAGATTTTGTCCTCCCCTGCCATTGGCTCTCCCAGTTGTCAATCACGTGTCTCCGCTGAAAAGTAGCCCGAGCGGCTAAACTTCTAACGGTAACGAGTTCCGCAGGTGTCAAAAAGCGCGTGGAGCTCAAGTTTTCACGACGCCTCAGCGAATCGTTGAAACAAGAGTGCAGACATGTATATAAATAAAAACTAATGAGCTTAAAGAAGGGACCGGTCGAGTTGCTACAACAAATCTGAGATGGCCATAAGAGGAGGATGATCTCTAATGTTCCACAAAGATGTTTCCTCCAGCGTGCGCACTCAGCCGGAGGTAACCAAGATGACTTACGCGTTGTGGAGCGAAGCTGCTGCTGCTCGGGAGGATCCCATGGTTTGGTCGCTAAGCTCTGGAGAGTCAACTCTGGGGCGATGGGTAAACAAAAGAAAAGACTGCACCATCTGGCCCAGGAGGAGGAGGAGGAGGAGGAGGAGGAGGTGTTTGGAGTGGGCAGTGCAAACATGGGGCCCCTGAGGTGGACTGAAGGTTCATCTTTGAGGAAGAGCTCATCAATCAGTGCTGTTCACTTGAAAGATGCAGCCAGATGTTCCAGCAGAGCAGGATGTTCGTCATCAAAGCATCTGGTTGTCTTGGTGGGACTCAGCTCCTGGTCTGAAGTCGATGCACTTCTTGTTGGGATCAGTCAGACCTCCACTGCACGTTTGCAACTGGTCCAAAATGCTGCAGCCTGATTTGTAACTGGTACAGACAAAACGGAGCACATCCTCCAGTCCTGGCCTCCCTTCACTGGCTCCTGGTTCTGTATGTTTTTAAATCCCTGAACAGTTCTACCCCCTTCATCTCACTGATCCGCTGCAGCCATATGTCCCACAGCGCTCTCCGAGATCAGCAGACCAGATGCTCGTTGAAGAACTCACTTTTATTCCCGGGCTTTTGACACTGAGCGAGTTGATTTAATCCGTATTCAGTTCCCGTCGTGGATCCATGTATGTTATTTTATTTTAGCTCCTTTGGTTCTGCTGTGCAGCACTTGGGTTCGCCTTGTTGCTGTTTTGAAGTGCTCTGTAAATAAAGTGGAATGGTACGAAATGTTCTGGTGATGATTCACACCATAATTGTTTTTTTTTCTGTTTTTGAAATCCAAGTTCTGCTACGACTTTTGGTTTTTGTAAAGTTTATACTTGTGAAGTGAAGTTTGGGAGTGGTGGCACAGAGGTTAGAGAAAGTGGGTGACTGGAAGGTCGTCGGTTCAACTCCCCAGACCAACAACATCAAAAATGTAGGTGAGAAAAGTGAAACACCCACACCCGCCTCCACCCTTATTTGCCCCGCTCTGGGCCTTAACCCCCACCACCTGCTCCCCCGGGCGCCCTACGTCAGCCCTCTGCTCCAGAGGCTGTGGCAGCTCGGCGTCTGTGGTTGGTCAGGAAGAACATCTGGTGTAAAAACAATCACCAAGTGAGTGAGTTCGCTGTGGCCACCCTGAAGGAGGGAGCAGCCGAATTAAAAACATTTTGGAGACTTTTGACTTTAAATTACGTTCATTTTGAAAACTTGGACTAATTCTTTTCCTGTGCTACTTTCAGATTTTACGTTAAGTTCTGCTGTTTTTATTTAATGCATCATTTCTTAGGAAGCCATGTTACCATTTATTTTACTTTAATTAGGTTTTAGCTACTGTTTGGCCACCTTTAGATACTTTTTTCACATTTTTTTTAGCTATAGCTTTTCTACTTTTATCTTTCAGCTCATCCCGATACTTTTACCTTCTACCATGCCGCTAAATTTAACTTTTAGCCTAAACTCAGTTTAAAAAAAGGAAACCGTCCAGACGACGTGATTTATTTAGCTGTCGGTGCATTTTTGCAGCAAATGACACTTCTTCCATTTTTATTTTCTTGTTTAATACATGCACTGATCTGTTGTACTTGTTAGTTCTGTTGTGACCTAAATTAATGGTTCGGTAGTTGCGGGTTTGTGGTTCAAAATAATAAAACTTCGGCGAATCATCTCAACTTTGTGGTTTTCTTAAATCTGTTCATCTTAAAAACTGCTAAATGTTTGTGTTCCCACCGAGCTGCAGAGAAGTTCAACGTGTGTAATGGCAGAAATGTTTTTGTTCTCCGAGAAGCCTCCAGGTGACAGTTGGCCTGTTAACGTCGATGCCTTCACTCCTCCAGAGCTTCCAGAACCAGATGGCTGCTGCCTCTAATCCCATTAATACCTTTTAATCAAACCAGCCATCTTAATTACTGCTGTAAAACAAGAGCGGGCTGAAAGATGCAGTTTTATGAGGACGCATGAGAACGTGAGCGCTCCGTCAGAACTTAAACCAACTAACGAGCGCATCTCCAGTTTTTAGACTGATTCAGGGGATGTGGTGCTCAGCAGATTCTAAAATAAATTTAATCCACAAGGAAAACGTTTGAATAATTTATTTCCACACAGCGTATGCAGTAACCTTTTCAAAATAATTGACTTCACTGAAAAACACAATCTCCCTCAGTTTAGACGGTTTCAGTAAAAAAAAAACGTGAAGTATCGTTTCATTCAGTCTTTGCTCCACAGAGTATTCAAAAAGTTTCCTAGCCAACAATTTGTATACTCTTGGAGGAAAAATTAATGATTTTTAAAGCAAAGGAGACAATACGATAAGTATAAATATACTATGGGAAGCGTTCAAGACGACCTAAACCCCAGAAGGATTCTGGGTAATCTTATTACGGCCTGCTGGGGTTTTCTGCTCGTTTGCAGGGACGGCACCTGAAGACGAGCTGAAAACAATCCGTCACATTTCTGGACGTTTGCCTTAAATATTAGTGCAGAAAAAATTCCCCTCCAGTTCTCACCCAGTCAAAGTCTGGACTCTTTGAATCTTTCGGGGATGCCTCACTGCAGAGGACCGACTCCTTACTGCGTTCGTTATTTTAACGCCAGCAAAGAAAAACGGTCGCCGCTGGAAAGAGTTTAATTCTGTTAAACGCAGGACGAGGAGGAAAACAACGTGTAAAGAAAGGACTTCAGGTTTTTTAAGTGCCAAGTGTTTAATATTCAGACACACATCTAACAAAGTGAAGTCAGGTCTTTTAGATGGATTCAAAATTAAAAAATCTTGAAACGTTTCATCTTTAATCCAAAGGACTTCTTCAGTCTGAGGAGCTGCAACAATCTCAAGTCTTATAAATAGCACCTTCTCATGGTGGATCAACCAGTTTGTTGTTGACATCCAGAACCAGCTGTTCACATGATCAAGGACCATGAGCATAACGACAGATCGTTAGTGCCCTGATGGCCGCTTGCTATTCACAGAGGGTTGAGTGATTCTAGCAATAACAACATTGTAAGATGGGGACAGTTGGACATGGAGGCTCCGCCCCTCTTTAATGATGGACGGTTTCTCTTCACAAAGATGGCTTCCTTCACTTCACTCGTCTCTCAAACCAGCGTTCCTCTCTAAAGATGAGTGAAGGAAGCCATGTTTATGGAGAACCCATCCATTATTAAATGGGGCGGAGCCTCCATGTCCAACTGTCCCCTCTAACAATGCTGTTATTGCTAGAATCACTCAGCCCCCTGTGAATAGCAAGCGGCCATTAGAGCACTAAATCAATTATTAGGCTGATGGTCCTCCTTGATCATGTGAACAGCTGGTTCAGGATGTCAACAACAAACTGGTTGATCCACCATGAGAAGGTGCTGTTTATAAGACTGAGTTTGTTGCAGCTCCTCAGACTGAAGAAGTCCTTTGGATAAAAGATGAAATGTTTCAACATCTTTTATTTTTTTATTTTGAATCCGTCCGGAGGACCTGACTTAACTTTGTTGGATTTTTCTACCTGGATTATTGAGCAGCATCAGGACATTGAACAGTTGAAGCTCCACTAATGGAGGAGAAGCTGCTGTGGTTTGATT
>NC_056513.1:2754972-2804102 GCF_014905685.2 Nematolebias whitei | reverse complement strand
CTTTGTTAGCTAACTTATATTTTAGCTAACCTTTATGTTAGCTAACTTATATTTTAGCTAACCTTTATGTTAGCTAACCTATATATTAGATAACCTTTATGTTAGCTGACATATAGTTTAGCTAACCTTTATGTTGGCTAACTTATATTTTAGCTAACCTTTATGTTAGCTAACCTATATATTAGCTAACCTTTATGTTAGCTAACATAGGTTAGCTAACTTATATGTTAGCAAAACTTTGTTAGCTAACTTATATTTTAGCTAACATTTATGTTAGCTAAAATATATATTAGCTAACATTTTATGTTAGCTAACATATAGTTTAGCTACCTTATATCTAACCTTTATGTTAGCTAACATAAAGGTTAGCTAACATATGTTAGCTAAACTTTTTTAGCTAACTTATATTTTAGCTAACCTTTATGTTAGCTAACTTATATTTTAGCTAACCTTTATGTTAGCTAAACTTTGTTAGCTAACTTATATTGCTATGTTAGCTAACATATAGTTTAACTAACCTTTATGTTAGCTAACATATAGGTTAGCTAACATAAAGGTTAGCTAACTTATATGTTAGCTAACATAAATGTTAGCTAACTTATATGTTAGCTAAACTTTGTTAGCCAACTTATATTTTAGCTAACCTTTATGTTAGCTAACTTATATGTTAGCTAACATATAGGTTAGCTAACATAAAGGTTAGCTAACTTATATGTTAGCTAAACTTTGTTAGCCAACTTATATTTTAGCTAACCTTTATGTTAGCTAACTTATATGTTAGCTAACTTATATGTTAGCTAACTTATATGTTAGCTAACCTTTATGTTAGCTAACCTATATATTAGCTAACATATATGTTGTTAAACATGTTAATCATGCTTCTTCCAACTGAGGCGGCTGTCTAAACTGAAGCCCATATTGTCCAAAAATAACCTGAAGACAGTAATACATGCATTCATTACATCTAGGCGTGATTACTGCAATTCGCTCCTGTTTGGTATCAGTCAGACCTCCATTGCACGACTACAACTGGTCCAGAATGCAGCAGCCCCATTTTTAACCAGTACAGGCAAAAGAGAGCACATTACACCAGTTTTGGCCTCACTGCACTGGTTACCGGATCACTTTCGAATCCAGTTCAAAATACTCATGTATGTCTACAAATCACTGAACAGCCACCCACCCCATCTCTCTGATCTGCTACAATATCTAGCATTATTTGTGTATAACAATGGTTAAAGGATTAGCAGCATGCTAATATGATGAAATGAGTCTGGGATGTGTGAGAAAGGACAAAGCAGGTACGTGTTAGAGCTCGTCGGTGTAGATGAGTTAGCCAGCCTCATGCTCTTCAGTTTAGCATTGGTTGTGAAGGCCAGTCATGACACATGTAACAGTAGCACCAGCCATGATGTTGGACATGTCACTGTTTGAGCCAACATGCAACACTAATTGATTGTTGTCTGACTTTAAAGTTAGTCAGGTCTGAAGCTTCCTTACCGGTGTACATGCAGGTGAGCATCAGGCCCAGGGCAGCCATGGCTCGGTGTGGTGACGGCATGTTGACTCGGTCCACGCTGAGTTTGACCAGAGCTTCGCCGTCTACTCGTGACAACTGCTCTGACAGCAGAAGGCGCTCCAGTCCTCGCAGCACACAGTGATAGATGATGGAGGGGGTGGAGTCCTCGCTGGCAGACACCATCACCCCACACACCTAGAAGGGGACAGACACCAGAGTGAGGTTCTGTTTGGATGGTTCTGTTTTGACTTGGTGAGTTGAAGTATTTAATTGGGACCAAGAAGAGCAGGAATAGACCGAACGCCTGAGAGGCAGAGCTGGGTGTCATCTGCATAACCTGTGATGTGAACGTAGCTTTGGAGGGACCTTTTCTTTGTCCTTCATGTCTTTCTTCTCAGATTGATGTCACGTTGGAGAAGTGTTAGATCACCGTCCAGATGACCTGACTGAACATTGTTGGACTTCATACCTGGATTACTGAGCATGAACTTTGGTGTTCGATCACTACTTAACCAGTAAACCTTTAGAAAAGTTTAAGCACTTTGGTAACAGCTGCTGTTTTTAAATGCGCTTTATAAATAAATTTGACTTGACTAAGAGTAGTTTGCCTTTTATTTCTCAGTGGAAGAACTGTGAGTGAACAGACGAGGCGTTTCTCAGCAGATCAGAAGGTGGAGGTGACCAAGCAGGTGGTGGACGAGGACATGAGCCCCCACTCTCTTCAGATGAGGAACGCATACATTTCTGTTTGTGTAATGGTTTGCTATAAAAGTGAGCCTCTCTCTTTGAAAGTATTATAATAATTCCTCGTCAAACTTCAATCCTGGACTTCTGAGCAAGTATTATTAATGGATTTATTGATTTCCATCAGTAACGTATTAACTTTTCTTAACAGTTTGATGGAATACTGCTCCAAAAAGGACCTGACTACACATTTAAGAGCCTTTGATTATTTTTGTTTTTGCAAGAACAGAATCTACTGGACAAGCCTTTAACAATCAGACATGACATGATTTAATTCCACAACGTTACTGAAACTGTCAACCAGCAGAAGCTTCTAAACTTCAAAGGTTTTGAAAAGGAAAAATTAAAACGTCACTAAAATTCATTCAGTTTTAAGTAGCGCGTGTGTGTGAACATCTGAGTCAAACATCGCACTCGTCGGGGATGGTTGGTGTCTTTTTTTAAACTTTACCTGTATAACCCCAGCCATAAACTCAGCTCCTACATCCAGAGGGTAGTTCTCCATCATGTAGAAGGCCACCGCGCACATCACCAGCACATGCTGCTGGTTGTGCAGGTTCACACAGCTGCAAAATTACAAAGAAAAACTTGTTTTTAAATGGCATACATTGATAAAAATGCCAAAAGGAATGTGTTTAATGTCAGGAGCAACTTCCCTAACTTATGAAGCTGGATGAAAAGCTAATTAAATACCCGATTGTCTTTCAGCGCAGGAGGGACTAGCATGGAGACATTAAACGTATCGTCTTATTGAGGCTTTTTATTATTGACAGTTAAACTCAGAACGGAACTAGAGAAAATGCATTTCCTGCGAAAATGCATTGTGAATGCTTATTCCCAAGAACTTGCTGAAAATCAGCTGAAATTAGCTAAAAACATACTGAAATGTAGCTGAAATGGAAGAACAAGCCTAAATTAGAAGAAAGCAGAAAGAACACATATTTGCTGAATTACTGGTAGGTTTCAGAGATTATAAAATTAGCTAAAAAAGCTTAAAAAGTAGTAAAATAAATAAAAAATAGTTGAAAAGACAGAAAGAAGCTTAAATTGCCAGAAGGAATTGGAAACAGCTGAAATGAGCTTAAAAATGTTGAATTAGATAAAATTTAAAAAATTAAAAAGGCAAAAATTTACAGAAATCAGCTAAATAGAACCTGAAATAGCAAAAAAAGCTGAAAACAGCTGAAAGGAGCATTTTTAATTAGGCTGAAAGTAGCAGAAATTACCACAAAAACTTGAAATTATATGAAAACAGATGAAATTATCTAATAAAATGCTAGAAGGCAGACTAACATGCATGTTTTAATCTGTGGGAGGAAACCAGAGTACCAGGAGAAAACCCACACAAGCACGAGAAGAACATGCAAACTCCACACAGAAAGACCCCAGGTCCAACCGGGGATTGAACCCAGGACAGAAAAAGCTTAAAATAGATTTAAAACAGCTAAACAGAAGCTGAAATTTGCAGAAAGTTAGAAGAATCACAAAAATGTTATCAGAAAAAAATCTAAAAGGAATCCAAAACAGCTGAAAAAAACAGCTGAAATTAGCTGAAAAAATGTTTGCTGAAAGAAGCTGAAGCAGAACAAAATGTGAAAGGAGCAGTAAAAGTTTGTAAACAGATCTCAGGAGTTCAAGGACGGAAAATGAGACAAAAATGGCAGAAAAGAATAAATATTTGAAAAAGCTAAAGTTGCACCAGCACCAAAAGTCACAGCAGGATTGTCCTGGAAGAGCTGAACGTTTTGATTCAAGATTTGTTGAAATAGATTCAAAACTGCGGGACGAGAAACGTGCCCAAAAAATGCACAGAAGAAAAATGGACGACGATGAAGTGGATGCTTCATGAACGTTCACGCAATGACTGCGTGTGTTGTAGCCGAGTCCTCGTGGCTCATTGAGACCAAGCTGAATAAATAAAGGTAGAATGAGTGCACGTGTCGGAGACATGAACAAAACTTACTGAGCAATCCCCTTGAGGTTCGACAGAAGGTACTCTGAGACTGCAGGGATGAGCTGTTTGGCTGTTTCATCGAGCAAGTCGCACTCCAACACGTACAGCACACCGTGCAACGCTCCCATGCGACTGGGCAGGTGGGTGCTGCGCAGGGTGGTCTCCAACAGGCGACACACAGGCTCGGCTGTTACTTTGTCCTGCAAACAGGTCGTCAGCAGAAGGCCTTTACCGGCGCACAGCAGACGTGGCACCAGCTGTCCCATCGTGTGTTTGGGCCCCGCTCACAAAGAATCACTCACCATGCCCAGCACAGCAGCAGCCTTACACAAGGCAGGAACCAGGTACTGATTGAGGATCTCATCTTCTGGTGGGTGAAGCTTCTGGAGCTCCATCAGGGTGGAGAACATCATGTCAAACTGGTTCCTCTCTGTGAACAGGTCCGACACCGCCAGCAGCTAAACCGAATGACAACAATATTTAAAGTACAACTGCAACAAGTACATTTGTACGTGATCGTGTCCTCGTGTTTGTGGTTCTCCCAGAACATGTTTTTAAATTTTAATGAATGTGAATGAGATAAGGAAAAGAGTTTTAATAATGCAGATTTACAGGCCGCTGGTGGACCTGGGGATAACGCAGCATGTGCAGTGTCGCTCACCGATCGAACCACTTCACTGATGAGGATGGTCGGGGTTCTCCTGTTACTGGGAGAGCCTGGAATGAGCCACTGGCTGTAGAGCTCCAGGAGAAACTGAGAACATGAATGAATGTCCACGCCCGCACGGTGTTTCCTGAAGAGCACAGACACAGCAGGTTAGGATGTGCACGCTTATCTCGGAGCAGCAGACAACTCCTGCGTGAGTGCACGTTCAAGTGTACAGTTCTTATTTTTACACATTTCATTCAACCTTCGTGTATACAGGTTAGTCTCAAGAGTCACGAGGACTCGTTTTCAAGAGAGGCCTGTTTACACAAACAACAGACGGTCAAAAAAGCATATCAAATGAAAAGGAAATTAAGAAACGATACATAACAAAATAAAAACAGCTACATTATAAAATGAGGTAAAATAATAAAAACAGGAACATGTCTGTTAGTTTTTGCCATGAACTTAATAGTTGTTCAAAATCCCACAGAGAGGTCAAAGGTCGAGAGCTTCAGATCTTTTTACAAGATGTTCCAGGAAACAGGAGCGGAGTAGGAGAAGGTCCTTTTGTCTAGTTCAGTCCTCACTGAGGGAACACTGCAGGTAATGATGTCCTGAGAGCGCACGCTGTAGCTGCACTCACACAGAGACATGTAGGAGGAGATGTATGAAGGCAGCAGACCAAGAAGTGATTTAAAGATGAAGATGTACCAGTGAGAGAGTCTGTGTGAAGCTAATGGTGACCAGTTAACCAGTGGATACTGGGTGCAGTGGTGGGTACGATAATCACAGCCAGTTATGAATCTTAGGGCACCATGATAGACAGCATCCAACATCTGCAGCATCCAACATCTGCAGCATCCAACAGCTGCAGGTTCTTGTAGGAACGTTCATGTAAATAATGTCACCGTAATCAATGGAGGGAAGGAAAGTCACAGATACAAGGTGTTTCCTATTGTTCAGAGTTAAGCCCCCAGTATACTCCGTGTACGTCCATACGCGGAGGTACAAGCGTACCCCCCAGGGCATGTCCGTGCAAAGCTCAATTTTTACGACCCGTACGCGGTGTCGCACAATAAACTGCCCAGCGACGGACTGTTTTGTATGCGACACCAATGTATTAAATTCTCCTTCTTCATCCCTGATCTGGCCTTTTCTTTTGCTTTTTTGTCAAGAGGCAGAGACCTCTTCCTCCTCCACTGACTCCATGACTGGAATGGTGAGAAATGAAAGAATTTGTCACGAGCGAATTAAACTCAGGTCCAGCGTGGCTGCGGGAGGGTCTGGATATTTCCTGGTGGGCTGGTCTGATGTGTGGGCTGCAGAGCCAGCGCTCCCCTGTTTTTTTTTTTTTTAGAACTTTTTATTAACAACAAATAAACACAGAACACCGCTGCAGCTGAGGGTGCCAGCGCTCTTTTTTTTTTCCCCAGACCTGTCAATCAATCCAGTAGGCGTGTCAGCAAATGACCAATCGGCGACCTCAATTTGTCCCGAAGGTAAACGCCCCCTTGTCTGTGAAGCTGCTCTGCAGCTGCTCGGGGCGTACGCTCGAGTACGAAGTCTGAACCCTCTGCGTACGTCTGTTCATGCGTACGTACGCGTGAACAGACGTATGCGGGAGTATACTGGGGGCTTTAGACAGGATCTGTTTCTGAAAAAGAAACCCAGTTGAACTTTCAGCTTCCTTACAAAGGTTTTGACATGAGGCTTAAAAGAGAGATGTGCATCAACCAAGATTCCCAAGTATTTATAAGAATCCACAAACTCAATAGGAACAGCATTTGTTGATCAGATAGAAGGAAGAACTGCTGGGACTGACTTCCTGTTTGAAAACAGCATCCCTTTGCTTTTGCTTTTATCAGCATTTAGCACCAGTTTGAGACGGAACAAATCTGACTGGATGATGATGAATGCAGACTGTAGAAGCTGGAAAACCTTAGCAACTGTTTTAGTTCGACAGTAAGGTACTGTGTCGTCGGCTTAAAGAAGTAAGGATGCATCAGGAATGATCCGGCCTACATTACTTATGTAGATTGTAAAGAGAGTGGGTCCTAAGACTGAGCCTTGTGGTACACCATTATTCATTATTGACCACTTGATTGTTGATATGTGCTGCTGATTATCCATGCTGCTAATCTCATGCTGCTGTATTCATTGGTCCTCATCTGCTCACACACACTCATGTTCGTGCTGCTGTTGTTCGGCGTATTGTTTTTGTGCTACTAGTGCGTTCTTAGTTTAGCGTATTTCTCAGTTCGTATCTTAGATCTAATTACTGTTTTTCTTTTACTATTTATACGTTTGTTGGATGTGACTGGGACCCTGTGTACACAATTTCATTCCACCTCATGTACCACATGCGATGCGAATGACAATAAAGAACCTTGAACTTATTGACGGTTAAATAACTGCAAGTACCATTGTGTTGAACACATTGCCGTCTGCCTGAGAGATAATTGATTTGCTGATCAGCGACAGATGAATTAAAAATCGTCTCATTATTACAACGTTTAGCTGTGAAGCTTCTAGTCACGAGGTGGTTAATCTGAGACCTAAACCTTGTGTCAGACCAAATACTCCCCAAGCTGCTCTGAGTTCAACGTGCTCCAGCAGACAGTTTATAGGCAGGTGGTGCTGAACGCTGTGAGCATTTGTGTGTTGTCGGACCTGGAGTTTATAGGCGATATAGGTGGGGAGGCAGGAGCCGGAGTGTCTGCTTCATCTTCTTCATCTTCACCCCACTCTTCCTCTCTTAGAGGAGTGATGTTGTTGCCCAACCACACGGAATGGATGGAGACCTGGTGGCAGATAAACCAGATGTAACACGCACTTGTTGCAGAGATTTACCGAGTCTTTTTGTTCTTGGATTATTACTTCATCCCATGTTTTCATCATGCTTCTTTTACCTGCCCCAGTTTGTAATCCATGTTGCCCAACTCCCTCTCCGTGTTGATCTGAAGCAGCAGCTTCTCGTGGCTGATCAGCGTCCCTGCTAAAACAAATTTTAACCATGATGTCCAGTCATTTAAAAAAATGGTTGGACATCAGATTTAGGGACAAGGAGGGTCTGGTACCTGCAGAGGCTGCTGACAGTGACGGCACAGGGTCCCAGGCACGGTATGGATGGTGTGTATGGACATTGTCCCTCTTTGACACGAGAGCCTGAATCTCCCTCTCCACTTCACCTCTAATCACTGCAAGTTTCCGTCCAAACCTGAACATAAGAACAACAAAGCTCAACAAGCAGGTAAGTGAGAAAGCAGGAGAATTATCAGCCAACCAGAACATGTTTTGAAGAAACTCCTCATCGTGCCTTCAGGCAGACATGACATTCTGAACAGGACGAGAACCAATCGCTCTTCAGAGTCCCTTAGTTTTTCTGCCGATTATTAATTTAATCAAACTGCTGTTTTTTGTAAAAATGAACTCGCCAATTGTACCATTTTTATTTGATATACTAGACTACCGTATTTTCCGCCGTACACGTTGCACCGCCCTACAAGTCGCATCAGTCCAAATACGTCTAATAAAGTGGAAAAATCCATAAATACGTCGCTTCGCCGTATAAATCGCATCTATTACGCGTCACCGCCGACGCGTCGCGTTTGTTACATGTCACCTCTGACAACCCGGACGTGAGGGCTAGTTGTGTGAATGAATAACAAGCTGTCGCTCAGCAGGTAATAGTTACCGTGTTTCCAGAGCTTTGAGACTCTTGTTGCGAGGCTGCTGTTCCAGACAGCTGACCGCAGGGTTGCCAGCAGTGGGTAGAGTCATGGCGCTCAGCACCAGGCTGGTGATGGCCTGCACTGCTAGCACGTTTAACTGGGTGCGCTCCAAGTCCTCCTGGAGACAAAAGGGTTGGATGGGAAATTTAAAAGACGTGCCGGGATTTTATCATGTTGAAAACAGGAAATACTTGGGACACTTGCATCTTTAATATCAATACATGCTTTCATAGCATCCAGGCTTGATTACTGCAACGTGCTTCTTGTAGGACTCAGTCAGACCTCCACCGCACGTTTAAAATGCTGCAGATTTTTAACTGGTGCAGGCAAAAGAGAGCGCATTACTCCAGTTCTGGCCTCCCTTCACTGGCTCCTGGTAAAATCCTTCTGTATGTTTTTAAATCTCTGAACAGTTCTGCCCACTCTTATCTCACTGATCCGCTGCAGCCATATGTCCCACAGCTCTCAGAGGTCAGACCAGATGATTTTATTGGTTCCAGGCACTCGTTTTAAGCTCAGAGGTGACAGAACCTTCTCTGCTGCAGGTCCAAAACTGTGGACTGAGTTACCCCTGCAGGTCAGCCAGGCTCCCTCTCACTGTTTTTAAGTCTCTTTTAAAAACTCACTTCATTCCCTGGCCTTTGACTCTGTGCGAGTTGATTTTAACTCGTCTGTATTCCATAACGTTAACCATTTAGTTCTTACCTTTACCTCTGTGGATCTATGTACTTTATCCTGTTCTTTGCTTGACTTGCTGTGCAGCATTTTGGTTGGCCTTGTTGCTGTTTTAAGTGATTTATAAATAAAGCGGTGTGGTATGACTCATTATGCTTTTTGTATACCTCCTGATGAGTCTCCTCCTCCTGATCCATTGTGATTGGTTGGGTGACCAGCACCCCCAGCAGGGTGGCCCAGGTTTCCTCAAACTGAGTCCTGTTACTCCAGCCTGACATTGCAGCAATCAGAGAGCAAGAAACGAGAAAATGTGAAACAACGCTCTGATAATATGACGCACGTGTCTATATATTGAAACGCATTTCTGTACCTAGTGTGTTGATGCGGTACAGAAACTCTCTGAAGACGTCCTTCTCCTGCAGAAAGTCAACAGGGATCTCGGGCAGCGTTGTGCCAAAGTCTCCACCTGGCTGAGGGGACCAGCCCAGTTTCCAAACCTGAAGATGAACAGACAACATTTAAAGAAACATGCAGATACGTTCATGTGTTGAAACTGCCACTGCGGTTCGAGCACTAACCAGTGGAGGTACTCTGGTGTAGCTGTTGACCAGAGGCAGCCTGGACAGACTGATGACAATGTTGCGCAACGTTTGCGTGAGAAAAGCAGGAAACGCAGAGTTTCTTGGGTGACCTAAGGAAAGGATGCTCTGCATTCCCTCCACCAGCTCCGCCATGATCTCACACGCTTCCCATTCGTACTTAACTGGAACAAAAACATTTTCAAACCAGCAACTCAGAATCACAAGCTCAATGAGCACGACGTGGAGAGTTGAAACGATAACAGCAACTTCATGTAATTTCTAAATTAATTCTCACATTCGGGGTTCCCCAAGTCCACTTGGTCTCCTTCAGCGGTTTTTTCTCCGCGTGGTCTTTTCTTCTCTGGATGCAGCAGCCGGTCTCCAGGACTCACAGCCACTGAGAGGCACAAACAAGTTTTACAGTTGAAGTAAAACATGAAAACCGAAGGGCAGTTGCAGAACTGGTCCACACTTGATGACAAGAACTGCTTGGACAGGCTCAGTTTACCTGCGGTAATTATGAGGCGCAGGCAGAAGATGAGGGAGCAGGTGTGTGTGTTGTACTCGGGGGTGGAGAGCTTGTTCCAGATGCAGGGCTGCTGCAGGGCCAGACACAAGCAGGAAAGAGACCACTGCAGGTCCACACTCAGAGGCAGCTGGTCCTGGAGCAGGCGCCACACTATCACCTGTCAAACAGAGGAAGAAACAGGTTAAAGCACCTTGTTCACCTGAACTACCTACTTTAGTTTTCGCCATATAAGTTGCAGTTTTTTGCACAATTTACATGCCCTGACACTTATACAACGAAGCGACATATTTCCATATTTATAAACCAAAGTTTGGCTGAGATATTAACCGTTAACTTTTATTCAGACTGAAAATATTGAACACTACCATTTTCAGCCACTAGATGGCTCTCGTGTAGTATGGTAAGTAGTCGTATCATGAAATAGGTAAAAGTGGCTATTAATGGCACAATCGGCTTGCCGTAGACTGCCACCTTCGTCTGCCTGGAGCAACCATCAAATCAGCTTCATTTTTCTGCGCCGCCCCGGAGAAATGAAGCTGATTTGACCATTAAAGTGCATTTATGAAGTAAAAGTTCAACTGAGACACACTTTTACACACTTTTTTAAGTATTGATCTTGTTAAATTCTTATTAAAGTTCTCCCGTGCACGCCCCTGCGGCTGCCATTTGGCAGCCAATCAATTTTTGGCACAACACCGGCCCACATTTGCAGGTCGTCAACGCTGACACATAATAGATGTGACGTATACGGAGAAGCGACGGATTTTTTTCACGTTTTTTTAAGACAGGGCGGTGCGACGTGTACGGCGGGAAATACGGTATTTGGTGATTTCAAAACGATACTCGTTTTAAAATGTGATCATTTAAAAACAAAAACCTAAACTTGTGTATTGGAACTGAAAAAAAGGTATTAGCACACGTACTAACAAACAGAAGCTTTGGGGGCACCGAACGTTTAACTTCAGGTGTTTTTACCTCTGTGGCTGTGCAAGTGAACGTGGTGATGAGGTGCTCCCTGTCAGGGGGGAGATGAAGTGATGGAGGCAGCTGACTGATGCTCAGCAGATACTGCGACAACGCTCTGCACAGTGATAAAACCGTGGGGTAGAAACCCGGCCCACCTAGAAGACAACGAAACACAGAAACGTATAAATGAACAAAAACTTGCTTTGGGCAGCAACAACAAGCCCCGCCCCTGAATCTCACCAAACACGTCGTCCAGCTGGTTCCAATAAGGCTGAGGTTGAGGGGGTGGCAGAAAAGACTGGTGTGGGACAGGAAGTGACCCAGTCACCTCTGATAATTTCTCCAGGGTCACCTGCCAGGCCGTTTCCACCAAGAGTAACCCCTGACCCCTTGCTGACCTCTGCACGCCCATACTCAGACACGGACAGAGCAGACGTAGGTTGAAATCCTGGGGAAATGACAGTTGACGTCAAAATACAACATAATTCAGCAGCGTTTGATCTCTGTAGACAACCTTTACATTTGTAATATAATCCTAGTATTTCTTGAAGGGATGCGTATTGCCCTCCACCTTTCACGCTAAAGTTTAAAACATCTCATGTCGAGGATCACCAGAGTTGTAACTCCGCTAAATATCTGCAAAACTACATTAAAGCCACATTTGTGTTGGCCAAAGTCAATTAGCTGTGGCAGCCATCTTGAATTATTAGTTTTAGACCTCCAGCCAATGACTATTTTCTTAAGGTTGCACTAACATCTGTCCAATGGTTCACGTGTTATTTTGCTAACAGACGGTGCCGACTCTTAATATCGTGTGGAGCTTGTGTTGACCTCCAGCTGCCACACCAAATTTAGCCCCATGTTTGACAAGCATGAGTCTGAAAGTCGATCGGGTGTAGACGTGCACGCGATGATCACTTTCCGAGTTCTGATAAAATCCGTCTCGAGGTTCTTGACCGACATCGTCACCACTTGAACCTTCGGCCACGTTGGAAAGAGATTCCAGAGGAGGTTTCCGTGCACGTGTTACCTTGCCGCGCATGACACTGAAGAGCTCATCAGGAGGTAGTTTAGTTAGAAGTTCTGTTGTCTCCGACAGGGACACATCTCCAAGAAGACTGCACTGGGACTTCACAAGGGCCACGTACCATTCCTACACAAACAAATAATGTTTATGTTTATCACATTATGCAAATGTGTCACGTGGCAGGCTCCCAAAATCAAACTCCCCACCTTGTCGGTGGCGACACTTTCAGGGGCAGGTGGTGGGTTTCCATCTAAGGGGTGAGAGGTCACGGGAGGCGGGGGGCTGCTGGTGTCGGTAACCGTGGCTCTGAACCTGTCCAGCAGGGAGTAGAACCTCTGATGCCTGTCGCAGACGAACAGACGGGTTCTCTCATTTTAAAAATAGCTCTGAACAAAACTGCAGAAGAACCTGAACATTTCTGAGCAACGTTCGTCAAAACTACAGTGAGACAAAAACTTTCTCGTACATTGTTCAGTAACTGGACCGAACTTGAGCAGATTAATCAGGAAAAGCCTGAAGTGAAACCACAAACTCTGGAAGGATACCTTTGAGCCAAGCCGCTGGTCTGGAGGTATTCTTGAATCCTTTCCAGTTCCTCCACAGGCAGCTGGGCTTTACTGTTCTGGAGGTGGAAACATCCAGAAGATGAAGACCGACACAACAACGGTACATGCCGACACGTTTCCGGTGTGAAACAAGGTTCTCCAAGCTTCACAAAATATTTTATTTGGATATGCACGAGGGTTATAAATCAGTAGGCGTGTCACGATAACTAATGTTGCTGGGCGATTAATTAAACGATAATATTGTTTGAAATTTGACAATAATTAGTAATTATTGTCAAATTTAAGAAAAAAGTTGGTTAATTTTTAAGTGTAGTACCTTTTTTGACCACTGGATGGCGGTACAAGACAGTTTGAACCAAAGGATGGATAGTGAGGGAGTGAGCAGCGCGTCTCTTTAAGAAAAATGGGAGGGAGGCCCCTTGACGTGACATGGGCTGTCTCACTTTGGTTCTCAAAATGGCGGACGCTCGGTGGTTTGAGCTTTTTAGCATTTTTCTCACAAAGCTTTTAATTTGAATAAAAATCAGTAAACAAGTTCTCGGCTTCTTTTTGCAGAGAAAAACAACTTTTTACACGAAGGCACGAGTTTCAACCGTGAATTTTGGAGCTTCGACAAGACGGAGGCTTTTCCCCGAGGTCGGCCTGTTAGCTTAGCTCGTAGCTTAGCTTCTTAGCTTAGCTGCTTTTAACGATCCAAAAACGCGATTTTGGTTAAAACAGATTTTAAAGAAAAGAGAGATAGGGAGGGGTCGGAGAAGAACACCTGAGCCTTTTGTCGTCCAGCGTCTTCAAAAGAAAGAGACACGAAGAAACGATAAACCTGATAAACGAAAATGAGGTTGATAATTTTCATTTATCATGTGATTAATTGATTTATTGATTATCACAACAGGCCTATAAACCATCATCTTACAAGCAAATGCAGACGTCCCAGAACATGTAAAGAACTTCACCTGCAGAGTCTCAGCCAGCAGCATCTCTACTCTGCGACACGCCAGCGTGTCCACCATCCGAGCCAAGACCCTGAAGGGAGTGTTGAGCAGTTTGTCTACGTAGAGCATGAGCAAAGACCCAGACTGACTGAGGTGGATGCCTTCCAAACACTGCAACGTCTTCTTCAGCATGGTGGGCTGCAAACGCATCCAAACAAATCAAAACAACAGAGAGAAGTCAGTGAAGGTGGTCCGAGGGGCTGAGAGGCAGCGACAAGTGAGGAGGAGGAAAATCAATTTAAACTAGAGAAGCTGCGCGTCCTGAAAAAGAGAGTGCTTAGAAGAACTTGCTGAAAAACAGCTGAAATATTCAGGTGTCTCTTGTAAATGAGTCCTCGAGGCTCGATGAGACTAACCTGCAGAAATAAAGGTCAAACTGAAATGAACTGAAGTTAGCAGAAGCGGAAAGAACACATATTTGCTGAATTGTGTTTAAATAAGCAAAAAAGAGCCCAAAACAGGAAATTAGCAACAAAAATATGAAATTAGAAAAAAAAAAAAAACAGCTGAAAACCCAGAAAGAAGCTTAAGCTACCAGAAGGAAGTGGAAAGAGCTGAAGTGAGCTAAAAGAATGTGGAATTGGCTGAAAAAGCTCAATTTAGCACAAAACAGCTAAAAAGTAGCTGAAATAGGAGAAAAAGTTGAAACTAGGCTGAAAGGAGCATAAGCTGAAATTAGCAGTAATAAATTAATTAGGCTGAAAGTAGCAGAAATTACCATGAAAAATTTGAATTAATCCGAAAACTGATGAAATAGCTTAAAAAGGTTATTAAAAAAAAAGTAGCTGAAAGGTAGAACAAGCTTAAATTAGCAGAAGAAAGCAGAAAGAACACGTTTGTCTATTTAGGCTGAAAGAAGCAGAAATGAGCACAAAAAGGTGGAAGTTATCTGAAAGAAGCTGAAATTAGAAAAAAAAACAGATGAAAAGTAGCTAAAAAAGCAAAAAGAAGCTGAAATTACAAGAAGGAAGTTGAGAGAGCATATTTTTGCTGAATTAGGCTGAAAAGTTTAAATGAGTGCAAAAAATGTGAAATTACTGGCTGAAAAAGTTTTAATTAGCTTAAAATAGCTAAATAGTAGCCAAAATAGTAGAATAAGCTGAAACTTGCAGAAATCAGCTGAAAGGAGTGAAACAAGCTGAAATTAGTAGAAAGAAGTTAGAAGAAACACAAAAATGTAGTAGTTAGTAAAAAACTGAAAGGAGCACAAAACAGCTGAATAAACAGCTGAAATTAGCTGAAAAAAGTTTAAATTTGCTGAAAGAAGCTGAAGCAGAACAAAACGTGAAAGGAGCAGTAAAAGGTTGTAAACAGACGTAAATATCTGAAGGAGGTAAAATGAAATTAATTCATTTTTATGAGAAGAAAACGTCAGAAAAGGCTGAATATTTCAAAAAGCTGAAGCTGCAGCAATACCAAAACATCACAGCAGGATTGTCCTGAAAGAGCCGAACGTTTTGGTTCGAGATTTGTTGAAATGGACGAAAACTGCGGGACGAGAACGATGCAGAAAAATGTACGGAAGAAAACTGGATCAGTGAGAATGCTTCATGAACATTCAGACCGTTATAAAATATAATAATTACACTTGACTCGGTTACACGGATTAAACCGTGAAATAAAAGGACAGAGGTTCCGACGTGTTTTCTCACAGTGGTGAGGTTGTCACAGCGAGACTGGATGGCCTGGATGAAGAGGCCGCTGGCAGCAGAGTTGCGGTGAACAGCGCTGATGAAGTCCTGAACCGGAGGCTCGTGAGAGAGGCTGATGAGGTCGCGCACGTGGTTGACGATCAGCCAGGTCAGGTGTTCGGAGTCGTGGAGATTCTGACACTAAAGGTAAAGAGAGATATCTAAACTGACTGAACTGCAGGGTTGTGTGTTATACTCCAAGTCTGAGTCATTCACTTTTATTTATATAAACATTATCCTTGCAGTCAAATTATTTCCACCCTCACAATAACGTTCCAATACTTGTGAGACTCCTAAACATATTTTCTGACTTGACTAAAGTTTATATTATTGTTGTGGCGTCACATGAACAACATGAGGTCAACATGCAGGTCTTACCACGTAGTCACAGAAGAGAATTAGGGCTCCTCTGCGTACGATCTCTCTGTTAGCCATCGCTAACTGGGAGGCTGACTGGTCTTCTTCACCCTCCCCCGAGGAGTGAGGACTCAGCAGCTTCGTGGACGAGAGGCTGTGTCCTCTGACACAAATACAGAAACAAATTACAGGACGAAATCCTGAAGTTCTTCGAACTGTTTCTCGTCGTTTGTTTGTCCATTGCAGCGACTTGCCACGTTTAAGAGGACTCCAAATATTTAAATTCACAAGAAGGAGTTGTTCTCACCTGGGCGTCTGATGCACCTCGACCCACCAGGAATAGTTGGTGTAGTTGATGATGAGGAGAACCTGACACCACAGCAGCACCAGAGACGGATGGGTGGTGACCAGAGACTGCACCATGCCGTTCAGCCTCTCCAAGTGGTAGAAGAGACCGGCCTCGGTGCCCGTCCGACCATCCTCATCCTTCAGGAGTCGAGTGGCTGCAGCTGTGATCCGGCGAAACATTCCTGACACAACGAAGGAAAACGTTCAAATCAATGCTTCACGTTAGAAGATGTGAAGTTTTTTCATTGTGAAACAGAACTTCTAAAAACTCACGTTTCCGTCTACACAACAAGGAAAGGGCAGGTGCTCACCGCTCTTGAACACGTGGATGAGACACATGAGCAGCGTGCCCAGCTGCTGACAGTAGAAGGTGCGCTGCTGCTCAGTGATGTCCACTTTAGCACGTCTGCTGGAGAGTTCGTCAAGCAAGACGCCGACCAGCTGAAGGAGGAACCTGCAGAGAAGTTGAAGACGTTCAACGAGCAATCAAGGTCAAGGTTCAACGTGGCAAGAAGAAAAACAGGAAGAGGAGAATCAGACTTTAGGTTTAAAACCTCGGTCAAATGGCTTTTTCTGACCACAAACATTTTTCAGAATTCCTGAAACTATTGGAGGAAAGAATAAATATCCTGACGCTGCTCAATAATCCAGGAAGATGAATCAACAAGGTTGAGTGAGGTCGTCCGGACGGATTCTTCTTGTTGCAACGTTTCATCTTTTATCCAAAAGACTTCTTGCAGCTGCAACAAACTCAGTCTCATAAACATCACCGTCTCGTGGTGGATCAACCAGTCTGACGTTGACATCCAGGACCATCACAGGATCAAGGAGGACCATCAGCCTCATTTAAAGATAAACAGTCTTTGATTGTTTCATTTATGTTTGTAGCTCAGTGTTCGTAGCTGCCGGAGCCTCCAGAACCATTTGGACTCAAAGCACAAAGTGAAAACGCTCACCTGGCAAACGTTTCCTCCGGTGGAACCTTCTGGGCTTCACCGTTGGTTTCTTGGTTAGACACTGCGTCAGCAGCAGACGGGTCACTGGGCGAGGGGCCGTGCTGATGCAGGCGGCAGATCGTATGGCAGGACAGGAGGTGTGGGGACAGCGACAGCTCGTGGACCCGGGACAGGACAATGTCTTCAGTGGACTGAGACACTAAAACTCTAAGGACTGCCAGGATGCCAGACACCCACAGCTGGACTGTGGAAACAGATGCCTGGAGGGATGCACATGTTGAATCACTCAGATTATATTTTTAATGATTTTAGAGCACGACAGACACACAGCTGGAGAACATGTCTCACCATGGTGGCTGGGACGGTAAACATGCTCTTGAGCAACATGTCTACAGGTCTGAGAGACGAGGGCGCCACAGTCTCAAACAGCGTGTTCAACACTCCTAATGCTTCTGGAGAGTCTAGAAGCATCTGAAAAATACATGTTATCCGTGACTAGGCCTGTCATGATAACAAATGTTGCTGGGCGATTAATTGTCTCAGAAATTATTGCGATTAACGATAATATTGTTTGAAATTGGACAATAATTAGTAATTACTGTCAAATTTAAGCATAAATGTTGGTTCATTTTTGTGTGTAGTACCTTTTTTGACCACTGGATGGCAATATGAGACTGTTTGAACTGAAGGACGGATAGTGAGGGAGGGAGCAGCGTGTCTAAGAAAAATGGGAGGGAGGCCCCTTGACGTGACATGGGCCGTCTCTCCTTCCTGTTTTTCAGTTCTCAAAATGGGAGACGCTCAGTGTGGTTTGAGCTCTTTAGCATTTTTCACAAAGCTTTTAATTAAAAAAAAATCAGTAAACAAGTTCTCAGCTTCTTTTTGCAGAGAAACAACTTTTTACACGAAGGCACGAGTTTCAACCGTGAATTTTGGAGCTTCGACAAGAAGGAGGTTTTTTTCCCCGAGGTCGGCCTGTTAGCTTAGCTCGTAGCTTAGCTTCTCAGCTTAGCTGCTTTTAATGATCCAGAAACGTGATTTTGGACGGTTAAAACAGATTTTAAAGAGAAAGGGAGGGGTCAGTGAAGAGCACCGGAGTTGAACCTTTTGTCATCCAGTGTCTTCAGTAGAACGAGAGACACGAAGAAACGATGAAGCTGATAAATGAAAATGAGGTCGATGATTTTCGTTTATAACGCGATTAATTGATTTATTGTTTATCGCGACAGGCCTAGCTGTGAATACTCACATGAAAGTAATATATATATATATATATATATATATATATTAAAAGTTTGACTCAAGTATCTTTCCTAAAGCCAAGCATAAGCCAACCTGCTGCTTTGCAATCATTGGCAGTATGACGTCAGCGATTTGTCTGGACAGTCTCTTCCACTTGTCCTCGTTTTCCTTGTGACACTGCTGTAGAACAAGGATGAACATCTCCAACACCTGCAAACATGAATTAAAGGTTCAAGACAGGAATCGAGGTGCTGCAATATCTCATGGCATTAGTCGTGCAGTCGTACCTGATGGTACTGCACCAGTCTGAGCAGCATGGACACCACCACTTCTTTTTGTGTATCCAGCTCTTTGCCTGCATCCGCTTTGTTCGAGCCCCTCAGGACAAACAGGTCATAAACGATGGGCTGCAAGGCCGGGATGGCTGCAGAGAAATAAAGCACGTCCCCGTCAGTTATTCTGTTTCTGTTGCTACAGAAATAATCTCTCCTCCTGGCAAAATAAACCAGTGCGTCACACTGTCGCTCCCAAACGTTACACTACACGACATGAAAGCAAATCATGTTGAGGACATGCTGTGCCATGGGGTGTGTCTTCCTCACCATGTGTGACAGCTTTCCTGCCGCTCGCCATGATGCCGTCACAGAGCTGGATGATCTTGGGAATGCTGATAATCTGCTTGGAGTGGTAGCGTTCATAAGACAGCAGCACCAGAAAGAAAAATATGCTGGGAATGATGGCTTCAGAATCCCTGCACAGGAAGTACGATGCTCGTTTAGTTCAGAGGACAACTTGTAAATAGATAGAGTAACTTGATGCAACTTGTAATTATTTATATGGTTTTATTATGATACAACCACAGAGTTTTACAGAATTTGTTACAGAAAATACAAATACCTGAACTGTCCCACTTCGATATATTCAAACTGCTTGAGAACAAAGCCTATGAACACCTGAAACATGCAAATACTTTCAAGTTAAATAAGATAATTTAATGACATGTATTCAAATATCTCATGAGTATTTTACCTGATCTGAGTCCAGCAGGCAGTAGTTGACTCGGAGCTGCACAAGCTGAGCGAGCAGGTCCAGCACTTGTCTCTGCAGGGCCACGGAGGTGCTGGTGGTGTACTGCTTCAGAGCTTTGATCACCAGAGGCTCGAACAGCCTGATGTGGTTGTGAATGGCATTCTGAGAAGACAAAAAGGGACAAACGCAGCTTTTATAACCACCGTGTCACGTATGTGCAGCCTCACAACACACTTCAAAATGCTCAACAAGTAGTTCTGAAACGCAGAGCAGTTCAAGTGTACCTTGTCTCCTCTGTGGCGTGTAGCATTTGCGATGTTGGACCTCAGCTGATTGGAAGCTTTCTGCATCACATCAAACCATCTAAACGTGTAACGTTAAAAAAAAAAAAGAGAGCTTGTTATATTCCACATGTGCACATCTTTGTAAACTTAATGGCATCTATCTAAAGTCCCGCAGGGCTTGGTTCTTGGATCCTTTCTGTTTTCACCCCATCTGTTCCCTTTGGGGTCTATCCTGAGGAAACATGGTGTTTCTTTTCACTGCTATGCTGATGACTGTCAGATTTATCTGCTTTTAAAACCAAATAGTTCTTTCTCCATTCAGCCTCTGTTAAAATATCTTGATGACGTCAAGATGTGGACGGCTTCAAAACTTCTTAAGTTTCGACAATCAGAAGACTGAAGTTATTGTGTTTGGTCCTAGCTCTGCAGCCGCCTCTGGTCCTGTAAACCTGGACTCTCTTCATATCTTAAGCAGTCTGTCAATAATCTCAAGAACCAGTTTTGTCCTCCCTTCACTTGCTCCCTGTATATATCATAATTTATTTTAAATTCTCCTGTTGACCTTTAAATGCATTAATGACCTTGCACCCTCATACCTCTGACCTACTTTACCCATGTGTTCCTTCTCGGACGCCGAGATCATCTGACCAGCTGCTTTTGGTTGAAGCTCAGAGGAGGTCGGGCTTTTTCAGTCGTGGACCTAAACTCTGGAACAATCTGCCCCCCCAACATTAGACAGGCCCCTTCACTTCCTGTTTTTAAATCTCTTTTAGAAACACGCCTGCTCTCTCTGACGTTGAACACACTTTGGTAACCGCTGCTGTTTTAAATGTGCTTTATGAATAAAGTTGACTTAAAGTCCTGCATGTTAATATATGCAGATGATCTTCTGTCACTTTTCAAAGAGCAACTTACCCAGAGGTGTCCTGCTCTTGCTCAGCCTGCACCATGTTGCGCAGACTAGCATCAGCAAGAGCCTGGGTGAAGTGCGTGTACGGAGCCATGAAGCAGTAGTGGTAGAGACCTGGTCGCAGGCTGGAAGAGCCCAGACGAAGAGCTTTGCCCTGGGAGCGGCTGGGACCAGTCAGGACGCCTTCATACTGGGAGGCCAGGTTGGTTCCAAACAGGGTCTTCAACAACTAAAGCATAACCCTTTAAATTTTAGTGCAGGAAAAAAACAAAAGCATGCCACTGAAACTAAACCTGGATCAACGTATTCCGTTTTAAATGGATTTGATTGGACTTAATCTGGAATCTTAAATCTGGAACACGTCTACGAAAGTGAACAGCCAACCAGTGAGTTGTCCTACATTCATGAACAATTCTGTGAAGAATGCTGCAGAGAACTGGATGAAAATTAACAATTACCAAAATGCCCCAAACCCCTGGATGGTGCAACGTTCCCCAGTTAGGACTACGTGACTGTGGACATAAAATGAATGTATGGAACCATCGCACAGGGAAGCCAATGCCTTTACAGGCCCTGTCGGCAGGAACCAGCCTCGCTCTGCGTGGAGTCATGACGGTCGTGGCACACTGCTCGGTGCCAAAACCACAAGGACCGCCACACCTGATGTGACACGGCAACAAGCTACTCACCTGCTGCACACAAACTGTAGCCATGGTTGGTTCTCTTGAGAAACAAGACTTCAAATAGCCCAGAATTTCTTCTACACACTGCCAAAGAGAACAAGTGTTACAAGTGCACCTTCTATCAGCTCTAATATAGAAAGATTAAATATTAAATATTGAAAATATTACAACTGTAAATGCTCAAACAGAGATGATAATCTTCACCTTCCCAATGTCATGCAGTGTTGCTAACTCCAGCAGCTGAGACAGAACATCTAGAGCAGCACGCAGGAAACTTCCAAACTTCTCCTGACTGCTGTGGAGATCCAACGTCACCTTAGAGATAATACAAAATGCTTTAAAGGACTTAAATAATAATAAATAGTCATTTGTACAACCCTTGCAAGCTGCCATTCACAAAACAAAAACTTGCAGGTACATGCTCTTACCTTGTAGTTAGCATGGGTGGCTTTGAGCACGTCATACAGCTTAAGATAGGGAGGCAAGTGGTAGAAGTTGCCAAGGGTGGTAGATTTGCTAACTGCTGTTGACCCCCCAGCACCGTCTGCTGGCCTGCCTGCTCACACAAAAACAGCTTATTAAGAACTGAATTCAAAATCTTACATTACTTATATATATATATATATATATAAATATATATATAAATATATGTATATATATATATATATATAAACTGAAATGAATTAATCATTTAGTTGGACAGATGAGCAGTACCCACATCAAAGTACATGCCATGGTATGGATGTACCTGTGTTGACCTCGTTGCTTTTCTTCGGGCTCATGGGGGAAGGGTTGGGCTCAGCAGCCTCCTTCTCCTTGCCTTTCCTTCGGATAGGACTGAGGGAGGGGGTGTTACTGAGAGAGGGAAGAGCAGCCTAAAAAACAAGGACAGGAGCATAAAAACTGAACTTAAACCACAAACATTGTGTTGAAACAAGCTGTAGTGAGTGGAGGATGCATGGCAGAGCCAACAGTAACATAAATCCATGCTTCAACCAAAAAATGGCATTATCTCTTCATCAAGGTCACCTTCATCGCTGGTCCTGGTGCTGCGTCATCCAACACATGAGCACAGATGTTGAGAACCTTCAGCAGATGGGAGAACAGCTGCTCCACCATGACCACCAAAGAGCGTTCTGACAGCGCTGGCCAGGGTTCCTCCATTTTATTTGGACCTCCACTGATGGTCCCACCACTGCCCTCGTCCTCGCCAGCCCAGGGGTTGCGCAAACATTTAGGAGCAACAGCTACAAACAAGACAAGTAGTTGTAGTTGCAATTACAACAGAATTATGAAACATGTTCTTCGGATAACACACCAGCAAGCAGGTTGCCAGAAAGCAAAAGTGCATCTTGATGAGCTGAGAGATCCAGAGGAAACCAGGCGGAGGAGAGTAAGGAGAGCACCATGTTGGCAGTTCCTACAGTCAGAGTGCGTCGCTCGGAGTCGGGTGCAGATGAGGAGGTGGTTGAAGAGGCTGGAGTGTTGCTCGTCTGTGACGAACTGCAGAGCAGACGATCAAAGGCAAAAGGAAGAAGAGTAATTTCCTAAATCTAAACTATGACGTTTAAATAAACTGTATAAGTGAGGAAGTGTTCACAAACCTTAACAACTGATTTAGCTCAACAATAAACAGCTGTATCGTCGGCATAGAAATGCAAGCATGTGTCAGGAATGTACTGACCTACATTACTTATGTAGCTTGTAAAGAGTGTGGGTCCTAAGACTGAGCCTTGTGGTACGCCATTAAATAATGCATATTAAATAAACATTTTAAAATATAAATTACATATTAAGTAAACCGTAAGTGTTCGCAAACCTTAGGGTTCTGCCTCTGCTGCGGTTCAGACTAGAACGGGAAGAGAAGTTGCTACTAGAGCTAGCATAGCCACAGTGCCAGCCTGTGCTCCAAGTGCCAACTGGAAAGTTTGATGCCAGGAGGCACAAGGCCTCACAGCAGCCGAACTGCAGAAGACAAAACAGTAACTAAATATGCTTTTCAAACATAAGGAAAAAACTTGAAGCACAGCTTTTTGTTGAGAACTCACAGTTAGTGCTTTAGAGGTGGAGGAGGTGAAAGCGTGGGAGACTTTAGTTACAACTCTGGACAAGTTGTTTTCCAACGTGACGTCAGACACAGAGCTCGACAGGTTGTAGCCTCGGTACGTCCTGAAAGACGAGCGTTGAGGGAATTTATAAAAAAAAACCTGCTCTGAGAATCTCTGAAGAGTTTAATTAGGAATTTTCAACAAAGATTTTGGTTTAAATATGTTGTCTAGATAAGAAAAATAATTTAAGGCTTGAAAAGATTTGATGACTATGAAAAACACAAAACAACGTTTTAACTCGACTTTAAAAGCTTTTAGGTGTGGCATAAGGCATGCACAGATGTAGTTCACTCACAGGAAATCCTTATATGGCATCATTTTTGTTTTAATCTTTCCCTCACACCCTCCCTGATGTTTAAGACTGCACAGATCCGAGACTTACGGCGCTAAGCAACTCTGATGGTTAAATATTACATTTAACTGTAATATCACAGCTAGTGAAACCTTAAGCTATAATTATTGTTACAAACTCAGCGTTTTATGCTGCTTAAATCATAACTGACAAGCTCGGGATTGAGTAAGGACACAAAGAAATGATTCTTAAGAACGAGCAGTTATCGTCTGATCCATCAAATAGGTTACGCGTCATAACAAAACACAAACAATATATTTGTCCTGATGCTGCTCAATAATCCAGGTGGATAAATCGAACATGGTCGAGTCAGATCCTCTGGACGGATTCTTCTTCTCCAGAGGATCTGACTCAACCTTGTTAGAGACCTAATATTTAGAAATATGTAACATTAGGCGATTTATTTTGGTGCCTGTAGAAAAAGTGCACTTCATAAAATTTCTGTTTGGGACATGAAATGGAGTGAAACATCAAAACCGTATTTGGTTTCAAAGCAGCTGCAAAAGCAAACATCAACCTGTAGATATGCTCCCGTTTACATCACTGCGATTTAAAGACTTGGAGCTCTGAACTAAACAGCTGCAGCTAACGGGAAATAAGTTCAGCTGGTTTGTTTTTAAACTCTTGGGATTTCCACAAATTTAGAGGAAATACGTGAATCAAACTTCCTGTTTTTGAGGCCGTCTGCTCAGTGCGGCAGCTACACTGTCAGAGAAGTGCAACACACTTCAGCCAACTTGTTTCAGTTCTAGATGCTGTTGATGCAAAAGCCCCTTTTGAGAGTACCTTGTGATGGTGCTAACTGTGAACTGGGAGGGGGGTTGTGTCTCGTGCATGAGCAGCTGAAGGTAAACTGAACTCTGGTCCCGGGTTATTGCCACCACTGGATCCGCTTGGCCTTGATCACAGTCATAGAACAATCTTGGAACTAGTCTGGTAGATAGAAGAGCAAAGAGACAAGAGATGAAGAACACCACACCTGTAGAAAAACTCGAGTATCAATAAAAACAGCGGCACCGTCATCTCACTTCTATGTTACTTATGACATGCCAACAAACACACAAAAGCAAGTGTACCGGCTAACAGCAGACGCCGCCACGTGTCGTACTCTTGGATCGTCATCTCCCAGCAGATGTATAACCACATCATTCAGAACCCGGTCCTGCAGCCGCAGTTGCTGAAGGAACGTGATGCGATTCAAAACCACAGTCAGCAAATTAACATTTGGGCTAATAAACAACACACCGTGCACAGAAAAACTTATGAGAGAACTTACTCCAGTGTAGTGGTGATCTCCTTTGTGTAAAGCGTCAGTTTTTCTCTCCAAGAAATTGACTAATCTGAAAAGACGAGACGATGCAGAAACGTTCAGTATGTTTTCGTGAGTGAGACGCACCGGCACGGCATTGAAGCTACGTTTATCGTTTTGACGCTTAAGATACAAAGAAAAATCTGATTTTACCTAAAATCTAAATCAGCCAAAGTTTCCAAGAGCTCAGTGCGAACAAGCCAGTAGGAACAATCTCGGAGGGCAAAGAGGTCGATCACCAACTGAAGGCCGAGCTCGCTCAGCGTGCTGCTGCACAGCGTCATGATGCAGTGCTGAAACACACACACAACATCAACAACCACACAGACCACAGAGAACCACCAATCACACAGACCCTGCTTACCCTGACTGCAGAACAAGCCATCTTGCAGGTGACGGACGAATCATCTTTGAGAGTTTTTTGTAGTAAAGGCACCAAGTCCACCAGGGACAGAGGGTTACCTGGAGAGGAGACACCTGTGATAAGCACCGTTTAAAAACAGAGAGATTTTCAGCATGTCAGAAACAAGATTAGCACCACGCTAACCTGTTGCACTCTGCACACCGGCCAGCCAAGTGTGTATGTTGAAACGCGTTTTGGTTAGCGCTGCTTGTACAATAGCTCCACAGAGGATGGCCGTGGCCCCCCGGATCTGCGGATCCCCGTGATCAGTGAGGCAGAGAACATCGCTGATATATTGTCTCTCTGCGTAAAGAAAGGAAAAAGAAAACAGCACCGATTAAAACCAGAGGCTTTAAATGATGCATTAAGTAAGCTGTGTGGCAGAAGCTGCAAAGTGACAAGTTAAAAAAGATGGGTGTTAATTTCCCCTCCAGTTAATTAAAGCAGTGGAACTATTCAACTGATTCCATATTAGCAAGGTCAGAGAAACATGTAGGCTTGCATTACTGCAAATCTGGAGTCTTTAGATATACTAAACCCGTCTTGAAATCATTTAGGAGCCTGTCAACCTCAACAAAATCTCACTTTTCCCCTCAATTACTTCAAATCATGAAAAAAGTTCTAATCAGCAACAGCACCTTCTGATAAAAAACATAGATTTAATGGATAAAATAGTCCTAGTCGTGTTTACAAATCGTTTCCTTACAGCATATTTTTACACGTTTTGGCAGCGTTATTTACTCTACCTTCTGCTGGAACACCTTTCGGTGCCTCCAGGTAGAGGGAGTTGAAGAAGGCTTCAGGATGCAGAGCTGCTGCTGCTCCAATGCAGCTGACCGCCAAGGCCTTCACACTCACTCGCACCTCTTTGTCTGGGATCGGATCTAAATAAACAAAAAACAAATTACACAAAAACAAAAAAAAAGCACAAATAACTAAAACGTGCTCCAAAGAAGACAAAAAGTGCTTTGTCTTTTTATTTAACCTTTATTTATACAGGTAAGTTTCACTGTTTTAGACAGATAAAATCATTTCAACAATAAAATCAATTAAGGCACCCCATAATAATCAGAGCCCGACCGATATATCGATAGGACCAATACTTTAGCTCAATATAGGCATTTGGAGACCTATCGGTATCGTGATAATGGTCCCATTATGCGCCAGTATAAACGCTTTTAATTTTCTCCCCAAAAATGCTGAACCAGCTGTGTCCTTAGTTGCAAATGGTGTAATTGTACAAAGTATCCAGCAGAGGGCGCATGCGGACGACTTCAGCAGGAAGCAACTTCACATCCTGTGTAGAACATTTTGCTGAACGGAGCACGGTAAGTTTATTTCAACTGATCTGTAAAAATAAATCAACAATAATAAATTATCTTCAATCCTCCAACCTGCCTGTCATTAGCTACGTGCCTCTCAAGTTAGCAAGCTAACCATAGCATAGGCTATTGCTTGTAAAACTTTTTACCCAGAACCATGAGTTTAAAGTAAAAGTGAATATATTTCAGTGTTAGTAAAGTTATCTTTGTCGTCCTCAATGAAATGCATCGTTTGTCTGAACTCTTTACTTCTCTGCAAAGAAATAAAAAATAAAATAAACCGCTGCAGCCTGCGGACAATAATAATTAGACCTGCACCATACGACTGCTTAAACAATGAACATGAAGGGCGTTTATTTAATTTATATTTTTGTAACACACTTGATAACTTTATGGTGAATAGTGGAGGATGAAGACGTGTAAACCTAGAGTCAGTCTGGGTGTAGGGAGGATCTGATTAGCTTAGCTTCATGGTTGCTAACAGCTGCTCTAAATAAACAAACTCACTGTTTCTTAGATTCTTGGGACAGGACAAAGCTCAAACATTTTCAGCCATTATATCGATTATCGGCATTAGCTTGGCCTGCCCAATATCGGTATCGGTGATAGGCAAAATATCCATATCGGTCAGGCTCTAGTAATAAAAATAATAAAATCAAAGTGCCAGATAAATTCATTAATTCATTCATTCAATAAAACAAGGTAAATATTAAAAACAAGAACATATTTGCTTTGATTTTTCTAGTGACCTTATCAAATGTTTAAATTCCCCTAAAGAAATGAGGGTGGACAGGTTCAGTTCCTGTTGCAAGGTGTTCCAGGTTACAGGAAAAGGTCATTTTTCTGCTCAAGGTGAAGGCCTGAGAGCGACGCTGTGACTTCTTGCATTAAGCTTTTACATAATTATCAAAAGCAGGCACCCTTAACCAGTTCATACTTCTTTTTTTTACGTCACATTTTAAACAGCAATTAGTACCGCACAGTTTATTGGCTGCTCACCATTTTTTTGCCCCGTCAGAAGAAATGAAGCTGCAAGAAGCCGAACACAGTGCACTAATGGCTCCAAGTCCTGGTCTGTGTAGTGTCCAATCGGGCCCTTTATTCGTGATGGCTGACAAATAGACAAGGCAGAAACATAAAGAATATACAGGAATTTCTATTTTTTGATCATGTATTTAATCATATTAAATGCATTCATACCATCTAACAAAGTGAAGTCAGGTCCTCTGGACAAATTCAAATAAATAAGAAAAAAAATGAAAAAGGGTCATCCGTGTTTTTATGTCTTTAAGTCACGCTTGTAGTCCATGTAGCTGATTGGATTCATTGGATTTCATGGACGAATATCACAGTGTATCATCAGCATAACGATGAAAATTTATCCCATGCTGTTTAATAAATGTACCTAATGGAAGCATATAAAGAGTACTGATCCAAGCACTGAACCCTGAGGAACCCCATTGTTATCACTCAGCCCCGTGTGAATAGCAAGCGGCCATCAGGGCACAAAACCAATTGTAAGGCTGATGGTCCTCCATCATGTGAACAGCTAGTTCTGGATGTCAACAACAAACTGGTTGGTCCACTATGAGAAGGTGCTATTTATAAGACTGAGCTTATTGCAGCTCCTCAGACTGAAGAAGTCCTTTGGATTAAAGACGAAACGTTTCAACACCTTTTATTTTTTTGTTTTGAATCCGTCTAGAGGACCTGACTTAACGTTCTTAGATTTTTCTACCTGGATTATTGAGCATCATCAGGACATTCATACTACACGATTACTGGCGCCAGACAAAGGAGCAAGTGAAGCGCATGCACATGTTCTAAAACTAAAACAAACTCTTTTCTTACGTTCTCACACCCAGCAATTAAACAGAAACAAGTAGCATTTACTGATTTTAATTTTTGTTCAACTATAGTTGCAAACAGTAGCTGCTGGCAGGTCAACCAGCATTCAGCTGTGGAGACGTAAATAAAAAAAGAAAGAATAAAAAAAACTTGAGTGATATTATGCTAATTAGGAGCACACAATATCAAAGACAAAAAACAGGAAATATTCTTTTTTAACATGCTCTCGTGCTTTTATCTGCCCAGGCCAGAGCTCATCGGTGTGTGATAAACCAAAACAGGACATTTGTTCGGATGAATTTACCTTACTGTCAGGTTCGGGTTCAGCTGGTTCATCCTTTGGTATGAAGCGATCCACGCTGCTGTCTGAACCCTGCCTGTTGTGGCCTCGTCCGTCGAAAAGATGAGGCTTGCTCAGAGCTGCACACGAGAGGAAAAATCTTTACATCGTTAACATCTTTAAGAGACCGTGTCTAAAGCTGTGCAAATAAACACACCGAGTGCCGACTGCAGGAAAGGCTCTGAGGGTTTGTCTTGAGAGGAAGGTGCTGCTCCTTCATCTTCTTCATCCTGTAGTGTTCCTATCTGCATCCCAGAGTACTGGCTTTCACTGCCGTCGAGGACCTTAGGTGCACACACAAGAAAAACGTCTCCATGAGGGAATAAAGCTCGACTTCATAACTGCATAAGAGATAAAAATGTGATTCTGTTGGTTTGAAAAGCAACTGCATGCAATAATTAGCATGTTCCACACAGTGTGGATGAATCTGCTACAGTTAAAAGAGCAGCAGAAGAAGCAGATGAAGATGTAAATCAGACATTCTGGTATCTAAAGGTTTGCTGAATCATGCTTGGATCAACTCAATTTACAGCAGAACACAGGAGGAAGCAAAGGAGTTCTGCACAAATGTGGTCCCCACCTTACAGACAAAGAAACTTTGCGCCTAAAACTTCTGATGAACAATAATTTCCGTTGGAATATTTCTAAGCTGCATTAAATGTGACTTGCGTGTCACAGGAGTCTCGCTCTGGCAACAAAAACTAAGTTTACTTGAAGAATTTAAATACACTTTGCTTCATTTTGTAGGTTTGTTTTAACAAAGTTACTAAAGTCGTCTGCAGCGTGTTCGAGGAAGAGAGAATCTAAACTACAACAAGTAAAAGGTCGTGTCTCACTGGGCTGCAACTGCTGGAGACGAGCTGGCGATCCAACGTCACTCGGAAAAGTCTGGAAATGTTCGAGAGGGTCCTCTTTCTTGGTGCGAGCCGCTTCAGGGTTGTCACTTGAATGTTTAACATGTTCAAAACATGTTGGCACGAAAATAGTTCTCGCAGTCGAGTCCTTGGAAATGTCTCAAACGCGTCTCAAGAGCACTCGAGCTGAACTTTGACACGTCCCGCTCTCGTCTAACAGAGAACACGTCCAGGTATAAAAACAACATGGATTATAAAAAACAAACCGTCCAGTGGTGGTGCTAATATATCAAGTTTTGCCAAATTATCTTGAGGAGATCCGAAGTTTTGTTCTGGACAAGCAAAGACCTTGTTTTAAGTTTGACCTTGATTTGTGACCTTGATCGTGAAGCAGGGGGTGATGAAAAGTGTTTGCATCACTCTGCTCAGTGAAGATGCAAAAGATGATGAAGTTTCATCAGATTATCTTGAGCAGATTAGAAGTTATGAGCAGGACAGAGAGACGGAGGTACGGATGTAAACGTAATACGTCCACCTTTTGACGGGCGTCTGCAATTTGTTTTTTCCAAATCTTCTTATTTCAAAGTCAACTTTATTAAAGGAAATTATAAACATGGGCAGCCAAGATGGTACAAAGAGAGCAGAACCAGGTACAGTGTAGGAAACGAAACGCTGCAGAGCACATGAACACAAAAAGGTTTTATAAATCTAGTCAAACAAAACACGGCTTGTTCATCACGTGCATCAAGCCTCGTAAATTCAGCGACACAGCAACTAGGTTCTTCTTGCAGTTATGAGTAGGTCTAGCACGATAAAAAAAATTGCTGGGCGATTAATTGTCTCAGAAATTATTGCGATAAACGATAATATTGTTTGAAATTTGACAATTAGTAATTATTGTCAAATTTAAAAAGTTTGTTGTTATTTTGTGTGTAGTATCTTTTTTGACCACTGGATGGCAGTATAAGACCGTTTGAACCGAAGGATGGATAGTGAGGGAGCGAGCAGCGTGTCTCTTTTAGAGAAATGGGAGGGAGGCTCCTTGACGTGGCATGGGCTGTCTCTCTTCAGTTCTCAAAATGGCGGACGCTCGGTGTGGTTGGAGCTCTTAAGCATTTTTCACACAAAGCTTTTAATTTAAAAAAAAAAATCAGTAAACAAGTTCTCAGCTTCTTTTTTCAGAGAAAAACAACTTTTTACACGAAGGCACGAGTTTCAACCGTGAATTTTGGAGCTTCGACAAGACGGAGGTTTTTCCCCGAGGTCGGCCTGTTAGCTTAGCTCGTAGCTTAGCTTCTCAGCTTAGCTGCTTTTACCGATCCAAAAACGTGATTTTGGATCGGTAAAATGGATTTTAAATAGAAAAGAGAAAGGAAGGGGTCGGTGAAGAGCACCGGAGTTGAGTCTTTTGTCATCCAGTGTCTTCAGTAGAAAGAGAGAGACACGAAGAAACGATAAAGTCAATAAATGAAAATAAGGTCGATAATTTCATTCATGCGATTAATTGATTTATTGTTTATCGCGACAGGCCTAGTTATGAGTCACTAACTCATGTCCAACCGTCTCAGCCCAGTGAGACACCACCTTAACACCACGCCTTCATGCTTCTTTTAAAAAACAACACAGTCGGGTGACATTTTAGAATTACTTGTTTCTGTCCTTCAAAAGCATTTGGGGAAGAATTTGATCAATGATCAGGGAGAAGCCACAATCGTTCATCGAAGACAACAAGAGGGAAACGTCATAACCTGAGAAAGCTGTGCATGGGTCGAGACAAACAAGCCAACGGAAGGAGAACGAATAAAGAAAGTCGTTCAGAACAAGCAAGCACCTCCCATTCTGTTCAAAGCGTCCAATAGGCTGACCTGGTCACTAGTGCTAGAAGAGGAGGTGGCATAGAAGGAGGAAGAGGAGGAGGCAGAGAAAGAAGACGACGAAAAAGAAGCGGTGTAGACGGATGAGTCGCTGTCTGAGGCATCGGGGCCCTCTGTGGAAGTTGGCGAGGGTGGGGACGGCTCGATCAGCTGCTGCAGTGGAGAGCGCGACTGTGACGAAGTGAGAACAAGGATAAAGGAGGGAGAGTGAAGCGGGGGAGGGCAAAACCATGACACGTTAGATCGGACAGGTTTGTGGGAGGCAAATAATCCAAACCTGGTTCTGCAGTGAAGTGACTTTGGCTCTCGGACCCCTACTGTTTTCACCCCATCTGCTCCCTTTGGGGTCTATCCTGAAGAAACATGGTCTTTCTGTTCACTGCTATGCTGATGACTGTCAGATTTATCTGCCTTAAAACCAAATTGTTATTTCTCCATTCAGCCTCTGTTAAATGTCTAGATGACTTCATGCTTTTTTAAAACTGAAGTCATCGTATTTAGCTCTAGGTCTGCTGCTGTCTCTGGTCCTGTAAACCTGGACTCTCTTCAGTCTTATCTTAAGCAGTCTGTTACAAATCTCAGGATGGTTTTAGACTCTGACTTTAAGTTTAATAAACAGATTAATTATGTTCTTCAGAAAAGTTTCTTCCAGTTATGGCAGGTAGCTCAGCTTAAGTCCGTGTTGACCTGATCCGACCTTGAAAAATTAGTCCATGCCTTCATTACGACGCGACTTAACTACTGTAACGTGCTTCATGCTGGAGTCAGTCAGGTCTCCAGAAAGTCCAAAATGCTGCAGCTCTGCTTTTAACAGGAACCCGTAGGTTTGAACATGTTTCACCAGTTTTGTCTTCCCTTCACTGGCTCCCTGTACATGTCAGAATTCATTTTTTAATTCTCCTGTTGACCTTTAAATGCATTAATGACCTTGAACCCTCGTATCTCTTTGACCTACTTCAACCAGATGTTCCTTCTCGAGCCCTGAGATCATCTGACCAGCTGCTTTTGGTTGAAGCTCAGCGGAGATCGGGCTTTTTCAGTCGTGGCCCTAAATTCTGGAACAATCTGCCCCCCACCATTAGGCAGGCCCCTTCACTTCCTGTTTTTAAATCTTTCTTAAAAACACCTGTTTTCTTAGATGTTGAACACACCGAGATCTGATTTACTGTTACATTGTTCTGTGTTTTTATGTTTTTCTTTTGATGCTTTTAATTAATTTGAGGTTTTATTATTAGTTTTTTTTATCATTAAATTACTCCCATTCATTTTTATTGTTAAGCACTTTGGCAGCAGCTGCTGTTTTAAATGTGCTTTATAAATAAAATTGACTTGAGGGATAAAATAATAAAGATTTCGTCTTTAACATGCTCACATATCAAACTTAAAGGAGCAGGATCTCATGTATGTATGTATATATATATATATATATATATACTCTTAAAATGTCTTGCAGAAACATTTCCAATTGCTTGTATGATTATACTTTTCCTAACAAGAGGAGCTGAACTAAAGAATACAGATGATTTATTGTTAACATAATTTTGTTTCCAGTCCAACTAATTCAACAAGGATTGATTTTTTCAAAGATCCGATGTAAAGTCTGACTTTATTACTGCGCAACATCAGCTCAATATTAATTTAAGTAAATTTAGGTGAATTAGGTTTTAAGCTCCACGACCTAAAACCAGAGTGTGGGACAAAGTGGTCTTCTCTAGAACTTCTGACTTAAAGAAATGAAGCATTGTTTATAAAACAGGATGTTTCTCTTACAGAATTACTAATTAAATATATTTGTTATTGTCTATGGAAGCATCGTCTTCTGTCTTTCACACAAACATCCTGTAAATACAGAAGAACAGTCACGTTAGAACAAACGGTCACACTGACCAGTTCCGCTACATCTGACGGGGTCACAGCCGAGTCTGGTCCCTCTGTGGTGGTCTGGGAGGAATCACTGGGTGGAAGCGAGAGGTCAGTGGGTCCGAGCAGCGTCCCTCCCTCTCCAAGGGGCCCTCCCTCTGGAGTGGCGTTTTCTGGTGTGGTGTAGTCGGCCGTCTCTGGGGTCACGTTGGCCCCACTGGAGCTCCGACTGAGCATCTCCTCCTCGTTGCCATTGGGTGATTCAGGGGTGCCTGATGCAGACGTCCAGCCTCCCCCGCCCTGCTCGGAGGAGGTGCTGAGGTCCACAGAGTCACCCGGCTGCAGTGCATGCTGGGAAGAGCGTGGCTGCTCAGTGATGATGTCCACCTGGGCGGCAGAGGAGCCATCTGCACAAACACAGAGACGTCGAGTACAATTTTAGTATTTGAACTTTTTAATTATTACCGAGGACACGGTCAGAACATTGTGCTCGCTGAAGACAAATAAAACACTTTAATAATTCTTGGGTGACGCGCTGCTGCTTCCACCCTGCAGGACTGAACGTTCCTGCAGGCAGCAATGAGGCTTTACTACCAAACTGTGCAATCTTCACATTTCATTAACGTGACATGCACATGATTGTGCCTCGTACACACAGAAGCACGGTGCGTATAAAACATGTTCACCCCTCGGGTGTTTTATGCTTTTATTGCTGCCATAAATGACTCATGGTCAATAATAAACGCCGTTCTTTTTCAAAAACAAAACTGAAAACAATCTCGATTGTCAAAATTATTTTTTTAGAGAGTAAGCCTAATAAAATATGTAATGTCAAATAAGTGCATGAATATTCACAGCTTTAAAGTGACCGTCTTAAATCAACTCAGAACGCAAAAGATTATTGAAAAGTTCAAGTCAGGGGAGGGGTACTAAAGGACTTCCAAGGTCCTGAACAGCCCCCGAGGATCTGCTAAATCCATCTGCAAGAAATAAAAGGAATATGGGAATGTGTAAATCTACCTCACAAACTGAGTGAGGAGAGCATGACGGAGGCAGCAGGGCACCGGTGACCACTTGGACTTACGAGCTTCAGCAGGTATGAAGGTAGAGACTGAGCTACAACGGCTGCTCAGGTCTGAGCTTTACAGAAAAGTTGTCCAGACTGTTCAGAGACTCCAGCTGAGACTTGATTCAACTTTTTTTCAAGAGTGGCTATTCTTTGCCACTCACTCATAAACCTTAGGCTAGTAGATTTAAAATATAAATCCTTTGCTGTGTGTGCCATCTGGAGTTACGATGTGAAATCAGAAAGATCGTTGCAGACGGTGTCGGGGAACGTGGGTTTCTGCCGGACAATGTGAAGTCAGTTTTTAAGGCCTGCTCTGTTGAAACAAATCTAAAAAATATACGTAACCTAGTAAATCCAACAACTGCAGTCTGCACAAGGGTGAGCGACCGTTGATGCGAGTTTCCTTGCAGACAATGCCCTAATCCCAGCTACCAGATTGGGGCGGACTGCGGGGTGAGAATAGGGCGTGGCTCACAGGAGGAGGTCGTTAGCGTCTGTGTGAATCACCTTTACATACGTACAGCCCAAGCTGGACTCGTTTTAAATTACTTTGGGTGATACTCAAGTTATGAAGACAAGTCCACTTGGAGGAGAGGATGAAGAAGTTTCCGCTCGTCATGCAGAGGCTTTAGCTTCACTAGGCAGAACGAGCTGCCACCTGGTAGGTGCATCTAACCTGTGAAGGCTCCAGCAGTGGCCTCCGTCCTCTCAGGGTCGTCTTCCAGCCCATCTTCTTCCCCAGAAAGCATCTTACCTGGAAATTACAAATGTATTGTCAAATAATGAAAGCAGGAGGCAGTCAGTCCTGACTGATGACTTCCAGAAGTTTAAGAAAGAGAAAGGAATAAGAACTTAGATGAGACTATTATTTTTCAAATAAGCACAAGAATACAGTGTTCACATTATTCAGAACATTAAAAACTGAAAACAGTCCATTCAGTGACAGTTAAAGGTCTAACCCAGGAATAATTAAAGTGCAAGTGTGTCGACGTGAGCAGGACGTAAAGGACAAGTCACCTCTCTGTTTCCTGAGAAGTAGTGGACTGCAGGAAGTCCCTCCCCCCGCTGCAAACCGCAGGAAAACAGGAAGTGGAATCAGGCGAGAGAGAGAGAAAAGCAGCAGAAGCTAAAGAAGACTCGCAGGAAATGAAGATCGTTATGTACAAAAAGAACGAGTTAAAGAGCAAGATGATGAAAACTGACCAGAGATCAGAGAAGACTCAGCAGTTTAATTAGATTAGTGGGCGTGAATAAGTTCAAAGCCAACAAAAACAGATTCATTGGAGTACAGAAACATTTCAAAGTCTTCATCACGAAGCAGCAGAGGGACGACGAGCTTTGAAACCATCTGTCCTAATTGATTCGTGAGATTACCGATGAGCTCGAGGATGCTGCCTGAACGTGCGCGGCTCTCCGCGTCCTGACGAAACACGGTGGCGTGTGGGATGCTGCCGGCTGTGATGAGCATGTGCAGGAGCTCGGGTGGAGGGGTCCTGAACATCTGCTGCAGGAGCTCCAGAGCAGCTGTGACCACATTGTGATCCCAGTGCTGTGTGTAGTTCAGGGTCAGCTCGTAAACCTTCGAACACGCACACAATCATTCAACAAAAAGTCAAAACACTAAAATAATCAGATGCACGTTCAGCCCTCACCTGAAGCAGCTGTTCAGGCGTTGGCTGCACGTCAGCCTCCTTCCTCATGACTCCGAAGCTTCCCTTGAGGCTGGTGGTGTTGACCTGGTGCTGCAGCAGAGGGATCAGGTAGCGAAGAGTTAACAGCACCCCCAGAATCAGGTGGCTGGGGCGTTCATCGTCCACTGGAACCAGCAGGCCTGGAGATAAACAGACTGCGGTTCGTTACGTTTGCTTTTGTGTCGCTACCTGAACATCACATTCCTGTTGAAATGACTTGAAGTAGGTTTTACTTTGAGGTTCAGTAAAGAAACAAGGAAAGTCGCTGGACTGTGAGATCGGGTTCTTTCTGTGACCTACCCAACAGCACGTTAAGGAGCCAGGTGTAGAAGTAGCTTGTGCGTCTGGAGTGCTGGCACACGCTGACGGCCGAGCTGGCAGCTGTGCGCCGGATGGTGGGGGAGCTGGACTTCAAGTTGGCAACAAACGACTTCAGCAGCACCTAAAACATGACGAGGCGATAATGAAACGAGCCTTCAGGCTGCGCTTACGACTGCACTTTGTCCTCAAAAATGGCAGATCCCACAGAAAAGCAGGAACAGAAGGGAAGGACGGCGTACCTTGACCTCGCCATCGTTGGCAAAGTGTCCCAAGGCTGCCATCGTTTTGGGCACGGCTGCTGCCAGCGTCTCCTGCACCGTTTCCTCCTGCCGCTTGGCGATTCTGGAGAGGCATGGCAGCAGGTTGACCAGATAAGGTCTGAATCACAAGCAGGGAACGAGGGAGGAAGAACAATTAAAAAGGTTGGAACGCTTTTATCCACAGACTGAAAGAGCATTTCATGTTTATTGGTAGCAATGTTTTGTTCACGTTTTAAAAAAGGCTTCACCCTCACAGTGTTAAAAACTCTGTGTTGATGGGATTCAGGTGCAAAGACTAAAATCCACTGGTCTGAACTGGACTCCGGTTGAAATCATACCCACTTGTTTTATATGCAAAGGCTAATTTTACTTTAGGGAGTTTATTTGTACGTGTTGCTATGATAACACTAATAAAACCTGGGAAGAAAAAAGTTCCCTTGTTGATACTGGACAAGTGCGTGAATCGCAGAATGTTGTGCACGTTGTATTTTTACAATGAATTGATTTTTCTTCACCCTCAACATTTACCTGCATTTCTGGGGTCGGATGAGATGAGCAAGCTCAGCAAACCTCCACAAAGCTGCCCTTAAACTCCGCGAGGCACCGTTCTGTTGACGCGTACAACATTTAAAGAATGAAATCAAATCTAACACCTTGGTCATGTTTATTGGTAGCAATGTTTTGTTCACATTAAAAAAAAAGGCTTTTAAATTTTTTAAATGGAGCACCACAGAAAGAAAGCTGAATATCTTGATTACCTTTTTAATTTCTTTGTACAGCTCCAGCTGCAGTCTAGGCAAGTTCGAGTCCATCAGCGCCTAAAGAGAAAAGTCAAAACAACAGAATCTGCATCTTTATTGCTCCTTTTAGACATTTTCAATGAAGAAAATTAAACATAAGAACATTCTGTGGATGATCAGGAAATGGCAAAAAGGTGTTTTTGCAGTATACTGTTCAATTCAATTCTGTTTATTTATTTAGCACCAAGTCACAACAGAAGTCGTCTCAGGGACTGAACAGACACATTCATATTTTAAAAATAAGTTAACAACATTATTTATCTGAGGAGCAGCTTTGAGTTTAACTTCATCGCAGACTTTTATCCTGAGCAAGCATGAAGGCGACAGTGGAAAGGAAAAACTCCCTCGTGAGGAAGAATCCACCAGGAGGCCAAATTAATGCCATCTAGACAACAAAGTCCATGCTCAATAATCCAGGTATACAATCCAACATTCTTCAGTCAGCTCATCTGGACAGTTTCTTTTTTTGTGCTGAAACGTTTCGCCTTGGATCCAGAAGGCTTCATCAGTCAAGGAAACACACAACAAAACTGATTCTTCCCCCAACAGCTTACTCCAAAGTGGAACAAACCAGTTCTGCTTGTGATAAGATGGTCTCTTTGGGACGCCCCCTCCTCCATTGCCGGCCCTCTTCCTTCCTGAAGAAGCCTTCAGGATCGAAGACGAAACGTTTCAGCACAAAAAAAGAAACTGTCCAGATGACCGGACTGAAGAATGTTGGATTGTATACCTGGATTACTGAGCATGGACTTTGTTGTTTTCAACCAGTTTGACACGACTGTCAACAAGGAAGAGGGCCGGCAATGGAGGAGGGGGCGTGCCAAAGAGACCATCTTATCACAAGCAGAACTGGTTTGTTCCACTTTGGAGTAAGCTGCTGGAGGAAGAATCAGTTTTGTTGTGCGATTCCTTGACTGATGAAGCCTTCTGGATGGAAGGTGAAATGTTTCAGCAAAAAAAAAAAAACTGTCCAGATGACCTGATTGAAAAATGTTGGAATGCCATCTAGAGTTGGTGAAAGGCTGCAAAATTTATTCCTAAGATGCTCAGGTCCAAAAACCAAAACCTCAGTCTTGTCTGAGTTTAAAAACAGAAAATTAAGGGTCATCCAGGTTTGTATGTCTTTAAGAAATGCTTGTAGTCCAAAGTAGCTGATTGGATTGGTTGGGTTTCATGGACAAATATAACTGTGTATCATCAGCATAACAATGAGAATTTATCCCATGCTGTTTTATAACTTTACCTAATGGAAGCATATAGTATAAGGTAAAGAGTATTGGTCCAAGCACTGAGCCCTGAGGAACTCCATGACTAACTTTGGTGTATGAAGAAGGTTCATTATTTACATTTACAAACTGGAATCTATCAGATAGATATGATTGAAACCATTTAGAGCTGTTCTTGTAATCCCAACATCTCTGTCATAGAATATTGTGATCAACTGTTACTGTTTGTAACAAAGTGCCAAGAATATCAATCAAAATTTGTTAATTGCTGTTTGATCTGAAAAACAATTTTTTTCTGTTTGAGTTTAGTTGTTTTAGTTTGAATTAATTATAAATCAGTATTAATTGAATTAACAAACAGAAAACATTTATCAGAAAACGGTCGTGTGAAACGTAATTTCAGCAAAAAGTCTGTCATTCAGTTCAAAGTGTCTCCACCGTCCGTCTGCTGTCTGGCTTACCACTGCTGACGGTTCTGTTTGTAGATCCAAGTGTTGATGGAACAAGTCTGATGTTGACTAATAGAATAACTTCAACATGTGTAAATAAATAAAATCCAGACAAAAACTAAAGGTGACAATGAAAAGGTGAGTTGTGACTCACTTTGATGATTTTGTTCAGACACTCATCGGCAACCATCCGGACATCTGATTCACTGTCATCGCTGCAGAGAAGGAACATCTCCATGGCAATCCCAAGCAGCTTCTGAAACTCTGGAGATGTTCTGTGTCCAGGACCATTAGAACAAAGGTTAACATGACGGACGTGTCCAAATAATTCTGAAAACACTGTTTTCTGAACCGTTTCACCTTCAATAGTCCAAAGCTCCTGTTAACTTTATTCATCTGATCCTTTCAAGTGATGAGAACTGAATCAATTTATTCATCGTCTCACCTGAAATTGTTCTTCTCCAACATGATAAAATGCATTTACGCTCATTAAGTTCAAGCTTTTCCACAGTTGAACTTCACAGACGAGCTCTGGGTTTCTGTTCTGCACAAGAAAATCTAAGTTTCCTGTACTTCATGTCAAAAACTGTAATCACTGGTGTAAACTGGTCCATTTTGAGTGAATGGTAGTTATTCATCCGTTGGCATCACCTTTAGTTACTGAGAAAGCTAATGTCGCACAAGATAAGTAAATAGAATTTGGAAATGGGCTCTTCAGAAAATAAAATGCATTACTTGACTTTAAAAGTAGTTCTTTTCATCCCTCGTGCTCTTAAAATACACACTTTGATAATAATGACAAAGGCTGAAGGTGTTTCTACCGATCCCCTTTTCTATGCATCGACAATCAAAACAGTATTAAATTATTAAATTACAGGTAAAAACAAACTGTTGTGATACCGATAAGGCACATATTTTCACTTTGAAATGATACATGCTAAATATTAACTTAAGAATGTACAAATAAGTAATCAATCACAAAGCCTTTTTAGAAGATACCATTACAAATTAAGTGATGGCAAACGTCATAAAATTGTACAAATATTTAACCTAAGCACTTTGGTCAGAGTTTGGTTGTAAACGTGCTATATAAATAAATCTGGCTTGACCTACCTCAGAGACTGAGCCACGATGTTTTCACATATTGTCAGGCAGTGGGTCACCCGGTCCTTCTTTGTTGCAGCTTGCTCTTTTTTCCTGTGGAAACATCAGACGATGGGAACGTGAGCGACAAGCAGAGAAAATAAGGAACTTTCAGGAAATCAAACGTGCCAACAGAAACCGTCATTTTTCAACACAGATCTATCGTTTTTTTTATTTATTTATTGTAAACCAACAACACAATGCATATATACTTTTTTAAACTTAATAGAAAGAAGTCAATTAAAAAAGAACAAATCAGGAAAGAAAAACAAATGAAAGGTAGAACTTTAAAAAGTATTTCTGAGTCAGTCAGAGTCAGAGTCAGAGTCAGAGTTTCTTTATTGTCATTCGCACCTCATGTGGTACATGTGGTGGAGTGAAATTATGTTCACAGGGTCCCAGTTACATCCAACAATAAAATGTATAAGAAAAACAGTAATAACATCTAAGATATGAACTAAGAAAAACATCAACTAAATATACACTAAGCACTCATAACATAAAACATTGAACATCAGCACAAACATGAACATGAGTCTGTGAGCAGATGTGCACGCATGAACACATCAACATGAAACAGATCAGCAGCAACATGAAACAGATCAGCAGCAACATGAAACAGATCAGCAGCAACATGAAACAGATCAGCAGCAACATGATATGGTTTTTCACAGTGATTATTCTAGTTAGAGATTCATGAGTCTAACAGCCTCAGGGTAGAAGCTGTTCCTCAGTCTAGTGGTTCTACACTTAATGCTCCTTAACCTCCTTCCTGAGGGGAGTGGGGCAAAAAGTGTGTGTGCTGGGTGGGTGGGGTCCTTCATGATGCAGGTGGCCCTCTTCCTGCATCTGGAGGTGTAGATGTCTGTGATGGTGGGGAGACTGATTCCAACAGATTTCTGTGCAGCCTTCACCACTCTCTGCAAAGCTTTTCTTTCTGCAGCTGTGCAGCCTCCATGCCACACATTGATGCTCGAGCACAGGATGCTCTCCACTGCACACCTGTAGAAGGAGGTGAGGACTGAGCTTCCCAGACCAGCTCGCCTCAGCCGTCTGAGGAAGTAGAGTCTCTGATGAGCTTTCTTGATCAGGCTGGTGGTGTTGTTGCTCCAGCTGAGGTTGTCATTCATGTGTACACCCAAGTACTTGTAGCTGGAGACCACTTCCACCGCAGATCCTCTTATGTTCAGGGGGGTGTAGGTGTTTTTGTTCCTTCTGAAGTCCACGATCATCTCCTTTGTCTTCTTCACATTGATGTGAAGGTTATTCTCTCTGCATTTCTAAGTATTTGTCCTTTGTAACGTGTTTCAAGTTACCAGAAAGTAAAAATAAATCTGCATATTATCAGTTATCAAATTAAGCAGTATGAGGTGTGTATAGTTAAATCGACTTATTTATATTTTTAGTATTGTTGTGAAAACACAAGAGATGGCTTTAATGGTGCCATTACATCACTGCAATGAATGAGCCTGGCTTCTGCTGCATCATAAATAAACATTACAGAGAAGATTAAAATATATAGTTTAAACACTTCACACGTTTAATTAAGAGGGCAGAAGCTTAGTTGATCCACCTGGCCCTTCCATTGGTCTGGGAGCGTTCAGTGCACAGCCCAGTCTGCCAACATCAACTTCAAAGCAGAAATACCTCTATGGTTGAGAATAAAAGCTCGACTTTGTTTATCCCGAGGTGTTTATGAGTTTTCCTGAGACGCACTAACGTCGCTACTGGCGGAGCTAAGCTAACGGCTAATAGCTGCTGGACTTACTGTTTTTGAACAAGCTCCTCGGCTGTCGGTGGCCCCTGCTGCTGCTGAAATGACTTCAGAGACTCGAAGGCCTTCATGAGTTTCTCCATGGTAGCCATTTTGACAATCTAAAACGAGCAAGCCTGCCAGAGCGGCTAATATTTACTATTTGAGCTAACCAGCTAGCACAGTGGGGGCAAGCTAACGTTCAGAGAGCAAGAGCTGCGTAGCGTCACGAGAGTGCTCGTGACAGCTAGCACCCGCTCTCCGCTTGCTCTTACTGCAACGCGTCGCTTATCCTTTCACAAAAACATTCCTAAACGAACCAACTCTTGCTTGAAAATAAGCCATTTTAGGTGCAGAATTGCGCTCTTCCCAACAATCACACCAGGAAGTAGAATATGTGACAGCTCGCGCTATAGAGGCGGAGCAAACAAACTGACCAATCAGAATACAGAGATGTAATGACTGACGTAACAACGATCCAATGAGACAATGTGCCTTGTCCTGACGTATGCTCAGGGTTTGGCATAGTTATGAGAAAACAAATATATTTATAGAAATGTTTGTAGAATAAACAGCAAATGACTTTATCTTGCATATTTTTTCTAAGAATTAGATGTCAGAAAATCCTGATGCATGCTCAATAATAACACTGGCAGAAAAATTTAACAAAGTTAAGTCAGGTCCTCTGGACGGACTTGAAAAATAAAAATAAATTGTTGAAACGTTTCGTCTTTTATCCAAAAGATTTCGTGAGTCTGAGCACTAAACTCACTTCTTCAATTCAGTTCCTGTCAAGTCCAGAACTGAATGCAAAATCTTACACCTACAAAGCTCTCAACTACCTAGTTCCATATTTGAGATCTTGTTGATCCATATTTTCCTAACAGAGCACTTCGCTCTCAGACTGCAGGTTATCTCGCGGTTCCTAGAGTTTCCAGCAGCAGAATGGGAGGAAGATCTTTCAGTTCTCAGGCTCCTCTCTTGTGGAACCAACTTCCAGTTTCTGTCCATGAGGCTGACACATTGTCCAGTTTGAAGACTGGGATTAAGACTCTCCTTTTTGATAAATCCTATAGTTAGGGTTGGCTTGTTATGCTGCTATAGACTTACTAGAGGACAAATTGACCTCATTTCCTTAAATGAATTGTTAAAATTTAATAGTTTTCATTTGATACTATTTCTATCTTAACATGTGATTCTTGACCTGCCATTGTGTATCTATTCCTCTCAAACCAGCCGGTCGAAGCAGATGGTCCTCTTGTCCTGATCCTGGTTCTGCTAAAGGTTTCTTCCTCATGAGGGAGTTTTTCCTTTCCACTGTCTCCTTCATGCTTGCTCAAGATGAGAGTTCTGTGATAGAGTTAAACTCAAAGCTGCTCCTCAGATAAATAATGTTCAATTATTATTTTATATATGAATGTTTCTGCTCAGTCCCTGAGATGACTTCTGTTGTGACTTGGCGCTGTATAAATAAACTGAACTGAAAGCTCCGAGGAGGCAGGGCTCTGGGAGTGGATGAAATTCACCCTGATTTCTTTAAGGCTCTGGATGTTGTGGGGTTGTCTTGGCTGACACGACTTTGCAACGTTGCGTGGACATCGGGGGCTGTGCCACTGGACTGGCAGACTGGGGTGGTGGTTCCCCTCTTCAAAAAGAGGGTGTGCTCCAATTATAGGGGCATCGCTCTCGTTAGCCTCCCAGGTAAGGTCCATTCAGGGGTACTTGAGAAGCGAGTCTGATCATTGGTTGAACCTCAGATCCAGGGGGAACAATGTGAGTTCCATCCTGGATGTGGAACACTGGATCAGCTCTTTACCCTCACTAGGGTCCTTGAGGGGTCATGGGAGTTTGCCCATCCAATCTACATGTGTTGTGTGAACATGGAGAAGACATTTGACTGTGTTCCTTGAGGTACACTGTGGGGGTGCTCCGTGAGTATGGGATTGGAGGCCCGTTGTTACGTGCTGTTCAGTCCCTATACAAACGATGCGAGAGTTTGGGTCGCATTGCTGGCAGTAAGTCGGACCCCTTCAGGGTGGGAGTTGGACTCCCCCAGGGCTCCCCGTTGTCACAGATTCTGTTCATAACTTTCATGGACAGAACTTCTCGGTGCAGCCAGGGGGTGGAGGGAGTCCGGTTCGGTGGCCTCAGGATTCCATCTCTACTCTTTGCAGATGATGTGGTCCTGTTGGCGTCATTGTGCCGTGATCTTCAGCTCTCACTGGAGCGGTTCACAGCAGAGTGTGAAGCGGCTGGGATGAGAACCAGCACCTCCAAATCTGAGGCCATGGTCCTCAACCAGAAAAGGGTGGATTGTTCTCTTCAGGTTGAGGGTGAGGTTCTGCCTCAAGTGGAGGAGTTCAAGTATCTCTGGGTTTTGTTCACAAGTGAGGGAAGAATGGAGCGTGAGATTGAACGACGGATTGGTGCAGCATCTGCAGTATTGCGGACTCTGTACCGGTCCGTTGTGGTGAAGAGGGAGCTGAGCTGTAAGGCAAAGCTCTCTGTTTTACCGGTAGGTCTACATTCCTCCCCTCACCTCTGGTCATGAACTCTGGTAAGGATGCCCACTGGGCGCCTCCCTAGAGACGTGCTTCGGGCATGTCCAACTGGGAGGAGACCCTGGGGAAGACCCAGGACACGCTGGAGAGACTGTGTCTCTTTTTTGGACTGGGAACACCTTGGAGTCCTCCCAGAAGAGCTCCCTCAGCATAATAAATAGCACCTAGCATAGTGGATCAACCAATTTGCTGTTGCCATCCAGAACTAGCTGTTTACATGATAAAGGAGGACCATCAGCCTAACGACCGATCGTTAATGGCCTGCTGGCCACTTGAGTCCTCGTAGCTGAATGAGATTAGCCTGTATAAATAAAGGTTGAATGAATGAATGATACTAGCAAGAAGGTGACAATTGGACAGGCCTCCGTCTCTTTTAATGGTGGACGATTTCTCTTGCCAAAGGGTCAAAGGTTAACCAACAACATAATAAATAAATAAATAAATCTGAGCTGAATTTATTGGCGTATGGCTTGAATCCAGAGCAACTGTGGTATTCAGTTAATATCTGGTCATGTGTTGTGTAAAATCCCTGTGCAGACTCTGGCTGTAACTGCTAACACAAATCGGCTTCCGTAGTTCACATAACTTATGCTTGTCCTACATTTTCATTCTGTAAATGTTTGTAGTTCCTTAATGAAATAACTTTTTATAGGACTTTCAGAATGCTGCTCAGGGATTAGAATCCTCACAAAAATAACATTTTCACATTGTTTTTCCCTCCTCATGACGTTTTCATGTGTTCGCCAATAGTTTTGAAGCTTTTATTTTGGAGGCGACTAAGGGAAGGAAGTTTTGTGAACTACGGAAGCCGATTTGCGTTTGCATTTTTCAGCAACGCGGGTTTAATCGCTCTTCAAACAAACAGGTGCAGATCTTACGGTGGACGTTTTAAGATTTATCCTCGTGTCTGACACTTTTGGGGGTAACTTTCTGGACTCTTCCCTGTTTGAAAGATTCGCTCTGAGTTAACCGCTGTCAGCCGAACAGCGTTAGCATGATGTTAGCCAACGTAGCTCAGGATGTTGGCGTGTTTGTAGAGCGTTTCCAAAAGTCGCTTAGCTTTCTTGTACTTCTATCTTTCTATGGGATCGACGGTATTTTTATATTTCTTAATAGGCTCACTGCATTTAATGTAGATAAACGTGAAGTTAAAATCTCACTGTGAGGTCATTTTGTTTCGCTATTTGTTTCTGGTTAGTTCATCGTCGGGTGCAGTTTGTTTGTTTGTTTAAACCACGTGGTAAAGTTGTTTTCTTGACCCATATTAAATAACATTCCAACTTAGTTTTACAAATCGCCTCGAAGCTGTAGAAAATATGCTTTCGTCTAGAATGCATTTACAAAGAGTGACTTTATCTGATTGTGAACTTTTAAATACCAAATTAATTTTCAGATGGACCAAAGCCCAGAGGAGGATGGGCAGACGTCACCTACGTTTAAAGAACAGGAAGAGAAGATGGACGTCACCATGGCAACGCAGTTAGAAAATCTCAACGTGACCACAGGCGAAGCTTTAGAAGACACAGACTCGTGTGATGGAAAAACTGAAGACAAACAAGAAACATCAGGAACACTGACCGTGGAAAATGTTCGTGAGACACATCTGGAAAGTTGCGTTGCCACTCCCGACGGTGCAACGGCAGCAAGCAGAGAAACACGTGAAGAAGAAACGGGCGACGTTTGTAAGACGGCAGCAGTGAGCAGCGTTTGGAAGATTCATGACGCTGAGGAAGAGGATTCAGAAGATTCAGAGAGGTATTTGCTGGTTGTTGTTGGCGTCCACCACCGGGTTCGGAGGTTGCTGCCTCGACGGGCACGACAACGTTGTGGCCAGGCCTGTCACGACAACAAACTGCTGGGCGATTCATTGTCTCAGAAATTATTGTGATAAACGATAATATTGTTTGAAATTTGACAATAATTACTAATTATTGTCAAATTTAAGAAGAAATGTTGGTTAACTTGTGTGCAGTACCTTTTTTTGACCACCGGGTGGCGGTATGAGACCGTTTGAACCGAAGGATGGATAGTGAGGGAGCGAGCAGTGCGTCTCTTTAAGAAAAATGGGAGGGAGGCCCCTTGACATGATGTGTTGTTCTCCATTCTGTTACGGAACCCGATCCGTAGTGTAGCTCATGTGCGCAGGTTCGAATCCCCTGACCGTTGCATCAAAATTTGGGTGGGAAAGGTAAAGCACCAACATCTTTCTCCACCCTCATTCGCAACACTCTGGGCCTTCAAGTAAGACCCTTATAGGACCCACCCCCTCCCTTATCTGTTCCCCCAGATGGAAGCCCTCTGCTCCACACAGAGGGCTGTGGTGGCATCAGGAAGGGCATCAATGTGAGTTCAATGTAGCTATCCCTAAAAAAAAGAAAGGAGCAGCCAAAATGATGAAATGAAAAAAGAACTCGTAACACCCCCCACCCCCACACACGTCACACACTACCACCCACCCCTGTCTGACACCCCCTCCCTGCCATTGTCAGAAACTTCAAGAAAAAACCGAACAAAAGAAAACTGACAGTCTCCTTTTCTCCTCAGTGACAGTTCTTCCTCCTCTTCCTCTTCTTCATCATCGTCTTCTCCATGTGCTCTGGTGTTGGATGATGATGACGAAGGTTTCAGCCAACCAGCCCCAGTCAGAACTAGAGATGAAGTCTTACTAGAGGTTGGTATTGGTTTTGTCCATATAAATGTTGTCATGTTGACAATGGGGGCGGGGACAAAAACAACTTCAAGTTCTAAGGTTTTACATCTGAACTTTTATGTATGACTATAACACTCAAACAACCAAAGCCATTCTGTCTATAAACAAACAAATATAAAATGTATTACACCTGGTCTAATTCAAAACTTACTGATGACGAGTCTTGATTTAAAACGGATCAAATAATCACTCTGGTGGTACAGAGACAAAATGTCCCTCATTAACGGACCTGAAGCTGTTTCTGAATAATCCTTCACAAGACGCCATCATAAGCCTCCTAGTCAACAAAACCCCACGCTCCCTTAAATGTGTCTGCAGAGAGCGGATCCTCAGATCCACAACCAGCACGAAAACCACTCGGCTTCTTTTTAATGTCCCCTGTTGCCAAGTGAATGGAGGGAAATGGACACACCCTCCCTCCCTATGTCTGTCCATGCGTGTTGTAAGCATGACTCCTTGGAAAATAGCTGAGGTACTAACTTCCATTGGTGTGTGTTGGATCAACGCGTAAGTTTTCCTTTGAAATTGCTACGTCAAAATCCAAGATGGCGACCTACCACCATACATGTGCAAATGTAAACCTTGTGATCTGGATAACTTTGATCCAGCTTGGGGGGGTGGGGATGAAAAGAAGGGGCGTGCTACATCTGTAATACGTGCGCGGGGCGGAGGTCGGTTAGCTTAGAGCTACGTTTGTGTCGCGCACGCTTTGGTTATTTGGTACAGAAAGCGATCGCCTCCTAATGTGCAACTAGGGTACGTCTTTCTTTTTGTCAAGATTATTTTTGTGTTTTTTACACTTCTGTTCAACCAACATTAAAAATCATTGACTAGCTTTCATTAGTTTTATTTATTTATTTTTTAGGAGAAAGAAAAATTATCAATGCTTTTGTCCATTTCAAGTTATCATTTGCAGGCCGTGCCTTTTAAACTAGGCCTGCCTGAATTCATCCACCTTTTTTAATACATCATTATAATTAATGTCACGGCCGTAGAAACTGTCAATAATTTACAGAAACGTGGTGAAAGAGGCGCTGCGTCACAGACTCACGGAGAGAATTAATTAAAATACTTCAGCAATGAACACAATTCAACAAGTTTCCTTCTACTGCAGCTAAAGTAATGCCACGTACACGTTTAGCACAAGCATCAATATTAACATAATGACAAAAAATATGAATAAAATGCATTTTATTCAGCAAAAGTCTTATTTGTGCACTGGTTATCTGCGCGCTTCAATTCCAACAAAAGGTGTTTTTCTTTTGCCGAAAGTTGAGTCTGCTCTTTTGTGCTTCTGACATACCTGTAAAGTTTGAATTTGTTAACATCCGCTCTTTGTAGGCTGAAAGAAAAACCGCTCTCGAATCTACATAAATGTATTTAAGTGTGTGCACGTTGTTCCAGATGCAGTATTAAGTGTGTGCACGTTGTTCCAGATGCAGTA
>NC_056513.1:2750157-2754872 GCF_014905685.2 Nematolebias whitei | reverse complement strand
TGTGTGCACGTTGTTCCAGATGCAGTATTAAGTGTGTGCAGGTTGTTCCAGATGCAGTATTAAGTGTGTGCAGGTTGTTCCAGATGCAGTATTAAGTGTGTGCACGTTGTTCCAGATGCAGTATTAAGTGTGTGCACTTTGTTCCAGATGCAGTATTAAGTGTGTGCACGTTGTTCCAGATGCAGTATTCTAGCTCTGACCAGTCGGCGCTCGCACAGTTCAGTCAAATGATGTGACGATGATGATGATGACATCACCTTCTGGTGACACCGACTCGTTCTGATTGGGCTGTCGAGCTCGGTCACCAAAAGGAGCCAAAGTTTTAAAGCTTTGTCTGAGCCATGGGCCACTTTCAGCTGCTGCGTTAACTCGAGTCATCGATCTCTTCAATCTGATCTTTTTCTTTGTTGCAGGTTCACGAACAAGAGTTTGATCCGTCTCACTTGATGTCTCTTTCCACATCAGAATCAGTCATGACAGAATCATCCAGCCGTCTTTCTGGCTTCAAACTTAGCCAGCTGCCAAGACAAATTATGTATTTATCAGCTGATTTTTTTATTTATTGGAAGAGAAACAGTATTTTACATTTAAATGATCGTCTCGGGGGACAAGGTTTGCCCCGCGGCTCTTGACTTCGACATGTTGAACAGTTTCATGACCGTTTATTTTCAGCTGCAGGTGCCTGCACTGTTGATTCTGAAGGCAGATTTATTTGACCCAAGCATCACCTCATGGTTGAAATATGGTTGGATAAAAGCTTTATATAAACAAATTTTACTGGAAGCTGCACAACCAGGAGAAACGCTGTGAAATCAAGAGAACAGACGATTCTGAATAAATATTCATTAATAGAAAAAATATTGAAATGTAAATTAGTGACGATGTTCAGGCCCACAGCGATGACCTCGCTGGCTTTGACGGTCTTCCGCTGTATTTGAGTGACTCTTGTAGGTTTTTATTTTTTTAACAAAAATGTACATTTATTCCTGTTCACCCAGATTTTTCTGCGTCTGTGTGCAGGAGCTTCCAGCTGCAGAGGAAGTGTCTGTGACGTTACCAGAAGAAGCAGAGCTGCTGCCGGTGGGGACGGTCTCTAGTATTCTGCAGCAGCTCGGTAAACATGGCAGCGCTTTACATCCGTTCACGAGCTTTTCATGAGTTCTGTCATTCACCTGCGTGTCCATCTGCTCAGTTATTATCCAGTCTCTGAAGGACACCCCTCCTCTGAATGACGACAGCGTCCTCTTCACAGCTGACAGGACGTCTGTAGGAAAAGTAAGAGCATCACCAGACTTCACACTTTCAGCAGCTTCCTGCGTGTTAATGGCGTGTGCTTCTTGTGTTCGAGGTGTTCGAGGTGTTCGGCCCCGTGTCCAGTCCTCTGTACATTTTGCGTTTTAACTCTGAAGACCAGATTAAAAGCAAGCGCCTGACCGAAGGACTGCTGCTTTACTACGCACCTTCCTTCAAAGAATACACCGGCTACATTCTGACACAGCAACTGACACGGTAAGAACATTCTGTACGTCTCACTAACAATGACTGCTGGATAAGATGAGCTGAAACTATTAAAACATTGTGTTTTCAAAGGTTAAGAGGATCTGATGCATCCTGGAAGAACGATGAGGAACCACCAGAAGAGGTAATCACCGCTGATTGGTCACAGGGTTAATGATGGTGCATGAAAGCTTTTGAAAAGTTTAACGTGATTTTTCAGGAACGTTGGTGCTTAAATTGTAAAGAAGTTTTTGAAACCATAACAGAATTTGTTTTATAGAACATCACTATTCAGATCTCCCGACACACACGCATACACACAGAGGTGAGATGTGCCGTAGGAGTGACAGATAGCTTCAAGATGGAGGTGGGAGTGCATCAAGGATCGTCTCCGAGCCCCTTCTTGTTTGCTGTGGAAGCTAGTTTGTTGCATTGCTCCAGAGTTCCCTGGTCTGCTGCTTTTGGCCGCTTTTCATCTTCCTTTAGTTCACCAAATTGCAGCGCTCAGGGCTGTGATTAATAGTGAAAGTAGGAACATTTCCACACGCACAATGCGAACGGAACTCGAGGGATTGGGAGTGAACAGCTGTGTAGCCTTAAGTAAACCACTAACCAGTGAGGCTAACTGGAATAAAAGGCTTAACTTTGCTAGAGAGCATAAAGATCGGACTCTGGAGCAATGGAAGAAGGTCGTGTGGTCAGATGAGTCCAGGTCGACCCTGTTCCAGAGTGATGGTGCATGCAGGTGAAGTGATGCACCCATCATGACCAGTGTCTCGTCATCAATGAAAGATCTTGGTGAAACATTAATGCAACACTGGATGAAACGGATCTTGTGACGTTGCAGAAGTTTATCGAAACAATGACAGAGAGAATGCACGATGTGATCAAAGCGCTCCAACAAAATATTAATGTGACCTTTTTTTTGGTATAAGTCAAGTTTATGTATGGAGCACATTTAAAACAAACTGTTATCAAAGTGCTTAACAACATCAATGGGGGTAAAAATGAACGAAAAACTAAATAAATACCACACACTAACAATGATATTAAATAATTAATAAAAAGCATTAAAAACATCGGAACACAAGTGCTACACAAGAACATAAGTGATATGTGTTATTATTGTATGTTCCCGTACAAAGACTAGAATCTAAAATGTGTCCGCGAAGCAATTAGGGACTGGGTGTGTTGCTCCAGGACTCGACACGTGGGCGTGGTGGAGTCGAACCGCGACTTCCTGGTCCCAAGTCGGCTGCCCTGCCTCTTCACCATGTCAGCCCCGTATGCTGCATTATTGTAGCCTTGTCTATATTCCAAGTCGATTCTGTCCCGGGGGACGGCGTTTTCCTTTAAGTTGACATGGACAAAAGCAGTGGAGGCGTCCGTTATGCATGAGGTGTGCCGTGTTGTTGGACCGACACCCGGGACACCGGGGATTCCCTGCAGTTCTTGTGACGTCATCTCTGATCAACGCCGTTTCTTTTGGTCAACTAACCTTTCAAAAGCTTCCAAAGCCATGACATCATCATCTGAGCTTTCCCAAATTGTTTTTAAGAGACACGTAATTTTATTGTATGTAAACTTGTGATTTTGACGAAAGTAATACAAAAATATAAAAAATGTGTTCTCCCTTTCAACATGTGGGCGTTTTTAACAAATGGTAATAATTTTGGGAATCCCTGTTTTCAATTGCAGTAATTTAAATGTGGCATGTGAATGTTTAAAAATAGTTTAGAGAGGCAGAAGCGTGCCTCGATGTTCTGTCACAATGTGTCACGTGTTTTTCTCCAGGCCTTAGATTATAGCGATGACGAGAAGGAGCAGGAAGCAAAAAGAAAAATGAAGAACGCCAAAAAGACACAAAGTGGCAACACAGGTAGGGGGTTGTGTACAAAGGGTGCACATGCACAAAAATCATCTTTTCCTTTCAGAATTCCTCATGCATCATTTATGAACTGACCGTAGAAACGTGCACGGCCCCACACCAACTTAATGGTTGGAAAACACGTTGTTTTTTCTACTGGCGACATTTAAAAGGCACGTTTATTGATGTGGAAACTAATATAGTGCGTAATGCAAAGAGAATTCCCAAGAACGATGTCGGTGTCTGTAGATTTGTTTGAATGTGGCTGGATCATCATGGTGAGAGCTACGAATTATTAGGCGTGTCACGATAACAAATTTTGCTAAGCGATTAATCGTCTCAGAAATTATTGCGATAAACGATACTATCGTTTGAAATTTGACAACAATTGGCAATTATTGTCAAATTTAAGAAGAATTGTTTAATTTTTGTGTAGTACCTTTTTTTGACCACTGGATGGCAGTACAAGACTGTCTGAACTGAAGGATGGATAGTGAGGGAGCGAGCAGCGTGTCTCTAAGAAAAATGGGAGGGAGGCCCCTTGACGTGACATGGGCAAGTAGGTATCTCTGCAGACAAATACGGAAGGCGTATCTGGGGGGCCACATCTGATTGGACGAGGCGTATTCAAGGGGCCTTATCTGATTGGACGATAGAAAAGTGGGCGTATCTGGGGGGCCACGTCTGATTGGACAAAAAAATAAATGCTGAACGAAAACAAGCCGTTTGTGTTAACCACAGGCACATTATGTCTATGGTGTTAACTTGTTCAACATTAGCAGCGTCTCCATAACTTCTCCTTCCGCCTCTCTTATCACAGAACTTCCTGTTACATTTCAAAATAAGAGCAACATAACTGGGTAGTGGGGAGGGCTACATGTTTGTTTTTGAATACCTAGTCGTTACATTAAAAAACAAAATCAGTTTTGGTTGTTGAATAATGTGAAAATAGTTACAACTGATTCAAAATTAATGAAAAATAAAGTAACCTAAATAATAATGAAACTTCAACTGTCTTTGTGACAAATGGAGCAGGTTTCTCTTCAGATGCTTCATGTTTCATTGAACCCAGACCAGACTCACCTGTGTCAGGTGCAGCTACAAGGACTAAAGAGAATCTTCTTGTGTTCGACAGAAGATTTAACGCTGGTTCTTAGAAACCTTCGGTTTTAAAAAGAGCTGACCTAACTTTACTAAAGAGCAGCAGACATAGCCACTCAGTGTTTGTCCTCTAGAAACACCTGTTCTCTAGAAACACCTGTTTTCTAGAAACACCTGTTCTCTAGAAACACCTGTTCTCCAGAAACACCTGTTCTCTAGAAACACCTGTTCTCCAGAAACACCTGTTCTC
>NC_056513.1:2701844-2730157 GCF_014905685.2 Nematolebias whitei | reverse complement strand
ATATATATATATATATATATATATATATATATATATATACATATATAGTTAGTGAACTTTTAGTGAACTTTAGTTCACCATTAAATCTCTGATGGACCAAATTCTACAAAAACATCTATATTTAAAATTTTATACTTTTTCTTTGTCATTTGATGTATTTGCACTTGTGTCTACTTTTATTGTTCAATTAGATATGTGCTTTTGTTTTTTGTTCATAGATATTAATTTTTTTAGCTTTGCTTTAAAGTTTAATTCTTGTTTTGTTATTTGACATTTGTGGGTTAGAATAAAGTTGGAACTAAAGGCCGTAGCTCTTCTTTAAACATATTTGAGGGAAATATTCCTGAGATATCCAATAATTTTGTCTTTTTGTGATTTTTCAGCTGAGTTAACTTTAACAGATTATTTAATAGTCATTAAAGTGAAAACAGGATTTCATGTTAAAGCCAGCACTGTTTATTTATTTTAATCTTCACTGATAAAAAAAACTCATGATTTTTTTTAATACATAAAATGTTTTTAAAAATCACCGCTCGTCTGCTGGGATCGAGGTTCGGCCTTCATGAGCAGGCGAGGCCGGGGTCAGGGCAACGGCCTTCTGCGAGTCAGCAGCTCATATGATCCTCCGCGGTGATCAGTGGAGCTCGGAGCTTGCAGAGCAGGCAAGGCTCTGGATCCAGAGCCCCGAGCCGGCAGCACGGAGGACCTTCTGCCATGACCGGCGGAGCTGGGGAGATGACACCCTGCACGGCCTGAGGGGGCTCCGGTGGAGAGGACCAGGGAGACCGGCGGAGCTCCATCTAGCTCGCTCTGAATTTTGTCGTCAGCCACCAAGCACAAAGAACGCCTGCACTTCAGCATTAGACCACGGTGTTGTCATTACAGTTTTATAAATCTTTTAAATGGGTCCAGCCATTCCTCGAGTTCGAACACCGATAATTGCAAATGGCTGATAGAGGGTTTTGAATAATTCTCAAACCCCTCTAGTGACTCCACCCCCTGACCAATCAGTGACTGACAGTGTTCTGATGTCACGGTTTGGTGCCGGCTCGGCTTGCTTGGTCCCACATAGAAGATGGGACCAAAAAAGGTGCCGGTTCCACAAAAAAGTGCTAGTGGAAAACGGCGTACCGAACTGAGTTGAGTCGTGCTGAAGAGGAGCTATGGAAAAGGGGCTTTACACTGTTTGGGCTCTAAAAGCCCAACTCCTTTAGAGGTGATGGTCTGTTTTCCTACTGTGGAGTTGCCTAGGGAGAGAAGCATTGGACTAAAGTGGGGATACTCACAACCCCGTCCCCCAGCTGAGCTCTTCTTTGTTGGAATTCTCCCAAAGTATCAAGAAGGTTGGTCTCTGCAGCTTCAAGTTGCAGGGCTGTTATTTGTGACCAACTGTTTGTACTTGTGTACTAAATACTAGTCCAGCCTTCTTGGAGTCTCAGGATGGTGTCCTGGAAAGGCTTTCATCTGGAGATTCTGTTGTTCTCCTGGGTGACATCAGATTGCATGTTTGCATTGGCGTAGTCATCTGGAGAGGAGGGATTTTTGTGTTAGGCAGTGGCTGTCCATAACAAATACAATGTTTAAGTAATGGGTGGTCCATAAGTGAACTTGGGGCGGTCATGTTGACAAGTCTATTCAGTTTTATTGAGGATTAGAATAATATTACACCATTGTCGAAACTCAAGTTCATTAGAAGTAGTGTGGCGTTTGTCCTGACCATGATACAGAGGACCAGGTCTTTATCCTTGCAGTGTTGCAAAAGGGGGTCATGAAAGTTTGACTGTGCAGTTTGCAACTGTTTTGTGGATTTGGCGAAGGTTTATGATTGGGGTGGCTGTGGCACTTGAGCAGTGGCAGGGTAGCTGACTTTGGACCGGAAAGTTGCAGGATTGATTCCCCGCCATGCGCTAGTATCCTTAAGAAAGACACCTACTCCCAAACTGCTCCCTGGATGCTAGGGGTTGAACGACTACATACTTTTTAAACTCGACATTAACATATTAAAACTCGAGTAGAACTCTAGTACTTGATGACATCATAGTATCTAAAGATACAAAGGTAAATAAATAAAACAGCAAAAAAGGTCATTATTTACCAAAAAAGACCAACAAAACATTAAGAGCATATATTATGCTCCTGCCATTTATCATACTGCAAATAAGTCACAGGAAAAACTAAACTATTAGTTTTTATTATTAAGCTACAAAATTGAAAGAAACGTGCAGCACGTCAAAAACAAAACTAAAAACAGTGGTGTGTCGACCATCCTGCAGCGGTGCGCATTAGGTTTAGTTTTACAGATTAATATGTTTATAGGTTTTTAATAGGTTTAGAGATTAATATTTTTTGCTTTTTGTTTGTGAAACAAGGTCAGAGGAAGCTGGTTCTGGTTCGGTCATTGGACCCGGTGTTACACCATATTTTGTGACCTGCAACAGTGCATGCAACTCCGCTCCCTACGGTCACAATATACGGTGGTCACAGAATATGGTGTAACACCGGTTCACAACGAGCTCCAAACAGTCAGGAAGTTGATTCATTTTCTGTCTCTTTACTGTAGTTGAACCAGAAGATTCATCTTTAGTGAAATATTTCCAGACTATTGATGCATTTCTACCTGTTTACCAAGACTGGGCCTGCTCCGCTCCATCTGTCTGCTGGGAGGAATCCATTTTGTAACCTGCGCCTGGTGCGGATCACGTGACGCAATGACGTTAACGGCAACGTAATGACGTCACCACGAATACTCGATGTGAAATTAAACAACTCGATAGATGTCCTAGGAATCGATGTGTAGATTACTCGAGTAATCTGTTAAAGCCCTAATTGCTGGACATGGGCACCAGTGACCCCTGTGACCCAAAATGGAAGAAGCGGGTAAAAGATAATGGATGAAAAAGATCTGGGTTGTATTTTGGGGGGGGGAAATCTGATTTGTCACGTTCGAATTGTCATAAGAAATCTGTTATGTCTCACAGGCAAAAAAAAGTGTGATTTGGGCCACTTTTGGCTGCTGTATGAAAGCTACTTTTGAAATGAAAACTGGGGTCTTGTTGTAAAAGTATATCTGTGCTGTCCACCTCAGCTTCAGTGTGCACACATAATAATTCACACTTTGCTCCTTCCCTTTGTTTGGACTCACCAGAGACACCAGTTTCATTTGTGGACCAGTGAATGCAGCGGCAGCACTACAACTCTTTCAATTCTACATTCTGACTCCGATCGCTCTCCGGCAGATTGCCGCGTTAGCGCCTGTCGTTGTCAGTGGTCATTTTCACCAAAGTGAACTTGCAGCTGTGTTGACTCGTCACCTTGCTCTCCTGAGTCTTTTGACAATACAGGAAGTGTCAGCTGAGGAGTTAGACATCCATACCAACAGAACCAGTTCTACAGTCACTGGACTGGGTCATCTGCTGCAATGTATCACCCTCGTCAGCAGAGGTCGCAGCCTTTTCTAAACGCTCCCCGACCTCCTGCAAGTCAACAGCTGAACAACCAACCGCCCATGGATTTCCAGTTTCCCTATCCTAACCAACTTCCTGGTGAGATGGGATCTGTCCTTGGAATGCAGGGCAGAATGGATCAGCACCAAGGCTCAGGTTCTGGGATCAGCCAACAGAGAGACTTTGGATCCATACCCATGCCTCTCCCTGCTGATAATCAGTCTGGGCTTCAGCAAGGAGTGAACTGGTCAAGCTATCAGCCTCCAGCCAAACTGTTTGCCAGCCTTCCACCAAGTGCTGGCCACCAGGGAACACATCTGCAGAACCAGAAACGCCAAACGGGTGCACCAAACTGGAAACCTCCTGTACATGACTCACCATTGCCCCGGACCCAACTGTCGCATACTGCTGGAGGTGGGGGTGATAGTAAAACCTTGTACACACCAGAGAGTGCAGGAAGCATTTTGGCTAGTTTTGGACTTTCAAACGAGGACTTGGAGGTGCTGAGTCATTACCCAGATGATCAGCTAACTCCAGATACTTTGCCGTTTATACTTCGTAACATCCAGATCAAGAAATCAGGCATGCAGAAACAAATGGATTCCACTTCCTCAATGTTTTCTCATAACCTCGATGATGGGGCCGGGCCGTCTCGGCGCTCTTCAGAGGTGCCCGGCATTCTGACCGTTACACAGACTGCAGGTAAAATTATTGACTATGGTCATGCCAGTCAACAGAAGTACGGCAGCGATACCAGAAAGACTTTCAAAAGAGAGCAGCTTTCTAATGCAAGTACAACTAGGATGTACCCGGCAACTTCATCTGCAGCAACCCCAAAGATGGGGAAATACAAAAGACCGATTTTGGAGCACATTGATCTGAGCCTAAATGAAGAGGACTATCGCAGGACGGGCAGAGAAAAGCACCGAGACGAGGACTATCGCAGGATGACCAGAGACAAACACAGGAGTCACTCACCACCAGGGAGAAAATTTGTACCTTCACCCAAATCTTATCATGTAAACAGAGACTATAGATACTTGGAATCTAAACTAAGAAGTGAAGGTTCTTCAAAACTACCTCTGTCTTCTTCGTCTGAGTCAAGACCTCATGACAGCAGCAAGAACTCTCCGACCCCGACCATGATAAGTGATTTTGATGCTGTGCCTCCGAAAGTGTATCCACATACCTGCTCCTTGTGCGACACAAACTGTGATCAGGAAAAGGTGAGTACCATCATGTGCTTGTACTGAAACAAAGACTTAACTTTAAGGATTTTTCACCAGGCATTTTTAAAAATGTGATTCAAATGTTCATCACTTTTTTCAATCTATGTTCTCTGTTGTTATGCAGATGAAACCAGATGTTTACACTCCCTGTATTAAATGGCACAACCATTTTCATCCTCACTGCCTGACATTAAAATGTTAACTGTCTTGGGTAAGGTTAGATTGCTAAAATGGTTTCTCTTTACTAAATGCCTGAAAAACGAGAGAGCAAATGTTTATTTTACTTTGTAAACTTAGAAAAGTTATTAAAAAAAAACATTTTCTTAATATTTGGTTAAATTACCTTTAAACTGTATAACTTGGGTAAAACCTTTTGGGAACTTCAGTAGGTGTGCACCGATTTATCGGCCCCGAGTTCCTTAATTTTGGGAGATCAGCGATCGGCCGATACTTACATGAAAAACCAATTTTACAGATTTTTTTTTTTTTTTTGGTAGTTTTAACGACAATTGTCAAAACTTCATTTAGATTTCAGAGCACTGCCTCATTGCCAGTTAAAACAAGTTTTTATTGTTTCTAGGATATTGTTCAAGGGTATGTTTTTCAATAAAATAAGATAAGAAAATTGAAGGTGCATTGTGACCTTATATCACCTGATGGTGTCTCTTATAAAACAAAATCTGAATCGGCAGGTCAGACTTTTTTAGAGATCGGTGATCGGCCAGAGAACTGCAATCGGTGCACCCCTAACAGGCATGTAGAAATTGTGCCAGGGTTATGAAGTTCAAACTAACAAAGTAAAGTCAGGTCCTCTGGATGGATTCTTCTTGTTGAAACGTTTAATTTTTTATCCAAAGGACTTCTTCAGTCTGAGAAGCTGTAATAAACTCAGTCTTATAAACAGCACCTTCTCATAGTGGATCAACCAGTTTGCTGTTGACATCCAGAACCAGCTGTTCACATGATAAAGGAGGACCATCAGCCTAACGACCGATCGTTAGCGCCCTGATGGCCGCTTGCTATTCACAGGGGGCTCAGTGATAGTAACAATAACAGCATAGTAGGAGGGGGACAGTTGGACACTGAGGCCTCCGCCCCGTTTAATGATGGACGGTTTCTCCACAAAGATGGCCTCCTCTCTCCTCTCTCAAACCATTATTCCTCTCTTAAGTATGTGAACATCTTCATCCCTGAAAGAGTGACCTCTGGCCTGGAGATGAGTGTAGACCACAAAGTCCTGGCCTGATGATGTTGATCATCTGTGCATCTCCTGTTCATCAGGTCTGGACTCTGTGGTCTACACTCATCTGCAGGCCAGCAGTCACTCTTTCAGGGATGAAGATGTTCACATCCTTAATAGAGAGGAATAATGATTTGAGAGAGGAGTAAAGGAGGAACGATAGTTTGAGAGAATAGCAAGCGGCCATCAGGGCACTAACGATCCGTCGTTAGGCTGATGGTCCTCGTTAATCATGGTTCTGGATGTCATCAACAAATTGGTTGATCCACTATGAGAAGGTGCTATTTATAAGACTGAGTTTGTTGCAGCTCCTCAGACTGAAGAAGTCCTTTGGATAAAAAAAGATGAAAGGTTTCAACAAGAAGAATCTGCCCAGAGGACGTGACTTTACTTTTTTTAGATTTTTCTACTTGGATTAATGAGCATGCGTCACGATATGAAGGTCAAAATTTCTCTTCTTGATATCTTTGATTTATTTTGTTTTTTCCGATGATGTCGGACAAAGAAGCAGTAGGTTTGTGCCACCATGTACCTCAAATGATGTCAGTTAACCAATGAAAAGCTTCCAAAGCCATGACATCATCTGGGCTTTTCAAAATTGTTTAAAGGTAAAGTCATCTTATAAACTGGTGACTTTAAAGAAAATCACAAAAGTTCTATAAAAATTATCTCTCATTATTCAAGTTATTAAGAAATGGACATAATTTTGGTTATTCTGACCTAAAACAAGGTCACGGTTTTAAGGTTTAATGTCAGACGGTGAGGAAAAACTTGGTTCCTTTTGTACAGTGTATGTAAACATTTTGTTTTTTAATTTATACTATAGCCTGGGAATATATATATTTTTTAAATAATAAAACAAATCTTGTACAGTATACCACAAGGTTCAATAACAGCATCAGTCATTTAGTTTTATTCTACGTTTTGATAATAGAAAAGTCGCCTGCATCTTGTAGGAAGCTAGCTGAAGATGCTGTTCGTGCACTTTCTGTACATGTTCCAACAGGGAAATTACACTCGAGCTATTCCAGAAAGGAGGTTGAAACTCGGGTAACTTAATTTGACGTAGGAAAACTTTAATTGTTTTTTTGTTGTTAGTTTTTGTTTCAAAAAGGCTGATTAGAATAAGTGCAATCAACTCTGAGAGTCTAAACCTTGAGTTAAGCGTGTGCACATGCGCAGTAAATAAAACATCCATAGAGACCTGATGTCTCGATTCACTTTGACAACTGCAGGAACAATGAATCTTTTTCTGTTTCTGAAAACCAAGTAGGATAAATATGTACTAGTAAATGTTTACCGTATTTTTCGCCCTGTAAGTCGCGTCTTTTTGCACAAGTTACATGTCCTGCGACGTATTTGTTTTCCCGTATTTATAAACCAATTTTTGGCTGAGATATGACCGTTTTCATTCATTCTGACTGAAAATATTGAACACTACCATTTTCAGCCGCTAGATGGCACTCGAGTTGTATGGCATGCCGTTGTGTCATGTATAGGTAAAAGTGGCTATTAATGACACAATCGGCTTGCCATAGCCTGCCACCTTTGTCCAGCTCGCCTGAAGCAGCCGTCAAATCAGCTCCATTTAGCTTTGCCGCCCTGGTGAAATGCAGCTAATTTGACCATTAAAGTGAATTTATTAAGTAAAAATTCAACTGAGACACACCTTTGCTATAATGTCGAGCGAACAAATAATTGTTTTAGGTGTTTATCTTGTTAAATTTCAAAGAAATGCACAGCAATTCGTCCCTCTGCGCGTGCCCTCTTCCGCAAATCGGGTTTTGAAATGCAGCTGATTTGACCGTCAAAGTGCATTTATTAAACAAAAGTTAGACTTTTTCTATAATTTCGAGCAAACAAATATATTTTTTTAAGCGTTGTTCTTGTTAAATTCTTGTTAAAGTCCTCCCGTGCACGCTCCCGCGGCCGCCAATAGATTTTTGGCACAACACCGGCCACATTTCTGAGCTGTCAGCGGTGACGCATAATAGATGTAACGTGGACGTGGAAGTGATGTATTTATAGATTTTTCCACTTTATTAGACGTATTTGGACTGATGCGACTTATAGGGCGGTGCGACGTATACAACAGAAAATACGGTACATGAACTGGTTCTTTCCTCAGTAATGACCACTTATTATTGAAAACTGGTGTATCTGTTAAAAAAGTTTTAATAGAATATTTTCTATTATATTTCAAGACTGATTCACATGGTTTATATTTTAGTGCAGAACTGCTGAAAAACACCAACATGAACCATTTTTCTTACATCCATTCCTTCATTTTCAGTAAAGTTGAGTCATGTCCTTGTTCTGTTCAGGGTTTTATAGTCTAAAATCCTGTTAGATGTTTTTACTAACACAACTATTCTTACATTTTTCTGAATTCTTTTAAACAGTTTGAAAAAATTTAATTGGGGGAAAAATAAAAAAAAAACCTTTGTCAATCTTTACAAGTTTTATTCAGGATACAAATTGTCCAATCCATGGATTTATATCACTTTGATGGGGAAAAGAACCAACCTTAAATTAAATCTTGAAGTTCTGACTGTTTTTTAGAAGCTGTGTCCTTAAAATTCAGAGGGTTTTTATTAAAATTCTCAGGGTAGGAGAGTTGAGTAATGTCACGATGAAAAACTTGGAAAACATCTGAACGATGTTTCTGCCTGGATCCATTTCGTGCTGATGACAAAGACTCAACCGAACAAACGACAGAAATGTACTGAATAGACACAGAAATACCAGTTTGAGATGGAACGTGTTGTAATATCTGATGGCTGGGGCGTAAATGTGAAGACATCACATGAACCAAGCCACGAGTTCAGTGGAAATGCACGCTGCCGAGATTCACGTCTCTGGTGTTTCTTCTGTTGACCCCGTTTGTGACGTTTCTCTCCTCTTTATTTCATTTGATGTTTTTACTTCAGGACTGGCTGGAGCATATCAACACTGTGGATCATACGGTGGCTTGCAGAGTGCTGCGCGTCAAGTGAGGACATGTTGATGTGCTGCTGAAGCTGTTAAACCTGCTGCATGTATTCACCTTCAAGAGAAAACGGGAAATATAGAGACGGGTGTTACGAGAATAAACGCACTTCACATAACAGTAAAACATCCTGATTCTGCTCAGTAATCCAGGTAGAAAAGTCTAACGAAGTAAAGTCAGGTCCTCTGGACGGATTCTTGTTTAAATGTTTCGTCTTTTATCCAAAGGACTTCTTCAGTCTGAGGAGCTGCAACAAACTCAAAGTCTTATAAATAGCACCTTCTCATGGTGGATCAACCAGTTCGTTGTTGACATCCAGAACTAGCTGTTCACATGATCAAGGACAGACCTGGGCATTGTACGGCCCCAGGGCCACATGCAGCCCTTTGGTTGACTCTCACCGGCCCCCGTAAGGGGAATTACAAAATACATATGTAAACAAATGAAGTTAACCAAATCCAGATATAGATCCTCTCTCAATGATGATGTCAGCTTTGCTTCACATCTCCACCTCAGACCTTGAACCTGACTTTAACATTTCTGTTAAAGCCCAACAGAGACTAAACTTCTCTCACTAAACAAGAAAAAAGAACCGATAAACACCAAATGAGATGTTTAGACTACAAATGTAGGCACGTAAAGAACCGGGACTCGAAATCACAGTTCAGTGACGATCACTATTATATGATGTTTCATAATATTTGGAATACAAAGACAATATTGTGATATATTTAGAAAGCTAAGAACTTTTTCCAGCAGTATATAAAACTCAAAATGAGTTTTGGGGTGAATGTGACTGAAAGTGATCATTAATATAACGTCACAAATGGTAAAAATGTTAAGAGTTTACCATTGTACTGGGAAATTTAATTGAATAAATGACATTTTTTGTAAGGAAACCTCGCTTTTTTGTTGCTTAATCATAACAAATACTCTTACCAGCTTGTTAAAACAGTGTACTGCTTTTAATAATGAAATACTAATATTATGCAGTATTGAGTTCAGTTGAAATCAGGTCTCTCTTGTAAATGAGTCCTCGAGGCTCAATGGGATTTACCTGTCTAAATAAAGGTTGAATGAAAAAGTAATTGGTGCCAGCCCTCCACAATATCTGCTGTTTCTCATGTGGCCCCATGGAAAAAATAATTGCCCACCCCTGATCAAGGAGGACCATCAGCCTAACGACTGATCGTTAGTGCCCTGATGGCTGCTTGCTATTCACAGAGGGTTGAGTGATTCTAGCAGTAACATTGTAAGAGGGGGACAGTTGGACACAGAGGCTCCGCCCCGTTTCACGATGGACAGGTACTTTTCACAAAGATGGCCTCCTTCACTCCTCTCTCAAACCAGGTTTCCTCTCTATCAAGGATGTGAACATCTTCATTCCACAATCAACCATCTAGAGGACCTGACTTAACTTGTTGGATTTTTTTTTTATTTGGATTATTGAGCATGAACATTGATTAATGTAAATTACTTTCAAACTGCGGTAAGTGCTCCGCTACCATGGTTAACCAATGCTTACTGCTACTTCCTGTGTCTGACAGGAAGTTGTACCCATAATCATTATACAGGAACTACAGAGTAGTACATACAGAGCCCCCAGAAATAAGGTGTATAGAAAGGTGGGTTTTGAAATCCAATGTTTAATTTAGCCCAGGTGGACTCCAGTCAAGATGTAGGAAATCTCAGCAGAGGTCAAGAGAAATGGCTGAGCCTGAGATAAATTCAAAATTTTGCTACGAAAAGTCTGAAAATTTCTGGAAATGGTTTAAAAAAATATTAGTTTGCCTTTTTCTTTATATGAATTTTATGCAGTTCTGTACAATCGATAGATGTAGATTTTGCGTTGCCATTATAGCGCACAGAGAGCAGAGTGAGGGGAAATATTTAAGGATTGTAGCTGCAGGCTGTGACATAAAGTGATGGAGGTTTAAGTAATGTTTGAAGCCAGTGTGTGTTTAAAATAAATCCTTACCAAATTTGCTAATAATTAAAAAAATTACTTCTTTTTTTTTCTCACTGTATGTGAACTAACAGATGTTTGTGTGTTTGAAGGTACCCAGACTGGAAACCAGCGCTATCGAGGTCAGTTAGACTTCTGGTTGTTTCAGCTTTTTGCGGTCACTTCTCTTAAATTGGCTTATCCCAAACAAAACATTTGAAGGTGCAGATAAAACATTTGTGAGAAAAATAACAACAAATATAATTTTATCTACTGGTAATTACATGGACGTGGAAAAAAAAACCTCAGATAAACTTCAGCACGTGGGTCATCTCACTGTGTATCAAAAACAAAAAGCAGAACGTGACTATAGAGTTACAATTAACCTGACATGCATGTTTTAGGTCTGTGGCTGGAAACCAAAAACTCCTGATTTCAAATGGACCTCTGTCCGAAAAAACTCCTACTGGTCAACGTCTAGAGGAGCCAAATGTGAGGCGGTCTGTCCAACCCCTGAAGTTTGGACCAAACTTGCTCATGGTGCAAAATAAAACGACTCCAAACACAGAAGCATCTCTACAGCTGAAAAAGAGTAGAATCAAGGCGCTGCAGTGATCCAGGCAAAGTTTAGAACCGCGGTCTGATTGAAAAGCTGCGGTGAGACCTTCAGAGAGCGGAGCAGAAACCGATGTCTGCAAATCTAAATGAACCGGCGTTTGAAGAAGTGGAACAAAACTCCATTATCGTCTTAAATCCTGGAAACGTTGTGCATCTGAACATAACTCGCCATGAATGCAAGAAAATTTGTTCAAGTAAAATGTTTTGATTAAAATTTAAGAATATCTGGGCTCAGATCAGACTTCATGTGGGTTTGGATCTGGACCGCAGTCCATTTGGGCACCCCTGTTCACAGCTGCAATAAGAAATATTTAGTTTTTCACCGTCCGGTTCAGTTTGTGTCGAGTGAGGCGTGTGTTTGTGTTTATCTGAGGTTGGAGAGATCGAAACGTATGACCTTTATAAAAACAAAAGCCTTTGATTCTTTGTATTTGATCTTTTACAAGCATGTTCTTTAGATGCTTAAAGACAACAGCAGGGCTGCGTGTTATTTTACAAGTGCAGTATTACAGTTTATCTTTGTGATCATGGTGATACTTGAGATTCATTCAACCTTTATTTATACAGGTTAGTCTCATCGAGCCTCGAGGACTCATTTACAAGAGAGACCTGATAGATAAACTCACATTTTGCCCCTCGCGTTCTCTTCGGTCATTACCATCATTTAAACCAGGTCTGGGCCTCGAGGCCAGAGTCTTTTGGGTTGAATAAATACAGAATATTATTTACATGCAGACCTTGAATGTAGACGTAACAAATATGACCTATGTGGGGAACAACTTGATGTATTGCAGTCTAGCAAGTCCTTGTAATGTTGATAACTCACTGTTATTGCAACAATGATGCTAAGAGAAAACGCTCTTATTTTAAAATATGTGTTTTGGCTCCCTTACAGAAAATCTGTCTGATTACACCTGAAACCCTGCTTTATGTTTTCAGCCGGCGTAGAAACTACAGAAACCAGGCCTCATCGGAACCCAAAGATGATTCTCCTTTTGACTCGATGTCTCAGTCCCAGTCTCGCTCTCCGAGTCCTTATTCCAACGAAGGAGGAACCTATCTCAGCAGACCTCGCAGGAGGTCTTATTCTCCCCGCCGACTCCCAGGTAGACTACAGCTGCAAGCACCCGTTACTAAAACACATGTTAATGTTGTTTCCAGCTGAGTTAAAAGTACAAAACACTGAGCTCAAAGAATAGGTTTGTTCCGAGTTGTATCCTCACTGTTAAATTATTTCCTCTTTGTTTCTGCTGTACTAAGAGCGCAGTCATCGGGCCGACCACCACCGCTTTCACAGCCCACCTTATTCCCACGGGAAGTATTTACCTGTCAGAGAGCGAGCGAGAGATCATCCTTTGAGGAGCAGGACGTCATCAGGTGAGTCGCTGTGAAACGTCTCTTTAAGTCAGAATGGAGGCTGATTTTTAAGGATATATCACGCTGCTTAATATCAGATACTGACACCAAACTTTGTTCTGTCATTGACTGGGAACAGACTGGGAACAGACTGGTCACGTTAAAACACAACGCGCAGGATGTTTGAAATGTTCAGTCATGAACATGAGCAGCATAAATGAAGATTAAATAAAAATAAGCCAGCTGAAGCTAAAGCTCGGGGCCATGTCTCAAAATAAAGTAATTTCTTGTTTCGTTTGACAAAAGTCGTGATCAGTGACGCTCAAAGGTTCGAAAGTGTCGAAAGGCGTCGGAACCTGATTCAAAGGTTTACGAAGAATTAAATCACCGGACAGATTCATGGTGGGTTTTAATGGTGCAGTTTGCACAAAATATAACAAACCGGCGAGCAGCGTACAGCGAGACGTGGAGCCCGATGCGTTTTATGTGTTTAGTTTAACAGTTCAAAGGACTTTAATCCCAAGAGAGAAGAGAAAAATTCAGAATAAAAAAAACAAGTTTTAAGTTACGATGTGATCTCACAGTAAACACAAGTTGGTTCATTGCAAAAAGTTGTGGAGGCAAGAAACCTGCAGCACAAGCATCATTCTGAAGTGGTTGTGAATTGGATATGATTTATAAAAATATGTTTATAAAAGTCAACATGCGATGCCACGTTGTAAACAAGTTTATTCATGAAGTTAAGTTTACCTAGAGTTGTGCCGCTCGGGGCGGCTGCATGTTGGAGCAGCTCTTACTTTCATTCTGAGTTGTTGCTTTTGGAAACTTTAATTCCTCTTTTTCTGGATGTAAGTTGCTTTTTTTTGGATGATCATTTCCTCTGGTATCAGATGCTGTGCAGCTGGAAGGATTTTTACTGAAACCTTTTTACTTTTGGGCATTTGTTATGATGCGTAACCATGGCAACGAGGTGGTTTTTAAACGACCAGGAGCAGCTGATTAACATCTCAAAGCTCAAATAATATCTCAACTACAGCTCCAAAATTCCAAATGAGTTGAAAAGGAGGCGCCGTGGACGAATTCTCGTCAACCTGGCGGTGATGCTCGAGTACCTGACCACCGAGATCCTGGAGCTGGTGGAAAACCCGGCTCGTGACAACGGGAGGGCCGGGATCATTCCCCGGCACCTTCAGCTCTATGTCCGTGGCGACGAGGAGCTCGGCAGACTGCTGGGAGGAGTGACCGTCACTCAGCCAGGAATTCTGCCTGGCGTTCAGGCGGTCCTGCTGCCCAGTAGGATCGAGAGGCCCGCCGGATCTGACAGGAAGCTGGATCCGGGTGGACGGATCTATATCTGTGGCCAGATTCTTCGGATTCGCCGCAGGAGATCCTTCCTGCCCACAGCTATCAGCAACAACTCTTGAATGAAACCAGGACGATGAGCTACGACAACATTAAATTTCACTTTGGGATTAATAATTTTTTTATTGAATTTGAATTAAATTATTTATTCATCAAATGACCACAACTTTATTCTGTCACCCACAAAATATAAATGTTCAAACTGCAACGCGTCTTATCAGAAATATCTCAGGGTTTTATCCAGCAGCTGTCAGCGCAGTCCTTTGGACAACAAGGATGAAATGTCTCGTTTCAAGCTGATCTTTATACTTTTAGCCACAAGATGTTTCATATTCTTTCTGCTTAATTCAGCAAACGTGCTCTTTTCACTGCTTTCTGCTAAATTAGTGTATTTTCTGCTTTTCACCCACTTTTCAGCTTTAATTTTTTGCTAATTTGAGCTTTTTTGACTTGACACCTACGTTGTTTTGTTGTTCTTTTTATTTTCTCTGCATATTCTATTTTTAATTTTCTGTTCTGCTTCTTTCTGCTAATTTCAGCTTGTTATTCCTACTTTTAACATTTTTTGCTAGTTTTAGCTACTTGGCTGCTAATTTGAGCTCTTTTGTGCATATTGGTTTAAAAATGTGAGTAGAAGTTTCACCTCATTATCAGTCCACAAAAATAATTTTGGCATTGAGCAGAGGAGATGGTTAACATTACCTGACATGATTTCTGTGTGTTGAGGAAACTTTAAATGTGTTCAGGTATTTTTTAATGCATGTGGCTCTTGTTGTTCAACCACACTAAACTTTTTCTCCTCCTCTGTGATTGTTTCTGTTGGACAGGGATCGTCTCTCGCAGTGGTGTGAAGCGTCTTCGCCGTGGTTCTTGTGACACGAGCAGAAGTCTGTCGTCCTCTGCAGCTGAGCACAGCTCCAAACATGATCCGTTAGCACACTCCACTAAAACTGTGAAACGTGCACCGAAGCCTGGGGCCAAAACTACCAAGGTCTCTAACTCAGTTAAGCTGATCTTTGCCCAGAAACCACTTTTTGTCACATTTCAGTTGGTGTCTCAGACCCTGGAAGTTGTTTGTGTGCAGTCAGCTGTGCTCACAGAATAAGAAAGTGTTTTATATTGAAAGATGCTGTTGAATTGTTGAACATGCAGCTGATGATAATATGGTTTCTATGGTTTCTAGTCTGTCAAACCACCACTAGCCAAGAAGAAGAAGGTTGTAGCTGCAGACAGCAAGGACTCAACTGTTGCAGGGTGTCTGGTTTACATGACGGGCATCCCAAAAGACGCCACAGAGCAGGAGGTTACTGACATGGTTGGCTCTTTTGGCAAGATCAACAATGTGGTCCTCATGCCGTGCTCTGAGGAGGACCGTGAGAAAGGGCAGACGGTAAACATTTTGTTTGTGTTTCTTGTGTCACTCGGAGACCAATGTCTTCTGCTGCTGTCTGTCACACATTGTAACTTTGATACTTTGACCTGCTGCAGGCGTCTGTGTGCATGATGAGGGCAATGGACGCTCTGGCTTTTGTTGCTGCTCCAAACCTCTGCATCAGAGAGCAGAAAATCACTGCTTCAGTAGCCAAGGTACATGACCCTGATCCGTATTCTGTCATCATACACTGGGATGGGATTTTTCTGGTGTTGCCCAAATTTCCCACCTTTTTAAGACAATCTAGACCAGACCCTAAAATCAATGCAAATCAGCTTTCAAGAAGCACCTGTGATCCAAGCGTGCACAAACTCAGAGCCAATCAACTACTTACAGGTTTTCATGACCTTTGCTTACCCGATTCTCTAGTTCCCTAGTCAAAATATAAAGTATTTATAATGCAGGCAGTCATAATAGAATGTCTTGGTTTATAGTCTAGTCTTCAGCAAAATACACAGCATTGCTCCTTGCTTTGTGATGAAGTGAAAGTGAAACTTAAGTGAACAGCAGTGACTTCAAAGTAGTCTAATCATAATTTTGCATACATATTTCCTACACAAAATTATGATGAACTGTCTTTAAGTAGTACTTCCTTAAAGGCTCCAGTATACTCAGGCAGACCTTTTCCCACGCGGACTCGACACCACTGTCCGCAGAGAGTTGAGGCTTCATACTCGAGCATCCACCCTGAGCGGCTGCAGACCAGCTCTGCAGGCAAGGGGCGTTTACCTTCTGGACAAATCGAGGTCGCCGATTGGTCATTTGCTGACACGCCTACTGGATTGAGTGACTGGTCACAAAAACAACCCCAAAAAAAACTATAGCTGGCATCCCCAGCCGCAACGGTATTCTGTATTTATATGTTAATAAAATGTTCTAAAAAATAAAAAAAACAGGGAGCACTGGTCCTGCAGCCCACACATCAGACCAGCCCACCAGGAAATCTCCAGACCCTCCCGCAGCCACGCTGGACCTGATTTTAATTTGCTCGTGACAAATTCCTTCATTTCTCACAATTTCAGTCATGGCATCAACGGAGGAGGAAGAGATCGCTTGCCTTTTGGAAAAAAAAAACAAAAGAAAAAAAAACAGATCAGGGATGAAGAAGGGAAATTTAATACATTGGTGTCACATACAAAACAGTTTGTCGCCGGGCAGTTTATTGTGCGACACCGAGTACGAGTATGCTGTCGTAAAAATTGAGCTTTGCATGGACATGCCCTGCGGGCGTCTGCTTCGAGACTAATCCGGACCTCCGCAGACTGACGTACACCCGAGTTTACTGGGGCCTTAACTGCAACATTAATACAAACATGCACACAGTGAGCAGCGTGAGTTGGCTGCCAATGAGAAACAAAAGTAGTTCCTATCTTAAAAACGAAGGAGTTGTCACCAACTGAAGAAAACATTTAGCTTGCGTAGCTTTACCATTATGCTAACTTTAGTAGCATCAACATTAGAGCCTGACCGATATGGAAATTTTGCCAATCGCCGATAACGATGTTGGGAGGGGAAGGCGACCGCAGATAACCGATAAAATGGCTGACAATTTTTTTTAGCTTTGTCCACCCCCAAGAATCTAACATCGAGTGGAGCGGGGCTTGTTTATTTAGCCCAGCTGTTAGCAACCATGAAGCTAAGCTAATCAGATCCACGCTGTACACAGTCCCACAGTAGGTTTCCAAGTGGTGCACTGGACCTAAAAACAGTCTTCCTAACGTGCTTTCACATTTTCTATCCTCCACTATTCACCATAGAGTTATCAAGTGTGTTACAAAAATATAAATTAAACAAAGAAACATCCTTCCTGTTCATTGTTTAAACAGTCATTCACGTATGGTGACGGTCTAATTATTATTGACCGTAGCAGAGTTTATTTTTCTTAGCAGAGACGTAAAGATTTCAGACAAACAATGCATTTCATTGAAGAAGACAAAGATAACGTTACTACCACTGATATATTTTACCTCTACTTTAGATTTATTGTTCTGGATAAAGTTTTACAAGGCATTAGCCTATGCTAGGTTATCTAAACGTTAGCTTGCTAACTTAAGAGGCACATAGCTAATGACAAGCAGGTTGGAGGATTGAAGAGAATTTATTATTGTTGATTTGTTTTACAAATCAGTTAAAATAAACTTACCATGCTCTGTTCAGCAAAATATGCTACACAGTGTTGCTCCCTGCTTCGGCAGTGCTGAAATGAAAGTGAAACTTAAGTGGACCATGACTTGACACCAAGCCATGACTTGAGCATACTTCATACTCCCTCTATGGAGTATGCTGTTTGTGGGAATCGGTTTATTTGGTGGCTCCTCAGATTGAATAAGTCCTTTGGATAAAAGATGAAATGTCTCAGCAATTAACAAGAAACCCTCCAGATGACTGACTGAACATTGTTGGGTTTTTACCTGGATTATTGAACGTGGACTTTGGTGTTTTTATTTATGTCAGAGTATTATCACAATGAGCCTCAGGGGTTTCTTAATACCTACACCACTCAAAAGGGATTTGTTTTGTAAACTAATTATTGCAATGAAATGTTGTGCGGCATTAAAATCCTGTTCACATCCATCTAAATAAGAACCACTGGAACCTCCATGAAGTGTTTGTCTAAAGTCCTCCCTTAAACTTTTGAAATATGTGAACTCGGGTCAGCAGTTTGAAAACTCACATTAAAGTGTTCTCATTTGTTGCTTCTGTTCTATTTTTCTTTGCAGAAACCTGAAGCCAAGCAGCTTCCTGACACCGACAAGTTTGTTATAGTTCTATTTAAACAATCCTTTCATTTTTTTGTCAGGCAATCCAGTCACTCTGTGTATACGACACTGTGGACTCACTCAGCTCTTCTCTTTACAGCAAACCTGATGCAAACCCAGACAAAAAGGCCGATGTCAGCAGCTCAGGTAAGAAATCTGTGTAATATTTACATGGAAACAAATTTACCTTATCCATAAATTTAAAATAGACTACAGAGATTACCACTTTTTATTAGAGGTGCTCTGAGGAATTGGTTTGTGGCTAGCATCAGCTGATATTTAATCAGTCAGTGCTCAGAAATCTAATTTTTTGGGGGGGTCAGTGAATGCGCAACAGAAAAGCTGCAGCATCTTTTAGCACTGTTCATTAGGAAAGTTTTTATTGTCTATATAAACCATGAGGTTAGCTGCATTGACGGTCTGTCCGTAAATAAAGTCAGAGGAGGAACCTAAAGTGGAATGGTTGGTAAAAAGAAACCACATTTCCTGATCAAGAAGCATCACTCGGGCCGTTTACACGGCGCGTATTTTCAGTGAAACCTCAGCTTTTCCTTTTTTGTTCTCATTTCTGCTTCTTTCAGCCGAATTGGGCAAACGTGTGCGTTTTGCTTTTTTCTGCTCATTTAAACTTGTTCTACCTTTTCAGCTACCTTTTGAAGTTTTTCATGTTTATTTCTTTTACTTTCAGCCTAGTTAGCATATTTATGCTAATTTCAGCTTATTTTAGCTAGTTTCGGCCTTTTCTGCTATTTCAGCTACTATTTAGCTGTTTAATGCTATTTTTAGCTTTCTCAGCTAATTCCACATTGTTTTGAGCTCAGTTCAGCTCTTTTTGCTTCCTTCTGGTAGTTTCATCTCTTTCTGCCTTTTCAGCTATTTTTTGCTCATTTGGGCCTGTGATCGAAAGATCGCCGGTTCCAACAACATCAAAAATGTGGGTGGGGTAGGTGAAGCACCCACACCTGCCCCCCACCCTCATTCGTCCCACTCTGGGCCCCTGAGCAAGGCCCTTAACCCCCATCTGCTCCCTAAACAGCCTCTTGAAAATGAGTTCTCGTGGCTCAATGAGACTACCTGGATAAATAAAAGCTAAATGACAAATGTTTGATCACTTCTTTCAGCTCTTTCCAAAGTTTCACCCATTCACATAAACTCTTATTCAGCACTTTCTGACGTATGGTTTACACTCTATAGCTCTTTTTAACGCACTCATATTGAGGTTCAGTGTCCTGCTCAGGGACACTTCAGCCCTTTGCATTCGCTGGGAATTAAACCTGCAACTATCCAGTTAAAAGACAGCCTCCCTAGCTCTATGTTAAATCCACCCCATTGAAAACTTTGTACGTTAACTTTTTTTTTATCTTATTTTTTCAGCCGGAGGTGATGCAATCCAGATGACTTCAGATCAGGTACAGAATCCAAATACTCTTTCTTTGAGTAACTTGTGAGTAGCTGAAAGGAAACGGTGTGTTTGGTGTCCACATGCTGTAATTTATTAACTGACCTCCAGTCAGAACATTTCTTCATTAATCAATTATGAATCAAGTCAGAAATCACCAGCAAGCCGTACAGCCAAGATTCGCATGATCAAATGTCGGCCCACAAAACTGTATTCCTGGCCACGCACATTATTTTGTTGCCCACCTCTTCTCGCATTGTAGCTGTGAGTCAGTTGTTTGTTTTTACTGACTGATTACAGGAGTTACTGGGAAAAACAAAATGTAGATTATTTATTAGAGTGATAGGAGTGCACCCCCCAAATATCTATCTGTATCAAAGCTCTTTGCTCAATCATCTATCGATCTGAGGATCACGGTGATCCAGTGTTAACTTTCAGCCTTTGACCTCTGAGGTTTCTCCACATGTATAAAATCTTTTAAAGATATGAACTGCACATGGGATTTCAAGTGCTGCCATTTTTTGATCGAGGAGCATTATTCTGAAATTAGACCACATTGTAGACTCGGACAGCTTTTGCATATTGATGAACCTCTGCCCGTCTTTACTTCTGAGAAATTCAACCTTTCTAAAATGCTCGTTTTACATCCAGTCCCCGTTCTGATCCGTTGCCAATTTACAACTACAATTTATATTTTGTTGCAACATTGTCCTCCAGCTGTTTCTTATTCGTAGCACCTTAACAGCCTTTTGTTCCCCTGTCCCGTTTATTGAGCCGTGTTGTTGCTATAAAGTTGTTGCCTAAATAAAACCGCACAGTTTCTTAAACATTTGATATGTTTATGTTCCACTGTGAATCAATTATGGGTTTTGAGATTTGCAAATCATTGCATTCTGATTGAATTGGTTTCACACAATGTCCTCTGAACTGGGATTGTGCGTTTCTTTGGTTTTAATAGTGCACGTGTAGCTTCAACTGGCTGAAGAGGAATGAGATGTCCACCCTATCTAATGTTGGTGTATTGTCTTTAAACAGAGCTGCAAGGTGCTGATCACAGGCCTCCCTGAAAGCGGCTGGTCAGAGACTGACATCATCCAACTGGTCCAACCCTTCGGGAATTCATTCGACATCATCCTGTCAACAAACGCCAGAAAGGTCGGGCGTCGCTTTGAAAACTTCAAATACTTTTTTACTTCTAAAAAGTTGACTTTTCTTGTGTGATGTCATTGAACATTTTCAACATTTAAACTGGAGATATACTGACATTTTCTTAAACTGTTTTGCTTTTTCCCAAATTCTGACTCGCAAAAGCTGTAAGCCTTTAGCAGTGGAGCCTTTAGCTCAAACTTAGCCATACCTGTCTAGTTGAACTTTTTAATACATTTTATTGATTAGTTCATTAAATGACCTGCTTAAAAACAGCCAAGATGAAGTGTCTGCTATAAAATGCTGACGTACGTGTGTTTGGATGTTAGGCACTCGTGTCGCTGGCGGACTTGGACGTGGCTCAGGAGATGGTGAAGGTCCACAGCTTCAAGTCTGCCATGGTTAACAACACAGAAGTGAAGCTAAGTCTTCTCAAACAGAACGTTGGCCTTAGCACACCGGTACAAGATTCAGCTTATTACAATCGGTCACATCTTAAAGGTGTTTCTTTTAACGAACTGTAACAATGACTCATTTTAAAATGTATTTTCACAGGTGGCCCTTTACAATCTCTTCATGGGATCGGTGGATCCTTTGGTGAGCTTTGCTTTGTTCACAGGCTGTATTTGTTGCTTATTAAAGAGAATGGATGTCATATTGACATTAGGATGAGTAAGAGCGTCTGCATTTGTTTGACTTGTTACTGCCCTTTTGACATGTATTTGAACAGAATTGGTTAGAAATCCTTAAACAGATAGTTGTCTGTCCTCTTGCAGGAGAATGTGGCTCCAATTGTCTGGAACCGTTTGTTGGTTATCAAGAATGTTCCAGATACACCATCTGGCTCCAGTGAGGTTGTAAAACTGGTGCAACGCTTCGGTAAAGTAAAAAGGAATCTCGTGCTCAGCACCAACAACATGGTAAGGCCCATTATACTAATCCAGCTGACACGACTTCAGAGTGACGCACAAAAAAAGTTAAATTGTCATCTGGACAGTTTCTTTCTGGGAAGAAACGTTTCGTCTTTCATCTGAAAGACTTCATCAGTCTGAGGTCTGCCATCAAGGTCTGTCTTATAAATAGTATCTTATTGATGCGTTTCAAGCCAGCCTGCTGTGGAGTTCCCAGAAACTGGCGTTAGTCAGTCCAAAACAATCATCATTCATCATCCAGGTACATGAGTTCAATAGATAGATGAAGCTTTTGTCCTTGGTTACTCATGTCCCAGGAGAAATTTGATAGTCGTCCTGTCTCCGAGGCCATCGGGAGTCAGATTTAGATGAGCTTGATTCTTGTTTTTCTTCAGGCAGACAGATTACTTTTTTCCAGCCTCGAGTCCATCTGGGCGTTCTGGTTCCGAAAATGCCTAATTGTGGGATTCCATTCCACTGATCCATGCTATGAGTCTCCCTCAAGGTCGAACCCACTATTCTGACGAGTCCCAGAAGCCGCCTCCACCTTACGGTTAAGCTCGTAAACCAGACGATTCAAAGTTCCTACAGCGAGGACCAGACCTTCACACTGACTCGGAATCTTTTCCATGGCTGAAACTGCTCCCGATGTCTTCTTCAAAAGTCGATAAAACAGAGCCCCGCCGATGCCAAAAAGCAGAGTCCTGCTATCATAAATCCAAATATGTGAACGTCTTCAACATCCTCCTGAGACAGGACTGAGAGGCACATCATCTGCCACACTCCCCACGATACCCCACAGCGTGAGTCTCAGCTGGACACGCCGGTTCCCCAGGAACTTGTCGCTTTGATGAAAAAATCTTATCAATAGAGTTGAACGCCCACGATACCAAATCCATAATCTTCTTAATTTATGTTCGGGAGATGAGAGCCAGGTGCTTCAGACACACAGAGAGCAGAGCAGGAGGAAGGAAAACAGGGGAGGAGAAACGGAAGCTGCCACCTCGATGAGAGCCTGGCAGGGGAAAAAAAGAGCTTACAAACATTTTTTCTGAACCATGTTGGCCAGGTGTCCTCGGGCTGTTCTGGGAGTAGCAAGTCGTCCGTCTGGCCTAAAACATTTGATTGTTTTGAACAGATGGTCCCTTTTTGCATGTGTAAAGCCAGTCTCTGGGAATTCAAGGTTCTTTAGTGTCAGTCGCATCACATGTGGTACATGAGGTGGAACGAAATTGTGTACTCAAGGTCCCAGTTCCAACAATGGAAAAATAAATAAATAAATCCACAGCAGGCTGCCTTGAAACGCATCAAGAAGTGCTGTTTATCCAACAGGCCTCAGTGTCAGGCCTCAGACTGATGAAGTCCTTCAGATGAAAGACGAAACGTTTCTTTCAAAAAGAATCTCTCCAGATTTTTTTCACAGAAGTACAAAATGTCTTTATCAGGTGAATGATGTACTTTATTTGCTCATTCTCAGGTGATTTGTGAGATGCTGACTGCAGTCAGGGCCTTGGCTGTTTACAAACGCTTCCTGAAGTTTCCGTGCATCATCCAGAACAACCCTCTGTTTTTCTCCCGCAACCCTGATCCTAAACCGAACGCTCACACCAAAGTTATTGCTGCATATTGTGATTCATCAGAGGTCAGTGGGGTTAGTTGTTGTGGCTGGAGAAGACTGCGGATATGAATCTTGGTGTAAATTATTGAACAGGTTTCTCTGTGTCCCTGGTTTTAGGTTAAACCTGTGAGTGACAACGATAGCCAAGCAGCAGCAGAAGCTCCGAAAGAAGAAGAAGAAGAAGCCACATCAGAGATTTCTGCAGCTCCAGCAGGAAATTCTTGTGATGAAAAGAGCGTTGAAACATCTGTGGAAGATAAATCTGTCGAACAAACTGAGAGCAAAGATGACAAAACAGGTGAGCTTGGTGTTTCCGAGTCTTCGGCTGTGTTGGACACCGAACCGCACTCGGACTCTCCAACAGAGCCGAGCAACGTCTTAGCAGCTGAATCTGAGACGACAGAAGTGAGCACAGAGGTGGAAAACATGGAGGCAACACCAGTCAGCTGTGAAGTAACCTCCCAGGAAACAGGCCTGCCGCAGCCGCGTACGGTAAAGCATCCGCTGAAATGTTAAAGGTAAAGCTCATCGACAGATACGAAGGAGTTTGAACTTGATTCTGTTGATTCCTGTTGGAGCAGATCACTCAAGCTATGGTGGACACGCTGCTGGAGGAGTGCAGAGCCACCAGAAGTGCCAGCAAGCAGCAACAGTCCGACAAGCCTGCAGCTGCTCTCGACAAAGAGCAGAAGAAAACACAACAGCAGCCAAAGCAAAAAGGAAAAGCAGCAATCAAGAAAAAAGTCTTGTCCAAGGGTGCCACAGAAAAACAGGAGGTGGTGAATAAACAGGAGGCGGAGAGAAAGGAGAAAGAAGAGGGAGAGAAAGAAGAGAGGGAGAAAGAGAATGCCAGGAGAGAGAAGGAGCGGGCTGAGAGAGCCAAGAGGATAAGGGAGAGAAGAGATGAAGAAAGAGAGAGAAGGGAGGAGGAAAGGAGAGAAAGAGAGAGAAGGGAGGAGGAAAGGAGAGAAAGAGAGAGAAGGGAGGAGGAAAGAGAGAGAAGGGACAGGAAGAGAGGCTATGGTGAGCATCAGCCTAGGTCGAGGTTGGACAGGTACCGGCAGAGTTCTCGGAGGGACGAGCGGTCCGGCGTGGAGACGAAGAACAGAACGGTGAGCAAACGTTGCATCAGCTGCCGTGAAACCCGGAGAATCCAGGCTCACGGCAGAAAATGTGCTTTCATCATTCCATCAGGAGGATGAGGAGGACTTCCCCTTCAACATGAGCGACTTTGTGACGGTTGATGAAGTCGGAGATGTGGCTGAGCATCCTTGCTTTTTGTCACCTACTGTCCACGAGGAGACATCACAGGACCCGAGCGTCTCTCCAAAACCTGCTCAACAGGACGTTCCTGAGGTACAATTCAGTTTTTAAAAGTCAAACTTCTTCCCTCTGCAAACAAAAGAAACAACATCCGTCATTATATTTATCTGCTTCTTCCTTTTCGGGTCACTGGTGCCCATGTCCAGCCGTCACTGTGCGAGGGGCGGGGGACACCTGGGCAGGTCTCCAGTCCATCACAGGGACACATAGAGACAAATGAGACAAACAACCATTCACTCTCTCACCTAGGGACAATTTAGAGTTACCAGACAGTCTACAGTATTTTCCTCTGTTGCACCGCCCTGTAAGTCTCATCAGTCCAAATATGTCTCAAAAAGTGGAAAAAAACATAAATACGTCGCTTTTATTACGCGTCACCTCTGACAGCCTGGAAATGTGGGCAGGTGTTGTGTCAAAAATTGATTGGCTGCCAAATGGAGCGTGCACGGGAGGACTTTTAACAAGATTAACACTTAAAACAATCGTTTGCTCAAAATCATAGTCTTAACTTTTCCTTAATAAATGCACTTTGATGGTCAGATCATCTGCGTTTCAAAACCCGATTTGCGGAAGCGGCGGGCACGCACAGAGGGACGAGCCTCTGCATTTCTTCAAAATTTAACAAGATAACCACCTAAAACAATTGTTTGTTTGCTCGACATTATAGTAAAGGTGTGTCTCAGTTGAACTTATACTTAATAAATGCACTTTAATGGTCAAATCAGCTGCGTTTCACCGGGACAGCGGAAATGAAGCTGGTTTGATGGTTGCTCCAAGCAGCGAGCAGAACGAAGCTGACAAGCTGTGGCAAGCTGATTGTGTCATTAATAGCTGGTGAAGATTCTGTCATTCAGGACATGGTAAATTCAAATAAAGTATAAAGTGTAATAAATAAAGTCCAGTTGTTTTTGTCTTGAACTTTTTTGAATTTGTCATTATAGCCTCGTTTAGCTATTACATGATACAACAGCATGCCTTATAGCTACTACTACTCTGCTGCCATCTAGTGGCTGAAAAATGGTACTGTTCAGTTAGTTTTTTCAGTCAGAATGAATGAAAACGGTCATGTCTCAGCCAAAATTGGTTTATAAATATGGGGAAAATCCATAAATACGTTACTTAGGCCTATAAGTCTCAGGGCATGTAAATTATGCAGGAAAAACGTGACTTATAGGCCGAAAAATACGGTAATATGCATGTTTTTAGTCTGTGGGAGGAAACAGGAATACCCGGAGAAAACCCACGCATGCACGGAGAGAACATGCAAACTCCACCCAGAAAGTCCTCTTGGCCTGGATTTGAACCTGCGACCTTCTCGCTGAGAGGCAGCAGCTCTACCAACTGAGCCACCATGCCCCGCCCATGCAAAAGAACATATGAATAATTTATTTAATTGATCTCCTGCCCTCTCCCTGCAGGACAAACCTGTGGAGAGCACGGTGACCCAAGAGCTGTCAAATGAGAAGATCTTGGAGTCTGAACCTGTCAGCATCCTGACCGTTGAGGAACCAGGTTCAAGACCTGAGCAGGACCTCAGGAACACAGACTCCTCTCTGCTTGCCTCACAAGATCACTGTGTTCCAAGTGAAGCACCAAATCTGTCAGAAGCACCTGGAAGTGACGCAGATCCTGAGAAAGGTACGATCTGAGACAAGTACTGGCTTTTACCTTAACCAGTAGTTCTCACTGTTAGGTGTGCCCCCCTGGGGGGACCTGGAGCCGTACAGGGAGGAAACATCATGGCAGGTCGTTGTATTTATTTACTTTTTACCTCTTCGCTGCGGCTGGAACATGTAGCAGGCAGAACTACGATATGTCCAAGATTGTAGCAAAGGTGTGTCTCCGTTCGACTGTTGATGTTTTCTGCAGAACTCACAATGTTCTCTCTGTGAACGTTTCTCATGTTTGTAGTTTATCATAAATATCTGCAGATTTCACCTTTATGTGAGATTATAGCAAAATAAGGGTTTTGCTGTTTGTTTGTGCTAAGCTGGTTTATATTGTTCATAAATGTACGGTGACAAATGAATTCATTTATTGATCATTAATGTAAAACATTTTAAATTTTTGCATCGATTCTGTTGAACTTGTTTGCCTTTATTATTACCAATCTTGCAGTTATTTTACGATCAAGTACTTTCAGTCACACCGACGTCCATAAATGTTCCATCTATAAGAAGGTTTATGTTTTTGCCTTTATGTGGCCAGACAAAAAAGTTGGAGAACCATTGATTAAACCAAAGCCAGGTACTGTCTCGTACGTTAAACCTGAGACAAGTATCGCATCAAATCTAGAACGGGTAAAGTCTCATACACCAACTTTGGTGCACTCTTATACAGACAAAACACTTGTCAATATTTTTGGTCCATTTTTCTGTTTGAACTCTTGTTTCTCCTTAGGGACTCTCCTGGCTGCTTCTCTAGACTCCACCTCCAACACTGAACCTCTTCTGACATCTGCCCAAGCACCTGCAGCTGATTCCAGTTCAGACGGTCTGGCAGCAAGTGTAGTGACAACTAAAAGTGAGGATGAGAAAGAGAGCGGTCCTGTTCTCCACAGCCTGACTCGGAACGAGAAGATGGAGGCATCAGACAGTCATGAACAGGAAGTGGAGAAAGAGAGTGGTCCTGTTGGTCATGATGTGGTCCAGAGCAAGAAGGTGGAGGCATCACACAGTCAGGAGCAGGAAGTGGAGAAAGAGAGTGGTCCTGTTAGCCATGGTCCTACCCAGAGCAAGAAGGTGGAGGCATCAGACAGTCAGAAGCAGGACGTGCACGTTGAAGAAAATCAGAAGGCGACAGACAAAACAGCAACAGGTGAGATCTGATCTTTGAGTGAAAACCTAAACTTAGTTGGTTTGTTCTTTAATTGGTTAGAAACAGTTCAAAGTTCTCAAATGGTGTTCCTCCTCCACAGTACAGATTAAAAACCAACATAACATGCAGACTGGAACAAACTGGTGCAGACTGGAACAAACTGGTGCAGACTGGAACAAACCGGTGCAGACTGTAACAAACTGGTGCAGACTTAACTGGTGCAGACTGTAACAAACTGGTGCAGACTGTAACAAACTGGTACAGACTGTAACAAACTGGTGCAGACTGGAACAAACTGGTGCAGACTGGAACAAACTGGTGCAGACTTAACTGGTGCAGACTGTAACAAACTGGTGCAGACTGTAACAAACTGGTACAGACTGTAACAAACTGGTGCAGACTGGAACAAACTGGTGCAGACTTAACTGGTGCAGACTGTAACAAACTGGTGCAGACTGTAACAAACTGGTGCAGACTGTAACAAACTGGTGCGGATTGTAACAAACTGGTGCGGACTGTAACAAACTGGTGCGGACTGTAACAAACTGGTGCGGACTGTAACAAACTGGTGCAGACTGTAACAAACTGGTGCAGACTAACAAACGTGCAGACTAACAAACTGGTGCAGACTGCCACAAACTGGCGCAGACTGTAACAAACTGGCGCAGACTGTAACAAACTGGTGCAGACTGTAACAAACTGGTGCAGACTGTAACAAACTGGTGC
>NC_056513.1:2701251-2701744 GCF_014905685.2 Nematolebias whitei | reverse complement strand
AACTGGTGCAGACTAACAAACTGGTGCAGACTGTAACAAACTGGTGCAGACTGCAACAAACTGGCGCAGACTGTAACAAACTGGCGCAGACTGTAACAAACTGGCGCAGACTGTAACAAACTGGTACGGACTGTAACAAACTGGTACGGACTGTAACAAACTGGTGCGGATTGTAACAAACTGGTGCGGATTGTAACAAACTGGTGCGGATTGTAACAAACTGGTGCAGACTGTAACAAACTGGCGCAGACTGTAACAAACTGGTGCAGACTGTAACAAACTGGCACAGACTGTAACAAACTGGTACGGACTGTAACAAACTGGTTCAGACTGTAACAAACTGGTGCGGATTGTAACAAACTGGTACGGACTGTAACAAACTGGTTCGGACTGTAACAAACTGGTGCAGACTTAACTGGTGCAGACTGTAACAAACTGGTGCAGACTAACAAACTGGTGCGGACTGTAACAAACTGGTGCGGACTGTAACAAA
>NC_056513.1:2696544-2701241 GCF_014905685.2 Nematolebias whitei | reverse complement strand
AACTGGTGCGGACTGTAACAAACTGGTGCGGACTGTAACAAACTGGTTCGGACTGTAACAAACTGGTACAGGTGTGATGCACGCTGCTCAGGTCAGGTCTGCAGTCCATCACTGAACCAGCACAGGCGCACGTAGGAAAACCATCAATATTAGGATCTATGGTCAGTTTAAAATGTCTTGGACTGTGGGGGGAAACTGGAGTCCAAGGTGAGCACCAAATATATGATGTCATTGTGGTTTACGTTATAAAAATGTTTTGTATTTCTTCCAGGAACGCTAGAGAAGACTGAGGAAAGTGTGAACAAAGACCAGCTCCTCCGTCCTTATGACCCCCAGACACCTGTTGGTAAGACAGAAACTCATCTCAGAACGTCCCTCTGATCTGGAGACTACGTGCATTTAGACCTTTTGCATAGACTCTGAGGGTTTTAGGAACCGTCAGTTCCACTACAGAGCAGGGGCGGGAGTTGGTCTGTTTTTCTATGCATGTCCATGTGGACACGAATGATTCTGAATCAATTTAGAAATGTCAAAATTCTGTTATTAGTTATGGCATCATGAAGAGCAGGGTCTCCAACATTTTTTCCTTTGAGAGCTACTTTCACAATCTGAAAATGGCCAAGAGCTTCTCATGTTTTATAACATGTTTATAACATGTTTATAACATGTTTATAACCGATTTCCACTGGAACAAGTTGTTTTGTCTGAACGTTTCGAAAACGTCTGTATCAACTCACAGTGAAACATTACAAAAACATTGCATTTATATTGTATCAGTTGTCACAGACGACCAGCTTTCGTACCGGGACCTATTTATTTATCTACGAAGTAGCCTTTCACAGCCGAGTAAGAATCGACTTCCTTGGTTGTTGATTTTAATGAGAATAAGGTTAAATCTCTTTGGTGGAAAAGTCAACAAACTCCATCGGAATAAAATCAGCCATCTGGGGTGTATCGCTTGTGTTGACTGACTTGTCACATCCATCCATCAATAATAATTAATAATTTCTTATCTGGCAACCCGACTGACATGGAAACTACAGCGTTTTCATGTAAAGCCGCTCATTTTTTGTTTATTACCCCCAATAAACGTTGAAAAAACACTAACATTTCCAGAGGTTCTCATGTAAACGAGGCCTTATAGATCACTTTGACTTGGTCATTTGAAAAGCACCGTAGCTCACAGGCTGAATAAGTCTGTCCACCCCTGGTTTAAGGACTACATACAGTCTCAGGGCTCAGGTGACAACAAGCCTGAACTACCTCAGATGTTCTAAAGACTGTAAAGTGGTCTCCTGAGTTCAGAAAGCACCTCGTGTCCGTACATACACACACAGTCCAAGTGCCTGTTCTCAGTGTTGCTGTGTCCACAGGTATGGAGTATTTGGTCCCAAAAACGGGTTTCTTCTGTAATGCATGCAGTCGATTCTTCTGTGGAGGAAAAGTGGCAGAAATCGGCCACTGCAAAACCCTCAAACACTACGAGAACCTGAAGGTAAGCAGCACAAACTCTTCCAACAGCCACTGTCCTCACATTCATTCATACTTATTCCATCAGTCACCTGTATCTGTGGTGGCTGGTGAGAAATAACGTTACGGTGCATTACCACCACCAACTGGTAAGGAGTGCAGATTGTCAGAACAGCCAACTTCAAATGAGACTACTCCCACACAGCTGACACTGTCCCTCAAATTCTGAACAAGGTTGAACATCAGGCTCCTACGCAGCAGCATTGATTCTGTGGTATCAGAACACTTTTACAACCAGAAGTACTAGTACATGCCCATGGTGTTGGAGTTGATACCCATTACTAGTACTGTTGCATCCTTGATGCCCGTCTCAATATTATTCCCAAATGTGCGAGGTCTTTAACCAAACCTCTGTCTTGTTTTACAGAAACTGTTGCAGAAAGCAGAACCAGAGTCGGAACAGACTCCAACTGCCTGATCCTTTTAGCTTTAGTCCTGTGGTGTTTTCTTCATTTAATTCTTAGGGTCCAGATTAGCAAAATAACGTAGTTGTGTTTTGTATCATTTATCGCTGTTTATTATCCTTTTCGTACAGTTGAAAAAGGTTCGTGCTCGGTGTTGAACTGTTCCTGACAGAAATCTGCACAGTCAATAAAGTGGTTTTTTTCCGAATCATTTTTATCACCAGTTATTTGTGTTTGCAGTGTAAAGAACAGAATACCACGTGTCTAACGTCCCTTACTTGTTGTCAGAGTCTTTACACTGACTCTCGGTCAATCCAAATGTTCCTACAGTCAAATTTATGACACGGGGACAGACTTTCAATGGAAACACCTCTAAGTTCCTGTCCCAGTTCTTCTGTTTTCCAGTGACTGGATGTTTACTGGATTGTCAGAGATGTAGGTCTCGATACATCAGAATATTGCAACGCCGTCAGGTCCCTTAACTTGAGGTCTGCCAGAGCAACTCGATCATTTCTGTACTGGACCTTGTTCAGGGTTGTGGGGAGCTACTCCGTATCTCCAGCAGTCCAGGTGAAGGATCGTCTACACAGTCCAAACACACCGGTGAAAACAGCTGTTGGAAAGTGGCTCCTTGTTGAAATCACTGTGAGAAGACAACGAGTCCATTTGTGGGAGACCAGATGTAATTTGGACATTATGAAAGTACAAAATAAAACTTTTCACAAATTCTAGTCTAATGAGATCACCATGGTAACAGAATGAACTGGGTTTCATCTTCACTGATAATTCTTTTGACATCCCAAAATATAAAATCTTAACTAAATCAGCATTTATATATTATAGAAATAACGCTGCTGTAAGATTATAAGAACAGATTAAAACGTTAAAACAAAACTCGTCCTAAAAGTCAGTCAGCACTCTGCGTTTAGATAAATGTTTATTTTAATTCTTTTTAAATTTAATCCTATTACAGTTTGTTTAGGGATGTATATTTGATGTATCATGTTAAATATTACTTATGAATAGAAGTAAAATAATATTAATATGGGTGGGGAATTCTTCTGCGTCTACATGAATAAAGATTCTTTATTCTGATAAACAGTTCCTGCTTCGAGGCTGTGGAACTACTGACTGAAATGTCGGCCATATTGTTTAACTCGTGAGTTTACGCTCGCGTCAACACGAGCATCCAGAGGATTTGTACGTGAAAGACACTTAAGATTCTATCATGACACGGAGAAATAACGCACGGCCATGTTTACACCAACATACGACGCATATAGAGCCGCACCACGCCTCGGCTTCTCTGACCACAACTATTTTTCTGGAGAAGTGCGAGTCTGGATCAGTTTGGCGGTTCAAGACCTCTGTAGAGTATACCGAAAGAACCTGGAGGCGTGTTACAGGAGACGATAGATCAATGGATTTTATTTCACAACTTGCAAACATCAAATCATCTATGACAGACGGAGAGGAGCTCCAAGATTTAGAACAGTTTTTGAATCTCCTCGAGCTCATGTTGAATGTAGATCCAGCGAAAAGGATCGTTCCACGTGAAGCTTTGAACCATCCCTTCATCGCGATGGCTCATCTTTCCAATTGCAAAAACCGATCTTACGTGGACTCTAGTCATGGCATAATGGAAGGGTGCCAACTCAGCGACCCACCTGCTTTGGTTCTGAACATGAAGGCAGAAATAGTCTTCAACCAGGTCCCAGTTCTTATTACCCCCGTACAAACTGTGGTCCAAATGTTCAGAAGAGTTAGTGGATCCCACAGCAAATAAAAACAACCGGTAGATAAATGTGTAACTTCTGCTAACTTGATTTAATCCTTATAAACTTTAGTGAGAACGGTAAGGTGGGAGTTACCTGCACGAGTTGTTTTCATCGTAGCTAAGGCTGCTGCAGAATAATAATTTACAAAAGTTATTCATGTTAAACCGCGTTCTACTAAAGGTATTCTGCCACAAAGAAACAATTTCTTGACCTTTTTTAATCCACCACATCAAGAGGAGTCAGTTGAGATGGTTAAAGCATTTGGTGAGAATGCCCCGTGCGTAACTCCCCAGAGAAGTTCTGTGCATGTCTGACTGGGAGGAGACCCCGGGAAAGACCTGGGACACGCTGGAGAGACTGCATCTCTCGGTCGGTCTGGGACCACCTTGGAGTCCTCCAGAAGAGCTGGAAGAGGTGGCTATGAAGAGAGATGTCTGGACCTCCCTGATATGCTGCCCCCGAGACCTGAGTCCAGAACAAGAGGAAGCTGGCTGGATGGATGGATGGCTGAACATTAGATCATCCTGCAGAGAGCAGGTACTGTCAGCACTATCGGATGGATGGATGGCTGAACATTAGACCATCCTGCAGAGAGCAGGTACTGTCAGCACTATCGGATGGATGGATGGATGAACATTAGACCATCCTGCAGAGAGCAGGTACTGTCAGCACTATCTGATGGATGGATGGATGGATGGCTGAACATTAGATCATCCTGCAGAGAGCAGGTACTGTCAGCACTATCGGATGGATGGATGAACATTAGTCCATCCTGCAGAGAGCAGGTACTGTCAGCACTATCTGATGGATGGATGGATGGCTGAACATTAGACCATCCCGCAGAGAAGCAGGTACTGTCAGCACTATCTGATGGATGGATGGATGAACATTAGACCATCCTGCAGAGAGCAGGTACTGTCAGCACTATCGGATGGATAGATGGATGGATGAACATTAGACCATCCTGCAGAGAGCAGGTACTGTC
>NC_056513.1:2693371-2696444 GCF_014905685.2 Nematolebias whitei | reverse complement strand
GCAGGTACTGTCAGCACTATCGGATGGATGGATGGCTGAACATTAGATCATCCTGCAGAGAGCAGGTACTGTCAGCACTATCTGATGGATGGATGGATGGATGGCTGGCTGAACATTAGATCATCCTGCAGAGAGCAGGTACTGTCAGCACTATCGGATGGATGGATGGATGGATGGATGGATGGCTGAACATTAGATCATCCTGCAGAGAGCAGGTACTGTCAGCACTATCGGATGGATGGATGACCATCCCACAGACCAGGTACTGTAAGCACTATCTGATGGATGGATGGATGGCTGAACATTAGACCATCCTGCAGAGAGCAGGTACTGTCAGCACTATCTGCTGGATGGATGGATGGATGGATGGATGGATGGATGGATGGATGGATGGATGGCTGAACATTAGATCATCCTGCAGAGAGCAGGCACTGTCAGCACTATCGGATGGATGGATGGATGGATGGATGAACATTAGACCATCCTGCAGAGAGCAGGCACTGTCAGCACTATCTGCTAGATGGATGGATGGATGGATGACCATCCCGCAGAGCAGGTACTGTCAGCACTCTATCTGCTACAGAAGACTTGGAGCCTGATTCCAGAAGTCAGGACAGTTTTGTTCAGTACAAGTCAGGTGGTTTGTCAGGTGTTATGGCTGATCTGTGTATTTAAAACTAAAAATGTAAAACAAATTTTATTAATAATAATAATGCAAACTTTTCAGCTGTTGTTTACCTGAAGTAAAGTCGTGTAGAGAACATTGAGATGGGTTAGAACTGTCTGTCCAGCACCACCAGTTTCTGGTACCATTCTAGAAACATCTCAGGGTTGGAGCTTACATGACATCTTTCCAAACCTGCTGAGGAATAAAACCGCCTGCACGGAACATCCAAGGGTGGAACATGTCAATGCCACGTCGTAGAAAAGTAGACTGCCTCTTTTGAGTAAAGGTACAATAATGAACGGAAGTGCATTTAGGACTAACATGAACAACATAATCCAAACGATTTTAGCAGCCCTCTTCTTCTGCTGGTTTCCTTCCCTCCTCTGCTGAGCGTCCTTGTCTCCAGGACCAGACTTTAGAAGAATCCTTAGAATGAACACGCTGCAGTAGAGTTCAATGAGCAGCGAGGGCAAGAGCAGAGCAAACACACAGACGTAAACTAATATAATGTCCAGTGTTCTGAAGCAGTTGGCCAGTCCAACACCTACACAATCAGCAGAAGAAAACACAAAACACAGAAAACTTAGTGGAGATACCAAGTAGAACATGAGCCGTGTGGGACAGTGCTGGAAGTGGGACAGTACTGCGAGTACTTCTCAAGTTGTGTCCTTAGTGTGGCACTATGATATCGATGAATATGTGAAAATAGTTGCCACGTCATAAAGAAGAGAACATCCAGTGGAACAGTTCACCTGTGTCGAGCCTGTCCAACCAGATACATTACGAGTTTTGGCCTGCATGCCATTTGCGAGAGTTTCCTCATTATTAAGCTCGTGGGTATGTCCATGACTCTGCAGACCTCCTTCTAGTTTTGCAAGCGTGTCCCTCTGGAGGAAAGGCAACACCAGGTTTCAGTCTTTCCACCAGCTGAGGAGCTCGCCCCCGGGGTCGACTGCTACCCGCTGGATGAAGCCACGACATCTTTGCCAGGCAGTAATTGGTCGATTCCACCCAAGACGAGGAAACAGTCCTGCTCTTTATGACGACTCTCAACTACGTCTCCAGCTCGTCCAAAACGCTGCAGCTCGGCTCTTAACAGGAACTCGTAGGTTTGAGTATATTTCACCAGTTTTGTCCTCCCTTCACTGGCTCCCTGTACGGATCAGAATTAATTTAAAAATTCTCCTGTTGACCTTTAAGTGAATTAATGTCCTTGCGCCCTCGTATCTCTGAGCTACTTCAACCACATGTTCCTTCTCGGGCGCTGAGATAATCTGACCAGCTGCTTTTGGTTGTTCCAAAAACAAGATTTAAGTTCAGAGGAGGTCGGGCTTTTTCAGTCGTGGGCCCTAAACTCTGGAACAATCTGCCCCCCAACATTAGACAGATCCCTTCACTTCCTGTTTGTACATTTTTAATAAAACACAACTGTTTTTTCTGAAAGTGTGATTTGACTTAGTATTTCACTGTTTTGTTTTTTATGTTTTACTTTTGATGCTTTTAATTACATCTTGTTGTTTTTTCCTTTAGTTACCGCCTTTGATCTTATTGTTAAGCACTTTGGTAGCAGCTGCTGTTTTAAATCAATTGGACTTGACTGGGTCACAGTCTCCAGAGGGACTTGGAGCTCGCTCCACCAGAAGGACTTGGTCCTCCACGGCTCTGCACGGAGGGTTGAGAGTCCAGGAAGCTGCACAGAAGCAACCTGGGCTTCTCGGTTATTCATTAAGATTTGCATGATATTTCCATTCCCATGACTCATTCTGTTCTCAGAGTTTTGTTAGAGTGATGAATGTTTCAGTGACCTCTCCATCCTGCTCGTTCGTTATGAAAAACAGTTTAAACTCGTATTCTGCTTCACTGTTATAGTTCGTAACATTTGTCATCACTTTATCATAGCCTTTAAAATGTCAGTTTTGACCTTTGGTCAAAGGTTATTTTCTGTCGCTGCTGTTCAGCGGCTAAGGTGCACAGATTTGATGATGCGTGACACAAAGGCTGAATTTGGATCAAGTTTCAGAGGACTAAGCAAATGTCTGTCTGACTGTGGTACTGAACGGACCCACCGAGGCAGAGTCTACATCCTGCTTTGCCCACAAGCGATACCCTTAAAGGGCAAAGTCTATACTAAACAGAACATTGACAGCTACTGTAACCCTAGATTGTAAGAGTATTTTTAAATGAGCCATTTAAGATCTGGCCTCAGTGGCCCCTACATGCATAAAGAAAAATATTGTTTGGGAGCCACTTACCTGGTTAGTGCAATTTATATGTACCATGGAGACACCCACCCAGCAGGAGGGTGTGTGGACTAAAGTGTTCTGTGTTTAAACCCACTACCAGTTTCAAAAGGGCTGGGTCTCTATCTATCTATCTATCTATCTATCTATCTATCTATCTATATAT
>NC_056513.1:2690074-2690371 GCF_014905685.2 Nematolebias whitei | reverse complement strand
ATCTCCCTGCAGCTCCATATTTACACAGTGTGGCATTTAACATTCATTGTTGTCTTCGTTTTAAAATATAATTTTTTAAATATATTTTTAAATATATTTTTGTTCTTTTAATATTTTTATGTATCATCGTTTTTTTAAAGGCGCCAAATTTCAGGTTTCCTCCTTTTAGGACCAACAGAACATGTATTTTTATGAATGCTGTATCAGCAGGAAGTTACTGGTTGTTTTGTTTTTTAGACATTTGTTATTTTTGGTTTAAATGTTTTTTTTTCTTCCGTATTTTATATCATGTAAGCC
>NC_056513.1:2684229-2689974 GCF_014905685.2 Nematolebias whitei | reverse complement strand
CTAACAAAGTTTTGCTAACATATAAGTTAGCTAACCTATGTTAGCTAACATAAAGGTTAGCTAATATATAGATTAGCTAACATAAAGGTTAGCTAAAATATAAGTTAGCTAACAAAGTTTAGCTAACATATAAGTTAGCTAACCTTTATGTTAGCTAACATAAAGGTTAGATATAAGTTAGCTAACCTTTATGTTAGCTAACATAAAGGTTAGATATAAGTTAGCTAAACTATATGTTAGCTAACATAAAGTTTAGCTAAAATATAAGTTAGCTAACAAAGTTTAGCTAACATATAAGTTAGCTAACATAGCACTCCGCTAGACACCCCCCTGAATCGATAAGATAGAACTTTATTGATCCCGCAGGAAATTGTTGAATCGAAGCACCCATCTCTTGAATGAGCTGAATAAAAAGTTACGTATTAGTAGCTAAAATAGTACAAAATATGCAGAAGACGTCCGTCCATCCAACCATGATCTTTACCCGCTTCTTCTTTTTTGGGTCGCCGGTGCCCATGTCTTGCCATCACTGTGCAAGAGGTGAGGGACACCTGGACAGGTACAGAAGAAGTGAAATTGCAAAAAACAAAACTAACAAGAAAACAATGGTGTGTTTGTGTCAATAATTACTTTTTGAACCGAGTTACTGTCAACTGGTGAAAATTGATATTAATCTCGGTTGAAAACAGTCAAACCTTTAAAATAACCACTGCATCCTTAAAAAAAACACTTATTCTTCTGCTCACTACATTTTTCTTTTGCTCAATTTACACATCTGCTTTTTTTTAACCCTTCAACTATTTTCTCATTTCTCTACTCACTGTGAACCATTGTACCATTCAATATTTGTGTTGTATTACCATCATTGGTATTTTTTTAAATTAACCCTAAAAAGATTATGTACCCCTGCTTGCTTCCTGCATGTCATATTGTGTATATCTGATGTTCCCTACCTCTAACCCTTACAAAGACCCCTACTAATTGTAGCAACTCTTAAGTATGTCATTATTGGCATAAATAATTCCTCCTTGCTCGGACTTCAACTGGACATTTTGAGTTTGGCCCTTTACAAACAGATTTTCTACATTTCCTTTGTTTGTTCAAGTCGAAGCACATGTACCGATAAAACTCGTCTTTGACGTACTAATACCTTTCAGCACCAGTCATTGACACTAAATCTTGGAAACAAATGCTCCCAGAAATGAGCCATGTTTCTTATTGTGGTCTACAAAATTTAACTTTTTGAGTCATGTGATGCGTATCGTGACTCCCGCTCTAACCTTTACCCCGCTGGTCCAACCGGTGTCACCCATCCCTCTCGTCCTCTCAGCGGTTCTCGCATCAGGTTCAGGTGCGTCAGGGGTTAGAGGTCAGGTTGACTCTGCTGTAGCGGAGGCGGTTGGCGTCACAGCGGGTCATGTTGGTTTCTCCTCAGGCAAGGAGAAAGCCAGCCCTGCCAGCCGCCCTGCCCACCCTGACCCACAAGCCCCGGACAGCGAGTCCGTCATCGTTGCCATGGAGAGGGTCTCCGTCCTCTTCGACAGGTGAAACCTCTTCACGCACTCTGCTGTAACTTCATGCAGTGTTTGTAATCTACACAGTTTCCTTCATTTCTAACCTACTGATCGTGTTAGCTTGCTAAAATAATTTGTCTCAAAGAAAAACAGGAACCCTTTTTTTTTGTTTTACATTTTTTATTTACTATTGTCTTCTCTCGTTGCGTAGAATCCGGAAAGGTTTACCAAGTGAGGCTCGAGTGGTGTCCAGGATTCTGCCCCAGTTTCTGGACGACTTCTTCCCACCGCAGGACGTCATGAACAAGGTCATCGGAGAGTTCCTGTCCAACCAGCAGCCGTACCCACAGTTCATGGCCACTGTGGTCTACAAGGTCAGCAGCAGCTTTATTTTATAACTGGAAGAAAGAAATCAGGGTTAGTAACTGAACGACTCAAAGCCAGCTTCTCTTTTAAGGCGTATATTTAAAAATAAATTGGTCTTATCAGTCTTTACGTTCTTGCCTTCATGTATTCTTGAATGACCCCGTTTGACCCGTTCTTCTGCAGGTTTTCCAGACGCTCCATGCTACAGGCCAGTCTTCGATGGTGCGAGACTGGGTGCTGCTGTCTTTGTCCAACTTCACTCAGAGGACACCGGTGGCCATGGCCATGTGGAGCCTCTCCTGCTTCTTCGTCTCTGCTTCCACCTCCCAGTGGATCTCTGCCCTGTATCCTTGCATCACGCGGTGCAGAGTTCACGAAACACGTGGTTTTGTACCGTTCAGTTGAGCTGCACTTCTGCTTCCTGGACCTTCGGATCATCCTGAAAAAGTAAAGTAGTCAGTGTATTATCTGCAGCAAGCTGTGGTCAGAGCAAAGAGAAGCCGACAGATCAGCCGAGTCAGCAGCTGCTCTAAGCTCGACAGGAGAAGAGCTCATTTTGACATCTTCAACCTGAGCAAATGTTAAATTGTGAATTTGTAGATGGTTTTAAGTGAAGCTACATTTAAGCTGCCAAAGTATCTTGGTGCTGTGCAGGTTACAGCCATTTAAAGTAAAATAAATTGATAATAAAAAATACAGTTGGGACTTGTGTTAAATCACAAGTTAACTCATCCAAAGTCCTGCAGCTGAAAACCCGTCAGCATTTTTGACATTTCTTTTCAGCGGTCCAACAAGTGACGGTGGAGGGAGATGTTCTGACAGTAAAGCTGAACTCACCTGTGACCATAGTTTCTGCTTAATAATTATTTCAAAATAAACTACCGTGGCAGCAACAAACATTGAGACGCTTTGAGTTTATCTCAAATGAAATTGCATTTCCTGCAGAAATGCAGTGGGAATGCGTATTGCAGAAGAACTTGCTGAAACACAGCTGAAATGTAGCTGAACTGGAACAACAAGCCTAAGTTAGAGGAAAGCAGAAAGAACATATACTGATATTTGCTGGATTAGGTTTAAATAAGCAGAAATGAGCACAAAAATTAGGAAATTAGCTAAAAATAGCTGAAAAGGTTGAAAGAAGCTTAAACTTTCTGAAGGAAGTGGAAGGAGCTGAAATGAACTGTAAAATGTGGCATTAGCTGAAAAGGCTAAAATTATCACAAAGCAATAACCGAAACGAGCAGAAAGGAGCACAAGAAGCTGAAATTAGTAGAAAGAAGTTGGTTAGGCTGAAAGGAGCAGAAATTACCACAGAACACTTAAATTTATCTGCAAACAGCTGAAATTAGCTAAAATGCTAAAAAGCTAGCTGAAAAGGTAGAACAAGCTTAAATTAGTAAAATTACCTGAAGGAAGTGGAGAGAACACAATTTTGCTGAATTAAGCTGAAAAACGTTTAAATAATGGCAAAAAATGTGGAATTAGCTAAAAAAGTTTAATGAGCATGAAAATGGCTAAATAGCAGCTGAAATAGCAGAAAATGCTGAAACTTGCAGAAATAGGCTGAAAGGATCAGAAATAAGTTTGAAGAAGCACAAAAATGTAGTAGTTAGCAGAAAGAATCTGAAAGGAGTACAAAACAGCTGAAATTAGCTGAAAATATGTTAAAAATTGCAGAAGGAAGCTGAAAAAATATGAAAGGAGCAGTAAAACGTTGTAAACAGATCTAAAGATCTGAAGGATGAAAAATGAGGTCAGATCATTTCTTATGAGATAAAAATGGCAGAAAATGCTAAATATTTCAAAAAGCTAAAGTTGCACCAATACCAGACGTCACAGCAGGATTGTCCTGAAAGAGCCGAACGTTTTGATTCATGATTTGTTGAAATAGCCAAAAGTTGTGGAACGAGAAAGAAGCTGAAAAACATCCAGAAGAAAAATGGATCCCAGTAAAGTGAAAGTTTCATAAACACTCGCATCATTAATAGAGAACGGCTGCATTAATTCTTTACATCGACCCGTTTTAACTAAACATGAGGTTTGATTTATATCAAAATAAGAGTGAAAGTCCGAGTTTGCTCCAAGCTTCTATAAATGTACAAGGTTCGAGTTGAACCTCACACAGCTTCATTTGTAGACTCCAGCTGACTCCTAGACGAATTAATCAGACGTGCGGTCCAAATGCAGCTCTGCTGTAAACGCAGATTTAATTAGATTTTTTACTGCTAAGCAAACGGTGGCGTTTGTTTTTTTCTCCTTATCTTCCCTCGATGTTCTCCAGACTTCCACACGTGATCAGCAGAATGGGCTCCAGTGAGGTGGTGGACGTCAACCTGTTCTGCCTGGTGGCCATGGACTTCTACCGGCACCAGATCGATGAGGAGCTGGACCGCCGGGCTTTCCAATCAGTGTTTGAGACCGTGGCCTCGCCGGGCAGCGCTTATTATCAGCTGCTGGGCTGCCTGCGATCAATCCACCAGGACGCTTCGCTCTGAAGGCAACACACCGAGGGGGCGGCGGGGTGTGTGTGGTGGGATGACATCTAAACGCTCGCTTCCCTGATAAGGTGGGGTTTAGTAAAAGAACAAAGTGTTCATTTGAAAAAGCTGCTGCAGCTTCATTTGTTCCCCACCTGTTTCCACTGATACGAGCGACTGCTGAGCCCAGAGGAGAGAGTCCAGTTTACAGTTATCAGAAGGTCCGTCTCTGAACAGGAAGTGGACATTTCAGCAGCCATGTGAAAGCCAAAACTCTGCCTGCAGCCACGGTGGACTCCTCTGCACCTCCTGCACAGCACCTTGTCATTAACAGAAAAACTGCGTAAGATAATGTAAGTCCAACACGAAACAGCTTTGTTCCTTTTCCTGTAACGACTCGAGTCTCAACGGCGACGACGTGCTTGCTATATTTAAAGGCTCCATGCATTTTATTTTTAGTGAGGGGATATGTGACGGGACAAAGGCTGGCTCGGGGGGGCCAGACGCGCCTGCTCAGTGTTTGTAATCTGTGGATATTTAAATTATGTGCTCAGTCCATAATAAATGAAGTTGTTTACGTGTAAGAATGATTTAATATCTATGGCAAATGAATATTTTCTGGAGATGTGTAAGAATCCACAAGTTCTCTGGATGTTACGATAAAACAGTTACATGCAGGATCATTTAAAATAATTTAGTTTATTTTTTTTATCAAGTTTGTGATTTTAACTGTTCAGGAGCCCATAAACAATATCTGCACTCAAACACTGCAAACCATTAGCAAGACAAAAATGCTTTTTTCTTAAATAGTAAAGTATTGTTTCTTTTTATTTAAATAATTTGCTTAAGTTTTTTTTTTTAAGTTTGCTTTCGCGTCCTTCAGTACATCAAAATATTTCTGGTACTGTTTTTTTAATTCTCAGGACTTGAGTTTGTCCTTGTCAGAAGACTGGAAGTACCGGTAGTCTGAAGTGGAGCTACCTTTGTATCTTGTAAAGAAACTAATGCGCAGCAGCACAAACGCTGCAGGACAACATAAGAACTTAGCGAGGGTGCACGTGTCCGAGACTTTTAGATAACGGGACGCCTTTTGTTTGTGTTCTTGTCGTGACACCAGCGTTCACTAAAGTAAATGTAAAGTGTGTGAAAGACGTGGCCGGGCTCTGCCTCGGGTCACACTGAACGTGCACGTCCTGCACTGAGGGCATGTTTAGCAGCAGCTTCTGGCTTTGTGTCCAACTCTGCGTTTCTATGGGTACTGTTGCGTGGACGAGATGTGACACGAGCCAAAGGGAGCCCTGGAGACCGACAGCAGCTTTGACAAATCAACCGATGAAGCAAAATCAAACCACAGCAGCTTCTCCTCCATTAGTGGAGCTTCAACTGTT
>NC_056513.1:2681064-2684129 GCF_014905685.2 Nematolebias whitei | reverse complement strand
ACTGGAACCGGTACTAAGAGGTACTATGGAAAAGGGGCATAAGTTTTGTGTGATGTCATCATTGTATGTTTCTATAAAATTATGAAATTAGTTCTCTCATTTAACCCATCACAAGTGAAATAAACCCAGGTGGAGCAGTGGGCAGCTATGTAAGCACCTGGGGAGCGATTAGGGATTAGGTGTCTCGCTCAGAGACACCACAACATGTGGGCGTGGCAAGGAGTCAAACTGCGACTTTCTGGTCTCGAGTCGGCGGCCCTACCTCTACACCATCTCCGGCGTCGGACACTTTAGTAGGCGGTGAAATAGCCGCCCACTGACGGTTACTGAGAAGACAGTTAACAGGCTACATTTCTTCCCATTAATTAAATCACACTCACTGCTGCTCAGGTGGCAAAACAGCACTATGTTGAGTGTCAGTGTGAAAATTACTGACCATGAGGGAGGACATAAAGCTAAGAAAAAAGTTACGTACTGTAACCCCTGATTATATCAGTATGGGCACAGCCCTTTAAGGCTGTCACTAGTGGGTTTATCCCTCGCTCGCAGCACTGAAAACTTTCACTCAGTGAAAACCAGAGCTCGCACTGAGCATTTTCTCGTGTGGCTAGCAGGTTCACTGATGGAGCGTAAATGTGCGCGCGCCCAGCACAGCAGCTGTCTGGCCGTGTCTAGCAGCTGCACGGAGCGCATGCCTCCCTTGCGGTTTATGTAGGCTGCTGCTGTCTTTGGATCAGAACATGTTGCTGCAGCAGTGGAGCAATGTGTTGGACCACCTTCCACACTGCGAGGAGCTCCACACAGCTGGACCATCAGCAGCACATGTGGAACCACCACATGTGCTGCTGACGTCATGCCCAGCAGGCGCATGACTGACAGAGCTGTCACTGAATTAAGCACCACTCCAGATAAACAATGAGCTGGGATTGAATAAGTTGGCTCTCTCTCTGCCCAGTTGGACAGAAGTGTCGCTAACGTCCTCGTATGAACTTCCGCCTCCTCTCTGGATCGAGCCAGCAGGAGATCGTTCTGATAAAACAAGACGCTCATCCTCGCTATGCCTAATGGCTGCAGGGCCGTCTGCATGCAGTTAGATAATGTGCGGGAGGCGAGCGAGTACCCAAACGGCAGGTGTTTGTTCTGGTACAGAGCTCCTTGGAAGGAAAAAAAACGCAGAAATGTTCTGTGTTTGTGAATGATGAGGACGCGGAAGTATGCATCCTTCAGATCTATGGAGAAGAACCAGTCATTCTGGTAAACATATTCCAACACCTGCTTGATCATTATTAGCATGTGAAACAGTCTCTCCATGATAATTTACTGAAAAATGACAGATACAGAATGGGTCTCAGCCCGACTGTCTTTTTCAGTACCAGGAGCATTTTCCTTCCCGCGGGGAACCCTGAAATGACATCTTTCATCAGTTGTTCCGCTGATCCAGACTGGAGAGCCAGACCCCATTGTGGGAATGGCAGGATGGACTCCAAGACTCAGCTGAATTTTGTGGGTGTTGCTGTGAATTGCAGTGTATACCCCCTGCTGACCACATCCACTTGTTCATGGAACATATGTGCTGCCACTCAGACCAGCACTATGAGAGCGGATGAGCATGCACTCTTTGGGTTGTGGTTGTCATGGAGACAAGCCAAGCTGAAGCCCCTGACGCCATCACCCAGAGAAGAAATTTCTCTTGTGATCCATGGGGGGCTCAGAACGAGAGGGCTGCGAGTCAGCCTTAGTACAGCGTTTTACACACAGACTCGCATCCGGGCTCAGCCAGGGAGACTGAACGCTGAGCGGACGCTTCTGTGATGGGTCGTTTAGGAGAGGGCTCACACTGCACATCCTGTGTGCTCACACCCACGACACATGGAGAGAGGAGGATTGAGGGAGTTGTGTCTGCACGAGCAGCATTGAGTACCATCGTAGGCTCAAATACTGGCAGGAAAGAAAGAGAAGCAGAAAAAAAAGTGTTGCTTGGAGACCTTGAGATCATGGAGCCTTTTAGAACGGCCGTTTTTAAAGTTACCGTCTCACTCTGTGGAAGATGTGTGTGAGAAGAATCCAGCAGGATCATGTAGCATCTGAGAGGACACTGCTCTTAGACTGATGCTTGTGTTTTTACAACACTGTAAACACACACATCCACCCCAAAAAGACATTTCTTGGGACGTCGCCGCTGCGTCTCCTGCAGTGGGATGGACCAGGAACACGTCAGCTGACGACCTCCGTCGTTGTGACTGAGCGAGGAGAAACCGCTGCGGGGGGTGGGGTGGGTGGTGGTGGCTGAGAGGAGGGAGCAAAGCTGCTCAACGACTCCTTGTCAAGAGGCAGAAATGTCCGAATCCAGCCATCGTCAAAAAAAATCGAGGGCCTCGTCCAGTGGGTAGCTTTCTGGAAGCTGGAAAGGTTCTTCGCCTCAAGCAAAAATGGCTGCCTGGCGTAGTTTCTCCTCGCATGGGAGAAGCTTGCAGAACAGGCAGGAAGCCTGCGGTGCTCGACCTGTGTGTTCTGCTCCGAGGCAGCCTTTGTAGATTGTGTGGAGGTCGGAGATGAGGATGAACCCCATCTCCGCTGGACATCTTCTGCTCTTTAGGTTTTCTTATGTGCTTAACTCAGAAAAAAGGGAAGCTGATCCCTGGTCTCAGGGCAATTTATATAAACAGGGGCGGGGCCCACACAGTAGGTGGGTGTGGACCAAAGTTTTCAGTGCTGCGCGTGAGAGGTAAACCCACTAGCGATAGCCTTAAAGGGCGAAGCCTATACAAAATAGAACATACAATGTAGGGCTGCAACAACAAATCGATAAAATCGATTAAAAAAAATCGATTTTTAAAAGTGTTGGCAACAAATTTCCTTATCGATTCATTGTGTTGCGCGATTATGAGTCTTTCACGGCCCTGCAGAGCCCTTTTATTCAGCTGCAGAGTGTTGTCAATGCTGACTGACTGAATAAAGTTTGAAAAAAAAAAAACCTCTGCAGCGCGAGTTGAACAGAGCGAGGGGGGAGGCGGACGCGGAGCAGAGGCGGTGCTTTCAAAGGAAATTAAGTAAATTTTACAAAT
>NC_056513.1:2679194-2680964 GCF_014905685.2 Nematolebias whitei | reverse complement strand
GGACCTCGAGTCCAGCACCAGGACCCAAGAAACATGCAGTTTCCATACACTCACTCATACCCGTCACCTGGACACGCCAACGCCCTTCCCATGTACCTCCCCCCTCCCTGCTCATATCCTCCTCCCACTGCTCCCTCTTGCCCCCCACCTAGCTTCCCTCTCTACCCTCCTCTTCCTCCGTCTTTCTTTAACCCTGCGTTCTCCTGTCCTCTCTGGCCTCCCAATTCTGTCCCTTTCTCCGACTTCCCTTTTCCTCCTCCCCCTCCTCCTCCTCCTCCTCCGCCTCCTTCATCACCACCCCGCTGACCCGTCCCCACGGTGACAGGATGGGGCGTTCCTGGTGTACAACCACAAAGTTTCTAAAAGATTTTAGCAGTTTTCACACGTTTATTCACTGTTTTTCAACTCAAACCTTTTATGCTCAAAGTTCTTTATTTGTCTCTTTTGGGAGAAATGTTGCTTATTTTAATAAAAACTAAAAACATTAAAAAGAACAAACCCACAGAGAACAATAAAGGCTTAACCCCTCCCTGAGTTTAGCCGTGTGTGTAAGACACGAGCGCTGTCACTTAAAATGTTCACCGTAGAAGTCTTACTGCCTCGTTCAGTCCTCGCCACCTCCAAAATAAAGGGAGGTAAAGTTTTATTTTAATTTCCTTACGACGTTAAAGAAGGAACGGGCCTCGGGTGTACGGAGCGCAGGAGAAGATCGAGCCACGTGTTCTCCTGGTGGATCAACACGCATGATAAGTGGGGACTGACGTGTTTGGAGCTTCGTGGACGCTCAGCTTCCTGTGGAAGCGTGCGCCGTCTGCAGTTTGTTCAAGCTCGCGAGAAAATCCTTTTTTTTTTTTTTTTTTTTTATAACCAGACGTTTTAGAAGAGTTTATTTATAAACTTTGACCTTATTTCTGCCAATCATCTCGGAGATCAGAACATGATGGTGAGAATCATCTTCTCATTTACATGTTGGCTGTTTTTGTTGTAAACCGGAGTTTTTGAAACATTTCAAATAAAATGAACGTGTCCTTTGAGCTGTTTGGACTTCAGTTCGTGTGGGATGTCTTACATGTGCGTTTTCTTCTCAGTGACAACTATTCCGAAGAAGTTGGGATAAATAAATAAAAAAGATCAACCTGTATTTCATTCACAATGGAACTTTGTAAACGTCCGTCCATCATCTTCCTCCTGTTCTGGACTCGGGTCTCGGGCGCGGCATCTTGAGCAGGGAGGTCCAGACGACTCTCCACAGCCTCTTCCAGCTCTGGGAGGACTCCAAGGCGTTCCCAGACCAACAGAGACGTAGACTCCTGGGTCTTCTCCCAGTCAGACATGCCTGAACCAGCTCAACTTGTTCCTCTGGATGTGGAGGAGCAGCGGTTCTACTCAGAGTCTCTCCTGATAACTGAACTTCTCACCCAAACTCATTTCAACCTCCTGGATCCACGATCTCATTCTTTCAGTCTCTACCGGAGTTCATGACCTGAGGGGAGGAACGTAGACTGACCAATAAACAGCTTTGTCTTACTGCTCAGCTGCCTGCTCACCACAACGGACCGGCACAGACTCCACAATACTTCACACGCTGCACCAATCCGTCTGTTAATCTCACGCTCCGTCCTTCCATCACTCGTGAACAAAACCCCGAGATGCTTGAACTCCACTTGAGGCAGAACCTCGACCCGAAGAGAACGATCCACCGTTTTCTGACTGAGGACCGCGGCCTCAGATTTGGAGGTGCTGGTTCTCATCCCAGCCGCTTCACGCTCG
>NC_056513.1:2677957-2679094 GCF_014905685.2 Nematolebias whitei | reverse complement strand
TGTTCTCCAGAAACACCTGTTCTCCAGAAACACCTGTTCTCCAGAAATGCCCACTTTTGGTCTGCAGAGACCCCGTCTCGACATGGGCTGTCTCTCTTCGGTTCTCAAAATGGCGGACGCTCGGTGTGGTTGGAGCTCTTTAGCATTTATCACACATAACTTTTAATTAAAAAAAAATCAGTAAACAAGTTCTCGGCTTCTTGTTGCAGAGAAAAACAACTTTTTACACGAAGGCACGAGTTTCAACCGCGAACTTTGGAGCTTCGACAAGACGGACGGGTTTTCCCGAGGTCGGCCTCGTAGCTTAGCTCGTAGCTTAGCTCGTAGCTTAGCTCGTAGCTTAGCTGCTTTTAACGATCCAAAAACGCGATTTTGGATCGTTAAAACAGATTTTAAAGAGAAAAGAGAGAGAGGGGTCAGTGAAGAGTTGAGTCTTTTGTCATCCAGTGTCTTCAGAAGAAAGAGAGAGAAGAAGAAACAATAAAACCGATAAACGAAAATGAGGTTGATCATTTTCATAATGTGATTAATTGATTTATTGTTTATCGCGACAGGCCTATGAATTATTATTATTTGGATTTGTTCTTAATATCAGAATTTTTACCATAACGGACGGCACCAAATGCACCCCAGCAACATTATGGTAGTCTGGTCTTCTAGTCTACGTAGTTGATGTTCGTTGTGTGTTGGTCCATTCTGTAGCATCCAGTAACCATGCGTGAGATGGGCAGTTGTCATGGAGACTTGTGGCGTTCACTCTGCGCGTCATGAAGACCCGCCTCCAACAGGGGTGTGTCCTGAGCAGCTACGTGAGCGCCCGGCTGTGACAAAGTGAAATGTTTTTGGCGGCAGGAAGCTCGTTAGCGCATCCGGGCCATAAGTTATCCGCGGCGTTGTTTAAGCCGCGATGTTCAAAGCGTGTGTGGGGAAAGTGGCAGCTAATAGACCGGACGTCTGCTGAATGTTTGTTGTGGACACGTGGACCGTAAATCTTGCTTGTGTTGGTTTTTCAGATGGATCTGTTCGTTCTGGTCAGAAAGCTTCGAAGCAGCAGAGGAACAAAGTGCGGGATTTCACACAGAGACCTGCAGGACCTCGAGTCCAGCACCAGGACCCAAGAAACATGCAGTTTCCATA
>NC_056513.1:2676351-2677857 GCF_014905685.2 Nematolebias whitei | reverse complement strand
CCTCAGATTTGGAGGTGCTGGTTCTCATCCCAGCCGCTTCACGCTCGGCTGTGAGGCCACCGAACCAGGAGCCCTCCACCCCCCGGCTGCACCGAGAACTTCTGTCCATAAAAGTTATGAACAACTGGTGACAACGGGCCACCCTGGGGGAGTCCAACTACCGGTGATGTGAACCAAACTCTTGAGTTGGGACCAAACAGCCCGTAACGACGGGCCCCAATCCCAAACTCATGGAGCACCTGAAACTTATTGATGTAAATATATTTAACCTTTTTTTTAGAACAACTACAAATTCAGCGTAGATTTTTGAATTGACAGGTTGCAATTGAATGCATCACAACATTTTCACGTAGCCAAAATAAAAATACATAAAAACACAATTATGTCAGAAGTCAAACATGGCAGAGGAATGACTGAGGATCAAGTTCACAGCGATTCAAACTCACTATTTCCAGACAGCTTTACGAGCAGCTGTCGCTCAGGCCTTCAGCCGAGACACACGAGCATCCGAGTGTGTGCCGGCGTCATTTCATGAAAGGTCAATAAAGACTCTCCACGACTCTAAACTTTTTTATGACTCATTTTTGCAGCGGATGTTTCAAACCGTTGCAAAGAAAGTTTTCATGTTTTGAAGGTTCTTTTTTTCTAAAACATGGCAATACGGATAAATTAATTTAGGTAACATTTTAAAATACTGCAAAGGATGTAGGATATACAGTAATCTATTACAAAGGACAAAAACAGACTATGTCAGATAAAGTGGAGTTTAAAGACGTTGTTTTAAAAGAGGTTCAACGTTTTCGATGTTCATTTTGAACGTTTTCTTTCTTCTGCTAATTTAAGCTTGGTCTAGTTTTTTAGCGAAGATGTTTTCAGATAAATTTGTTAATTTTTGCTAATTTCAGCCTAATTTACTTCATTTTGCTGATTTCAGCTTGCTTCTTTAGCTTTTTCCTGCTGATTTCAATTTGTTCGGCTATCTCAGCTATTCAGCTGATTTTTGCTCAATTTTAAAAATTTCAGCTAATTCCGCTTTTTTTTAGCTCATCTCCTTCCACTTCCTTCTGGTAGTTTAAGTTTATTTCTGCCTTTTCAGCTATTTTTGCTAATTTAATCTATTTTAGCTAATTTGTACATGTATTTAAAATTAATTCAGCCAATGTTCTTTCTGCTTTCTTCTTTTAACTTATGTTCTTCCATTTCAGCATGATTTTTTTTTATTTATGCTAACTTCAGCTGTTTTTCAGCAAGTTCTTCTTTAATGAACATTCACACTGCACTTCAACAGGAAATGCAATTTCTCTGGTTAAACAAAGTTCATGGTCAATAATGCAGGTACAAATCCAACAATGTTTGTTTCCCCTCACAGTATCTTGGTCTATTCACATCTATCTTTTAAGCTCCATGTGGAAAAACTAGTAAGGAAATGAACTTAAATTGGGTTTCTAACTCTGAATGCTAGGAAACACCTTATAACTGTGACTTTCCTTCCTACGGTGACATTAT
>NC_056513.1:2667047-2676251 GCF_014905685.2 Nematolebias whitei | reverse complement strand
TTATAGGACGAGCTGAGAACAACCAAGAACCTTCAGTAATAACAGAAAACCACCTAAGCTTACATTGAAAGGTATTTATTAACCATATAGACGGAAACGCGTGTATTTTATCCAAAAGTCGTGACTTCCTGCTGTTTAACGTTCGCCTGCGAATTTACCCAAAATGGCGGCTATCTTCTGTGAGGCTGGATGAGACGGCCTAGTGTTTTACATTTCATACGAGATAAAGTAATGCCGTTTTGTGCTGTTTTGGCCGAGTTCTGCGGTAGGGCTGTGCTTTAGATTGACTAATCTCCGGTAATCACAGGTTGGCTGTCCGGTGACCGGTCCGGACCGAGCGGTCAGCGCGCGGTGCGGGACCTCCCAGCTAATCTCGGAATGTAAGTATCTGTTTAAAGATTACAGTAACTCTGCTGAGTGAAATGAAAACCAACTACTTAAATGTGTAATTTAACAGACAAGGCTGAACTTTAAAGACGTAATGAAGTTCTGGGAGTCTTGGGTGCAGCAGCTTCGTGGATGTGTTGCAGACAAAGTTCAAGTTGTGTTTATTTGTCGTTTGCAGGTTAACACGAGAAGAACCGATTTAACTCGATTTAAAAAAAAATCAAACCAACAAGAAATACTAATAGAATGCAATAAAGGTACACAAAAAAGTGAACAAATAATTATAATGTTTACAATGTCCTAAAGAGAGATATTGAACATCAACATGGTAGAATATACTGGTGCAGCAGGATGATATATGTGTATATTGCACATAATCAACATACCACACGAGTTGTGTGACAGGTTATTGCACAGGTTGAGGTTGAAGTATTAGTTAGTTATTGCCAGTTCAGTGTTATTTATCGAGGGTTCAGTAATCTGACAGCTTCTGTCTGCGGGCTCTCAGTGGTGCACCTATAAAAGTTGGTGAGGATGCTGGTGTTCGTACCAAACTTCTTTAGTCTTCTTAGGAAGTAGTCTTTTATCGGGCTTTCTTGACCACAGTGTCTCTATGTAAAGTCCAGGACAAGTCCTAGGTAATGTGAACACCTAGGGACTTGAAGCTGCTGACTTGCTCCACCTCAGCGTTGTTTATGTTGATGGTGGAGTGCTGGCCTCCACGCTGTTTCCTGAAGTCCACTATCATCTCCTTTTGTTTTGCTGACATTTAGAGAGAGGTTATTTTCCTGACACCAGCTGGTCAGTGATTTCGCCTCGTCTCTGTAGGCACTCTCGTCGTCGTTGGTGATGAGGCCCAGGATGGTGGTGTCATCAGCGAATTTGAGGATGACGTTAGAGCTGTGCTTGGCGGTCATTTGTAAATAGTGAATGCAGTAGGGGTTGAACGAGTATATAATTTTTGAACTCGACGTTAACATAATAAAACCCGAGTAGAACTCGAGTATTGGACGTCATAGATCTCAAGATACAAAAATAAATAAATAAAACCGCAAAAAAAGGTAATTATTTACAACAAAAAAAGACCAGCAAAACATTGGGAGCGTATATTATGCTCCTACCATTTATCATACTGCAAATAAGTCACAGGAAAAACTAAACTATTAGTTAATATTATTATTATTAAACTGCAAACGTGAAGAAACGTGCAGCACGTTAAAAACGAAACAAAACAGTGGGAGGGGTCGACCACCCCGCACCACTGCCAACAAGTTTAGTTTTAAAGATTAATATGTTTATAGATTTTTTTTTAAATAGGTTTAGAGATTAATATTTTTTGCTTTTTGTTTGTGAAACAAGGTCAGAGGAAGCTGGTTCGGTGGATTGGACCTGGTGTTACACCATACTCTGTGACCTGCAACAGTGCAACACCGCCCCCTACGGTCATACAGTGGTCACATAATATGATGTCACTATGGATACTCGACGTTACATTTTTAACCTCGATAGATGTCCTAGCAATCGATGTGTTGATTACTCGAGTACTCTGTTAATGCCCTAGAGCGCAGTAGTGGACTAAGGACACAGCCCTGAGGTGTACCGGTGCTGAGGACTAGTGTGGAGGAGAGGTGGCAGCTGATTCTCACTGCCTGTGGTCTGTTGGTGAGGAAGTCCAGTATCCAGCAGCAAACAAAGCTGCAAGTTACTTTAATAAATATCAGATAAGCACACCAAACCTGCCAGAAGCATGAGGTGGCATCATCACGCTGTGGGAAGAGTTACATTAGAAGAAACTGGAAAACTGATAAGTTTAAAAACAAATGGAGTAAAATACAGAAGAAGATTGCTACGAGACATTAATACTTCAGCAGTGGTTTTCTCACCACACAGAGGTTTTAGACCATTTTCTATGATAATCTTTTCAGATAAAATGCATGTTTTTGTGATGTCACTTTTCTCTTTTCCAAGTTCATGATATATTCAGAAAGGTTTGTTTTGTTGTGTTTGATTGTTCTTTTCTGCTGCAGCATTGTGAAAAGATCCATAGTTTATAAAGTTAACCGAACACTGCTTTATCTGTGCAAATATCTGCTGCATCGGAGACTTTCAGGATTTGAAGACAGTCTTGAACACAAAAAAATATCATCAGTGCAATTTAAATGTGCAAAGCAATATTGCAACAGATGGCAATAATTTTCAAACACAAGCTGCATGCCAGTGATATAAGTGGCAATCAGATGGACCCCTATAATCCCACAGCCAAGTTAGAACATTCAAAACTAAAGCACACTGAAAGTCAAGAGTTGTGATAAAAGAAAATAAATGCAGTTTTATCACAACTGGTTTGGTTATTATTTAACATATTAAACAGGACCTTATGAATGCCACTGGCTTCCTGACAAATTGAAGTGCAGCATATACCACCTCATGTAACATACACAGCAGAGGCTGCAGCCATTGTATTAGGGCTGCAACTAACGATTATTCCAACAATCGATTAATCAGTCGAATATTTTTCAATTAATCAATGAATCGGCAACAAAAAGAACAAATGTTTCAATTTCCACCTCTTTGTTCCAAAATTTGACTGACATAGCAAATCGCACAAAAAACAGGTTGCTACTTGACTATTCTGTTAGTAAAAAATATTGAATAATAAAAAATAAACGTTTGTCAAATAGCTTCAATAAAAAATAAATGTACACAAAAATATATACAAATGTATACTTTATACCTGCACAATATGTAACTACTTTGTAAAATGTGTCCTTGAGGGAAGAGTGTAACCTGGATTAAAAGTGTGGATCACTGTAACCTCGATTAAAAGTGTGGATCATTGTAGTGAAGCCTTCGTCTTCAACCATCAACAGAGGCCTCATGTCAGTGACAATCATGTTCAGGACGCTTTCAGTCAAGACAGCTGCTTGCTGTGGTGTCCATGATGTCTGTCCCATCATGAAGACTTTCATTATTTGTTGTTGTTTTCTGGAATGAGAGAATATATACGTATTATAGCATAATTTACAGCAACTCAAGAAATGCCTTGTTTCACTTACAGTGTTATATTAAGGCAAAAGTAGCTCAAAGAGCAATTAAACACACACATCCATCCATTTTCTTCCGCTTATCTGGGGTTGGGTCGCAGGGGTAGCAGCTTAAGTAGGGAGGCCCAGACTTCCCTCTCCCCAGTCACTTGGTCCAGCTCCTCCAGGGGAATCCCAAGGCATTCCCAGGCCAGCCGAGAAACATAGTCCCTCCAGCGTGTCCTGGGTCTTCCTCTGGGTCTTCTCCCGGTGGGTCGTGCCTGGAACACCTCACCAAGGAGGGATCCAGGAGGCATCCTAACCAGATGCCCAAGCCACCTCAACTGTCTCCTCTCAATGTCGAGAAGCAGCGGCTCTACTTTGAGTCCCTCCTGGATGATCGAGCTTCTCACCCCATCTCTAAGGGAGAGCCCAGACACCCTGTGGAGAAAACTCATTTCGGCCGCCTGTATCTGTGATCTCGTTCTTTCGGTCACAACCCAAAGCTCATGACCATAGATGAGGGTAGGAGCGTAGATCGAACAGTAAATTGAGAGCTTCACCTTTTGACTCAGCTCTCTCTTCACCACGACAGACCGGTACAACGCCCGCTTCACTGCCGACGCTGCACCTATCCGCCTATTGATCTCACGCTCCATTTTTCCTTTATTCGTGACTAAGACCCCAATATATTTGAACTCCTCCACTTGGGGCAGGACCTCCGACCCGGAGAGGGCACTCTACCCTTTTTTTGGCTCAAGACCATGGCCTCGGATTTGGAGGAACTGATCCTCATCCTGGCCGCGTCACACTCAGCTGTGAACCGCTCCAGCGAAAGCTGTAAATCACGACTTGATGAATCCAATAGGACCACATCATCTGCCAAAAACAGAGAAGCGATCCTAAGGCCACCAAAACAGATCCCCTCAACACCTTGGCTGTGCCTAGAAATTCTGTCCATAAAAGTTATGAACAGAATCGGTGACAAAGGGCAACCATGGCGAAGTCCAACTCTCACTGGGAACGAGACTGACTTACTGCCGGCAATGCAGACCAAGCTCTGACACCGGTCATACAGGGACCTAACGTATCAAAGAACCTGGTACCCCATACTCCTGGAGTACCCCCCCACAGGGCTCCCTGAGGGACGCGGTTGAACGCCTTCTCCAAGTTCACAAACCACATGTTGATTGGTTGGGCAAACTCCCACGCACCCTTCAGGACTCTGCTGAGGGTGTAGAGCTGGTCCAATGTTCCACGACCAGAACAAAAATCGCACTGCTCCTCCTGAATCCGAGGTTCGACTATCCGATGGACCCACCTCTCCACAACCCCGAATAGACCTTACCAGGGAAGCTTAAGAGCGTGATCCCCCTGTAGTTGGAACACACTCTACGTTCCCCCTTTTTGAATAGGGGGACCACCACCCCAGTCCGCCACTCATGGGGAACTGCCCCCGATGTCCATGCAATATTGCAGTCATGTAAGCCAACACAACCCCACAACATCCAGAGCCTTAAGGAACTCCGGCGGATCTCATCCACCCCTGGGGCCCTGCCACTGAGGAGCTTTTTAACCACCTCAGTGACCTCAGCACCAGAGATTGGATAGCCCAACCCAAAGTCCCTAAGCTCCGCTTCCTCAGTGGAAGACGTGCCGGTGGGATTGAGGAAGTCTTCCAAGTATTCTGCCCACCGACCCACGACATCCCAAGTTTAGGTCAGCAACACTCCACCTCCACTATAAATAGTGTTGGTGGCATACTGCTTTCCCTCCCGAGACGCTGGATGGTGGACCTGAATTGCCTCAAAGCCGTACGGAAGTCATTCTCCATGGCCTCTCGGAACTCCTCCCACACCCGGGTTTTTGCCTCAGCGACCACCTGAGCCACATGCCACTTGGACTGCCAGTACCCATCAGCTGCTCCTGGGGTCCCACAGGCCAAAAAGGCCCGATAAGACTCCTTTTTCAGCCTGACAGCATCCCTCACTGCTGGTGTCCACCACTGGGTTCGAGGGTTACTGCCGCGACAGGCACGGACAACCTTGTGGCCGCAGCTCCGATAAGCCGCCTCGACAAGAGGCGCGGAACATGGCCCACTCAGACTCGATGTCCCCCGCCTCCCCGGAACGTGTTCGTAGTTCTCCCAGAGGTGGGAGTTAAAGCTCCGTCTCACGGGAGACTCTGCCATACGTTCCCAGCAGACCTTCACAAAACGTTTGGGTCTGCCAGGTCTGACCAGCATCCTTCCCCACCATTGGAGCTGACTCGCCACCAGGTAGTGGTCAGTGGACAGCTCCGCCCCTCTCTTCACCCAAGTGTCCAAGACATGCGGCCGCAGACCAGATGAGACTACAACAAAGTTGATCATTGAACTGTGGCCTAAGGTGTCCTGTTGCCAAGAACACATATGGACACCCTTATGCTTGAACATGGTGTTCGTTATGGACAATCCATGACGAGCACAGAAGTCCAACAACAGAAGACCACTCGGGTTCAGATCAGGAGGGCCGTTCCTCCCTCCCACACCCCTCCAGGTCTCACTGTCATTGCCCACGTGAGTGTTGAAGTCCCCCAGTAGAACAAGGGAGCCCCCAGGAGGCGCACTCTCCAGTACCCCCTCTAAGGACTCCAAAAAGGGTGGGTAATCTGAGCTGCCGTTTGGCTCATAAGCACAAACGACAGTCAGAACCCGTCCCCCCCACACGTAGGCAGAGAGAGGCTACCCTCTCGTTCCCCGGTGTGAACCCCAACGTACAGGCACCTAGATGGGGAGCAACAAGTATGCCCACTCATGCTCGGCGCCTCTCACCAGGGGCAACTCGGAGTGGAAGAATGTCTAACCCCTCTCAAGGAAACTGGTTCCAGAGCCATGTGTTGAGGTGAGTCCGACTATTTCTAGCCGGAACCTCTCAACCTCACACACCAGCTCAGGCTCCTTCCCCACCAGAGAGGTGACATTCCCCGTCCCAATAGCCAGCTTCTGTAGCCGAGGATCAGACCGCCAGGGTCCTCGGCCACCACCCTTCGGGTTGTACCCGGCCGAGCTCCATGGGTTAAAGCCCGGCCACCAGGCGCTCGCCAGCGTGCCCCACCTCCAGACCCGGCAACAGAGTGGGGCCCCGGTAACCCACGTCCGGGCGAGGGAACACCGTTTACGTTGATTGTGCTCATCACACACACACACATATAATAATTACATACATTTGATTAGATGTAATAAATTACTTTAATTCCTGTTTAAATGCAATTCATCCTGCCATACATGCAGTCTTCAGACTTTGCCTGCAAATTAAAAGTTGAAGCTTAATCATTAAATTATTACCATCTTTGTGTTAAATTTATTTATACAGTGCCTTGCGAAAGTATTCGGCCCCCTTGAACTTTTCAACCTTTTGCCACATTTCAGGCTTCAAACATAAAGATATAAAATTTAATTTTTTTGTGAAGAATCAACAACAAGTGGGACACAGTCGTGAAGTGGAATTAAATTTATTGGATGTGTCAAACTTTTTTAACAAATAAAAAAGTGAAAAGTGGGGCGTGTAATATTATTGGGCCCCTTTACTTTCAGTGCCGCAAACTCAGTCCAGAAGTTCAGTGAGGATCTATGAATGATCCAATGTTGTCCCAAATGACTGATGATGATCAATATAATCCACCTGTGTGTAATCAAGTCTCCGTATAAATGCACCTGCTCTGTGAGTCTCAGGGTTCTGTTCAAAGCACAGAGAGCATCATGAAGACCAAGGAACACACCAGGCAGGTCTGAGATACGGTTGTGGAGAAGTTTAAAGCCAGAATTGGATACAAAAAGATTTCCCAAGCTTTAAACATCCCAAGGAGCACTGTTCAAGCAATCGTATTGAAATGGAAGGAGTATCAGACCACTGCAAATCTACCAAGACCCGGCCGTCCCTCTAAACTTTCATCTGGAACAAGGAGAAGACTGATCAGAGATGCAGCCAAGAGGCCCATGATCACTCTGGATGAACTGCAGAGATCTACAGCTGAGGTGGGAGAGTCTGTCCATAGGACAACAATCAGTCGAACACTGCACAAATCTGTCCTTTATGGAAGAGTGGCAAGAAGAAAGACATTTCTCAAAGATATCCATAAAAAGTGTTGTTTAAAGTTTGTCACCTGGGAGACACCAAACATGTGGAAGAAGGTGCTCTGGTCACATGAAACCAAAATCCAACTGTTTGGCCACAATGCAAAACGATATGTTTGGTGTAAAAGCAACACAGCTCATCACCCTGAACACACCATCCCCACTGTCAAATATGGTGGTGGCAGCATCATGGTTTGGGCCTGCTTTTCATCAGCAGGGACAGGGAAGATGGTCAGAATTGATGGGAAGATGGATGGGGCCAAATACAAAACCATTCTGGAAGAAAACCTGTTTGAGTCTGCAAGAGACCTGAGACTGGGACGGAGATTTATCTTCCAACAAGACAATGATCCAAAACATAAAGACACATCTACAATGGAATGGTTCACAAATAAACGTATCCAGGTGTTGGAATGGCCAAGTCAAAGTCCAGACCTGAATCCAATCGAGGATCTGTGGGAAGAGCTGAAGACTGCTGTTCACAAACGCTCTCCATCCAACCTCACTGAGCTCGAGCTGTTTTGCAGGAAGAATGGGCAGAACTTCAGAGTCTCCATGTTCAAAACTGATGGAGACAAACCCCAAGAGACTTGCAGCTGGAACTGCAGCAAGAGGCGGAGCTACAAAGTATTAACGCAAGGGGGCCCAATAATAGTGCACGCCCCACTTTTCAGTTTTTTATTTGTTAAAAAAGTTTGACACATCCAATAAATTTCATTCCACTTCACGATTGTGTCCCACTTGTTGTTGATTCTTCACAAAAAATAAAATTTTATATCTTTATGTTTGAAGCCTGAAATGTGGCAAAAAGTTGAAAAGTTCAAGGGGGTGAATAATAGTGCACGCCCCACTTTTCAGTTTTTATTTGTTAAAAAAGTTCGACACATCCAATACACATCCGCATGTTGCGTAGTTTTTATTTTTGTGAAGCATCCAGTACTCCCACACTGTTGAAGACTTGGTCAAACAGTTTTCTTTGCCTCGGTCATTTGTAAAATTTACTTAATTTCCTTTGAAAGCACCGCCTCTGCTCCGCGTCCGCCTCCCCCCTCGCTCTGTTCAACTCGCGCTGCAGAGGTTTTTTTTTTTCAAACTTTATTCAGTCAGTCAGCATTGACAACACTCTGCAGCTGAATAAAAGGGCTCTGCAGGGCCGTGAAAGACTCATAATCGCGCAACACAATGAATCGATAAGGAAATTTGTTGCCAACACTTTTAAAAATCGATTTTTTTTAATCGATTTTATCGATTTGTTGTTGCAGCCCTACATTGTATGTTCTATTTTGTATAGGCTTCGCCCTTTAAGGCTATCGCTAGTGGGTTTACCTCTCACGCGCAGCACTGAAAACTTTGGTCCACACCCACCTACTGTGTGGGCCCCGCCCCTGTTTATATAAATTGCCCTGAGACCAGGGATCAGCTTCCCTTTTTTCTGAGTTAAGCACATAAGAAAACCTAAAGAGCAGAAGATGTCCAGCGGAGATGGGGTTCATCCTCATCTCCGACCTCCACACAATCTACAAAGGCTGCCTCGGAGCAGAACACACAGGTCGAGCACCGCAGGCTTCCTGCCTGTTCTGCAAGCTTCTCCCATGCGAGGAGAAACTACGCCAGGCAGCCATTTTTGCTTGAGGCGAAGAACCTTTCCAGCTTCCAGAAAGCTACCCACTGGACGAGGCC
>NC_056513.1:2665355-2666947 GCF_014905685.2 Nematolebias whitei | reverse complement strand
TCACCTGTCCCTGAGCAAGGCCCCCAGCTGCTCCCCGGGCACTTTGGATAGCAGCTTTCTGCTTCACATGTGCAATGGGAAAAATGCAGAGAATTAATTTCCCCATTGGGGATTAATAGAGTACAAAAATATAAACATACTTTGTGAGATCATGTAAAATGTTTTTGAAGGTTGACCAAAATGACCATAACTCCATCGTTTCTAAACAGAAATGACCTCAGTCTTAAACTCTGCATGAAACGTGGTGGAAGATGTGCATTTTTCAAAGAATGCTGGACTTGGTCTTATTATGTCTTGACCTGAAAATTCCTCAAATTTAAAGGTGCGTTTGCTTTTTACCATTAACGAACTGGTCTCCCTGACAAGAGCGTATCATATGAGCTGATGTTCTGTTTGTCCTGGTTTCATGATTTACTCACCTGATGAACAGCAGAGGATGAACCACCGCCAAGTAGCGATCCACACACACATGGCACTGGAACACGACTCTTCCCATCACGGCCACGACTTGATAGAACGGTGCCACGTAGTAAAAAAATTTCACAAAGCCAAAATGTTGAAGCAGAAAAAGAAAAAAGCACAAACCACATAGGCTTTCCATCATCACCAGGTTTAGCGTTAACATTTCTTTTTCCATCAGATGCTGCTTCCCAAAGACCAGCAGCCACAGCGTCCAGCAGTTGAGTGGAAACCCGATTGTTTGGTCCGCTAACCCCGTGACCATGTAGATGTAAAACGTGAACGACTCTGACGAACTGTTGGACATGGTTTTCCTCTTCCTGGAGATGATCGAGCTAAAAACCCTGAAAGCAGAAGAAGCACCTTGTCAGATTTTTCTTTGCCATGTTTTTAACCAAGTCATCAGATAATTTTGTCGGTGTGCAAAACGGCTTGAAAATATTTTTTAAATGATTACGTTGAATGTAATGAATTGATTTTAATGTAATAAAGATCTAGTTGTTTTTTTTATTAAGGGATGCAAATCACCTTCCACTTTTCATGCCAGAGTTTTAGAGCAAGGCGTATACTGAAGCCAAAAATGGCCCAGTCCACCCCCCACCCATATATACGTCAACCCAAACTGGCGACCTTCATTCATTTCCTTAACTTCGGCGCCACCACTCCCCACCATGTCTCTCAGCTACTATTACATCAATTTTTTGTGGAATTACATGATAATCAGAGTAGTCCTATTGACTTCATCAAGTCGTGATCTACAGCTTTCGCTGGAGCGGTTCGCAGCCGAGTGTGGCGCGACCGGGATGAAGATCAGATCCTCCAAATCCAAGGCCATGGTCTTGAGCCGGAAAAGGGTAGAGTGCCCTCTCCGGGTCGGGGAGGAGGTCCTTCCCTGAGTGGAGGAGTTCAAGTATCTTGGAGTCTTGTTCACTAATGAGGGAAAAATGGAGCATGAGATCGATAGGCGGATAGGTGCAGCGTCTGCAGTGAAGCGAGCGTTGTACCGGTCTGTCGTGGTGAAGAGAGAGCTGAGTCAAAAGTCGAAGCTCTCAATTTACAAATCGATCTACGTTCCTACCCTCATCTATGGTCACGAGCTTTGGGTTGTGACCGAAAGAACGAGATCTCGGATA
>NC_056513.1:2663089-2665255 GCF_014905685.2 Nematolebias whitei | reverse complement strand
TTAATGATTTAATAACGTGTTGAAAAATTAAAGTATACATTTATTAATTATGTGATTATTAGTATTTATCTAGTTTATTTCGTCACATTCCACCCTCCATAGAGCAGCCGACAGAAGACAAAAACAAACAAATTTTAAAAAAGCCCCGAATAAATAAATAAACAAACAAACAAATCTGAGAACACGATAATCTGTTTGACCTCATGCAGTTACTTTATGCTGAAGAATTAATGTGGGTTTTATACTAAACACACACACATATCTATCTATCTATATCTATATAGATATATATATATAGATATATAGATATAGATATATTCACATTCTGACTGAGCTCATTCCAACTTTTTGTTCTTACCTTTTTTGTGACGACTCCACAGGTTAGAAAACGAAGATGATTTTTGTCTTTGTCAGCCAAGACATGAAGCACATGGTCCTAAAGTTCAAACTGGCGACCGTCTCTCCCAGTTTAAGATGTCTGAGTGCAGCGGACACATTCTTTTCTCCTTTCTTCTTTGTGTTTCTGGCCACTCCCGTCTCACCCTTCAACTAGTGAAACGATCCAACCCAACCCGTTGGACAGGTACAGCTCTGTACTGTAGGCGCGTCTTATGAAAACTGACCGTGTCTCCTCTCCTCTGCGCGCCCTAATTCTACGATTGTTCTTACTGTAAACTTGTTTTGTGTTTGAAAAGTAAAAATTATACATGAGGAAGGTGAATATTAATAAGCTGCAGCTTCAGCCTGCGCTCTTATTTGAACTGCTCGCAGGCCCACGGGCCTTGTATCTTGGAACTTGTTAATCGGAGCAATTCTTTCTTTTATTTTTTCTCATCATCTGTTTTTACATTATTGTGCTTTTGTTATTTTGTTTGTCAGTTAAAAATTAAAATGATAATGCACTTGTAGTCAGTTCACTTCAGTAGATACTTCAGTGTTCATGTAGATGTTGAAAGTGCTCGCTCAAGCCTTTAATAATTTAACGGAGTCCGTTGGTTTTACCCAAAGTGTCCACACATCTTCTCGTTCTCATCATCACACTCTTGGTCTGGTTCTCACTTATGGCGCAGAGATTAAGGATTCAATTCAGTTTATTTCCAGAGCACAACAGAAGTCGTCTCAGTTCACTGAACTAAAATAAAGTTGGTTTTTGTAGATTAGACATCACAATAAATGAATGAGCCTGAAGAATATTTTTGATTAATGTGTTTATTGGATGTTTGTGTGTTTGTTAACATGTTGTTCATTTAGAGCTTTAAAGCTGCTACACTGGCAGTTACTCAGTGACCACAAAAGTAATTTAAACCACATTAAATTATGATATAATAATTATTAATAAATTATCTTTGTCATGTGGTTGTTTTTCTTATGCTTTGTTTAAAGCTGTGTGGATAACAAGACGGTCATTAGTCAAATGACGCCCACATGCAAAGCATCAGAGGATGCTATCGCCGCTGCATTCCTCGACGACAATCCACGAGCGGCAGATTACAGGAACACGTCATCCTCAGCCGGTCAGTATCACATCAAGATCAGGTGAGATCCATCCTTCTTTTTTTTTTTTATGACAGAAAATCCATCCTGTTGTTAAAAAATAAACGGATATGGAAGTGCTTCACTTTCCCAACCGGAAGAGAAGATCACGGCATGACATTCAATGACAGCACCGCGCGCGTCAATTTATGACGAGTAGGGAGTGAGAATATGTTGGATTATCATTCATCCATTTTCTTCGGTTTATCCGGGGTCGGGTTGCGGGGGTAGCAGCTTAGGTAGGGAGGCCCAGACTTCCCTCTCCCCAGCCACTTGGTCCAGCTCTTCCAGGAGAATCCCGAGGCGTTCCCAGGCCAGAGGAGAAACATAGTCCCTCCAGCGTGTCCTGGGTCTTCCTCTGGGCCTCCTCCCTGTGGGACGTGTCTGGAACACCTCACCAGGGAGGCGTCCAGGAGGCATCCTAATCAGATGCCTGAGCCACCTCAACTGGCTCCTCTTGACGTGGAGAAGTGGCGGCTCTACTCTGAGTCCCTCTCAGATGATCGAGCTTCTCACCCTGTCTCTAAAGGAGAGCCCAGACACCCTGCGGAGAAAACTCATTTCAGCCGCTTGTATCCGAGATCTCGTTCTTTCGGTCACAACCCAAAGCTCGTGACCGTAGATGAGGGTAGG
>NC_056513.1:2660545-2662989 GCF_014905685.2 Nematolebias whitei | reverse complement strand
TCCATCCATCCATCCATCCATCCATCCATCCATTATCTTTCACGTGTTCCAAAGTCAGGTTTTGGGGGCAGCATCTTGAGCAGGGAGGTCCAGACATCTCTCTCCACAGCCTCTTCTAGCTCTTTTGGGAGGACTCCAAGGTGTTCCCAGACCAACCGAGAGACTTTGTCTCTCCAGTGTGTCCTGGGTCCTCCACGGGGTCTCCTCCCAGTTGGACATGCCCGAACCACCTCAACTGGCTCCTCTGTGATGTGGAGCAGCAGTGGTTCTCCTCTGAGTCTCTCCTGATGACTGAACTTCTCACCCTGTCTCTGAGGGAGAGTCCAGCTACCCTGCAGAGGAAACTCATTTCAACCTCCTGGATCCACGATCTCATTCTTTCAGTCTCTACCCAGAGTTCATGACCAGAGGTGAGGGGAGGAACGTAGACCGACCGGTAAACAGAGAGCTTTGCTTTACAGCTGAGCTCTGCTCCCTCTTCACCACAATGGACCGGCACAGTGTTCGCAATACTCCAGACGCTTCACCAATCTGTCTACCAATCTCACGCACCATTCTTCTCTCACTCACGAACAAAACCCTGAGATACTTGAACTCCTCCACTTGAGGCAGAACCTCACCCTGGACCAGAAGAGAACAATCCACCCTTTTCCGTAGTAGAAAGACATTTAACCATATCTGGTTTTCCCTCTAAGTACCTTGAGCTACCAAATGTAGGGAACAAATCAACCTGTTTGTGAGTGCTGAATGAGGACATTTTACTGACCAGTAAAAATATCTTCAGTAAATCAGTGAGTTCAAACCAGAACTGATTAACTTTTTTTCTGTTCTGCTGAACAACAACCCTCAGGTAGAATTATAGTGTTCTGGGTTGATCCAAGCCCGCAGGATGGATCACAAACCTCATGTTGGATCCCGGTCCTCAGGTTGGATCCAGCGCTAGTTTGCATTACAGTTCTAGAGTTTATGAAGTGGTGGAGGAAGGAGGGTGACACTTGCTCCTCACTTCACTACACTTGTTTACTTATATTGCACTCGTTAAAGCGGGGCACCATCTGGTCATTTATTCGGCCAACATCAACTTAATTAATGTATTCACCCTTTAATAATCAGAAATCGGTCACAGAAGTAGAATCGGTTAATTACGGGGAGTTGTAGACCATAACAAATCAATATTTATCCAAATGAAGAGACCAACGTTGTCTTTGAAGTTTTATTACGAAACGCAAAGTTTTATCTCAAAACTTCACATTCTTTCTACAATCTTGGAAAAAATGGTTTCTATTCACTTAAATTACTTTTTCAGTGAGAACAACATTTTTGAGATCTTTCAGTCTGGTTTTAAGAACTTACACAGCACCAAAACAGCTTTAGTAAGGATATTCTTTTAGCAAACGACTCTGGTCAGTTTGTGATACTTGTACTCCTGGACCTTACTGCTGCTTTTGATAGTGTTGACCACAGTATGCTTACATCATGGTTAGGAAACTGGGTTGGGATTACTGGTGCAGCATTAGAATGGTTCCATTCTTATCTGAGTGACAGGAGCTTTTGTGTTAATGTTGGTAATAGTTTATCAGCTTCAGTGCCTCTTTTTTCTGTGGGGTTCCGCAGGGCTCGATTCTTGGATGCCTTCTGTTTTCACTACATCTGCTTTGCACATTGGATTTTAGTCTTTAGGTTGGATCTCTGCCCTCAGATTGGATTTCAGTCCTCGGGATTGATTCTAATCTTCTGTATATTTGTTTGGTGTCAGCTGTGGTTTACCAAAGAGAAACCGATGCAGCCTGTAAAGCAGTTGTTTAAATCACTGTATTTTAAGATCAGAATGTGGCGGGCCAGAAAATGGGGACAATGTCCCTCACATTGGCTTCTTCTACTCCTCATATCTACAACAGCTTGTTTCAATTTATGATTATTTTAATGATAAAGATTACATTAGGGCAGCATCATACCAACCTGAAACATAATCTGGATTACATCACAGTAAGGGCGGCTGTGGCTGAGTGGTTAGAGCAGTCGTCCTCCAATGGGAGAGTTGGGCTTTGATTCCACCAGCAGTCACATGTTGACCTGTCCCTGGTCAAGACACCAAACCCCTCATAGCCTCCGATGTGTGTCCCATCAGTGTATGAACATGATAAAGCTCTGATTAGTCTCTTAGCTTTGTAGAGATCTAGTAAAATGCTGTATGAATGGGTAAATGAGGGCACAGGTTGTGATGTAAAGCGCTTTGAGTGACTGCTTCAGTGCCTCTTTCCTGCGGGGTTCTGCAGGGCTCGATTTTTGGATCCTTTCTGTTTTCACTGTGAAAAGCACTATATAAGTACAGTTCGTTTACCATTTACAATGAGATAAGCTAATTTTTTTCTCAATGACAAAGTTCTTTCACACAAACCAGGGACATTATAATGAACATTTTTCATATGGCTAAAGTTTTATTT
>NC_056513.1:2646517-2660445 GCF_014905685.2 Nematolebias whitei | reverse complement strand
GGGGTTCTGCAGGGCTCGATTTTTGGATCCTTTCTGTTTTCACTGTGAAAAGCACTATATAAGTACAGTTCGTTTACCATTTACAATGAGATAAGCTAATTTTTTTCTCAATGACAAAGTTCTTTCACACAAACCAGGGACATTATAATGAACATTTTTCATATGGCTAAAGTTTTATTTGTTTATTTTTTAGTAAAAAAAAATTTTTAGTTTTGTGTATTGTGCTTGTGTTGTAATTAGTAAAAGCTAGTATCAGTCTCTAGTCTTTGGTCAACATTCAAATAAATACCTTTAATGTTATTGAACTGGCCAACACGCAGGTGACCCGGCAGTCACTTGGTCAGGTTAGTTTTAAACCCATTATTGTTTTATTACAGTATCAAATCAGAAAATATTGAAAGGCAATGAAAATTTAAAATAATATTTTTTTTGTTTAAAATCACAGTTGGAATAAATCCAAGACTTTTCTCAATTTATTTTCTCCACTTTATCCCGGTTGTTAATGTACGCCCATGTCTGTCCAGTAGAACCTGTTTTCGTTTCAGTTTTTCACACTTTGTGTTGTTTAACTATTTTCTCCCAACACTTTAAGATGTTGTGATAATAAGAATGCTGGTCATAAAAAGTTTCAGGTTGGTTTTTTTTTTTTTGGTCTCATTTTCCTGCGTATACGTCACAAGGCGGCCGACCTTACACGGTCGTCTTTGTCAAAACTTTGGTTTCTAAATTTACGAACACGCTTTACTGGAGACAGGTCAGAACTTGGCTTTTTAATCATTTTCTTTAGTCCATTCTACAAAAAAATATAAATATATATATTTGTTTTTTACTAGCTCTAACTTGCCCATGCCCCATTTCTTTGTAATTCTTTGTTAGCCTGAAATGAAATCTGTGTAGCTGAAAGGAAATGTGACGACTGCAAATGAACTAATTCGTGACTCGTGATGATACTGAATCTTTAGTGTGTACACTTCACTGACGTCAGGCTTGCTATTTTTACATGCTGGCATCACACATACTTGCACACTTAGTAAAGTTAAATAGCCTGATCTTGAAGAATTCCTCGTTTGTGCTGAGTCATTGTGTGAGTTAGCGTGGGTGTGTTAAGGAAACATTTACTCAGCAGCAGATCGTGTTGAGTCTTCATTCGTCTCAGTCTCCCATTCTGAGCAAGCACAAAGGAGACAGTGGGAAGGAAAAACTTCCTGTAACAGGAAGAAACCTCCAGCAGAACCAATTGTCTCAGATGAATAAATGTTCTGAATGATCTTTCACCAGACTGAGTCTGATATGGGTTCCTCAAGTCCATTTCCCATTTCAGTTTAAGAGTCCAAGCTGGTCTCATCAGCTGTTTTTTGTTTTTAACCCTTTTTTTGGATTGATCATGACCTGGATAACTTTTCACCTACATGTAAATGTAGTTCCTTCTGCAAAGGAGGTTATGTTTTCTGTAGCGTTGGTTTGGCTGTGGGTGCACAACGTTACTGTGTGAGCGACCCTGGGGTCTTGGTGGAGGTGCGCGCTCTCCGGATGCTTCTAAAACAAATCTCTGCTGTCTTAAGTGTTTCTTTGGGGTCACGTTTGCCGGTCCCAAACCCAGATAAAGGAGGTGCTGAAAGTGACATTAAAAAACATGAATCAATAGAGGAAAAATATATCTGTGGTTCTAAACATATTCACATGCGCTGCAATGTTTTATTCATTCTGCATTTAAGTTTTAGGACAAACTACTTGTTTTGGTAGCTGGTGTTGCTGTTTGCTCTTAATGTGTGCAAAAATGTGACTGGGTTGTGATTCCAAATGAAACAGTAAAGGCTAATGATTTTAATTATCACTGGCATTCAGCAGTGGTTTAAGTGGGCGGTTGATATTAATTTCTAATATGTAAACAAAGTAACAGGCTCTGAACCCAGGTGCAGAGAGACACATGAAACTTGGAGGTGAAATCAAGAAAACAGGTTTATTAACAAACACGACAACAAAAGCTGGAGCATGACGGCGTGAGAAACACAATCCACGGACGGGGAAGAACACAGTGATGCTGAACTTAAAGGGAAACTAATGAGAGATAATGACGAACACCTGGGGAAAGACAACGAGGAACTGGTGAGAGTGGCTGGAGCAGGAGCTCACTGCATGGGGGGGATTACAAACAGACCCACAGAATCTAAATACAATCACAAGACAAAAACACAAGGATCCTCAAACAAAGTCTAAACATATTCATGAGGATTCAACCTGTAGAAGACAGGCGGATGATTTCAGTCAGTCACTCCACACCACTAGAGGTGCTGTTCTGCAGGAGGTGTCTTTTTCAACAGTTTTGTTGGATTATTTTAAGGAAAAACACATTATAGGCTAAAATTGTCATTGTTTATAATAATGTGCCACAGAAGGAAATAATTCTGAAACTTTAAAATTAATAATGGGTGTGCACAATGATTTCTCTCAAAATAATTTTAAGCCGCTGGTACGATGCTTCCGCATTTCCCATCTATGAAAGTGTCACTTCCTGTTTTCCCAGTAGGTAGATGAAATCATTTATTTGCTCGCAGAATCTTTTAATCTACCGAACTGATTTGAAACTAATTGACTTTCTGCTACACAAAATGTTTTTGTGTGTTTGTTTTGCATTACTGCATTGAGCTCGAGTCACCTTCTGATGTGCCTGCTAGCGTTAGCTTAGCATAGCGTCTTGCTTTTTCTCAACTTCTTATCTTGACTTGCTCTGTATGTATCTGAAATTAATTTAATTTCCCTTTTCATTTATTGAATCACTTGTTGAAACTTTTCTTTCTTTATGACTCACCTGAAGAAGTCACCACTCGATGGGGATGTTAGGTTTTCTAGTTTGCATTAAGGGGCTAAACCAACCAAAAGCAGTAAAGTTTGCACTTTTCAGGCGGTCTTGATGCTCTCGTAATATATAATATGGTCCATATGTGGGGTATGGTGCAGAGGTTAGAGAAGGTGGGCCTTTGATCGGAAGGCCGCTGGTTCAACTCCCCGTACCAACAACATCAACATGTAGATGGGAAAGATGAAGCACCCACACCTGCCTCCACCCTCATTTGCCCCACCCTGGGCCCTTGAGCAAGGCCCTTAACCTCCACCATCTGCGCCCCTGGGCACCCTAGCTCTCTGCTCCACACAGAGGGCTGTGGTAGCTCGTGGTCTGTGGTGTCAGGAAGGACATCCAGTGTAAAAACAATCATCAAGTCTTCGTGCGAGTTAGCTCGCTGCGGCGACCCCTGAAGAAGGAGCAGCTGAAACAAATAAAAACACCAGACTGAAGAGGAGCTGGTTTGTAAACATGTTTCTTTGGTTCTTTTCCAGCAAATCAAGGGTGTTGTCAATCTCTTACTTAAAGATATTCCCTTTGTTCATGTTAAAACAACATCTGACTATGCTGGCAGGTGTTCTCGGGCACATTTATGACATAAACGTGGCCTTTGTAAATATATGCTCCCAGTCAGGACAACTGGTGTTTGCACTGTTCCCTAAGAAGGTCCTGGATTGGGCCTGGAGTCTTCCTGTGTGGAGTTTGCATGTTCTTGTTTTTGCATGGGTTTTCTTCAAGGGCTTCTCCCACAATCCAAAACATGCACGTTCAGGCTGCCTTCAAGCCCTTCCTTGAAAAAGAGACCTATGATTTCAACGAGATTTGCCTGGTTAAATAAAGGTTAAAGGAAATAAATACATTTAGATGGATTTTCTCAACGCTGCTGGTTTTGTCTATTTATAATTTGATTATTGGAGGACATTGGAATTGCAGGATGGACCCTTCTTACACTACTCCTCCTCCACTTCCGCTCTCCAAGCAAGGTTGACCAAAGAGATTGTAGCCTCAGTGAAAAAAGTTCATCTTGTCTGGCTCTGGCACTTTTTAAGTCCAGATGAGAGACAAAGCTTTTTTTCCGAACATTTTCACCGTAACTACACTGATTATTATTATTTTCTGTTGATAGCACACTGCTTTCACCTGTCTGTCAGTAAGACGGCTGTAGTCATGTTAAACTCGGAACAAATGGCACAAACTGAATATTTTTGTTTGCATTTGTCTGCAAGGCGCTCTAAGTCCTGTTTTATTTGCCATTGTACCTGAGCCTCTGTCCATTACAGTCTCGTTAGATTATATCTGGCATAACTAAGAAAGGTGTGGCGTTAAAGGTGACCCTGTATGCTGATGACTATCTGCTGTTCTCGTCAGGCCTTTCATGCTCTATCCCCACTGCCCTTTCAATCACAGATATATTCAGTATAAATTCTGGATATAAATTAATTCTTGGCAAAAGTAAGGTATTTACTGTTTAGAGAAAGGCAAAGAGTATCTGTTCTCAAAATGTTTTCAACTACAGAGAAGAAATCCAGTTACTTTGTTTTGCAACGGACGGACGGAGCAATGAGGGCATTGAGGAGATAGGAAAAATGTTTGAAAGTGGGTTTTTATTTCACCCCTCAAAAAATATTCAAAAATGATAAAAGTAAAAAAAAAGTTAAAGGGCCCATAAAAGAGATCAACTAAACAAAAGTCTCCTCAAAAAGGATTAACAAAAACTGAGTAAACAAGATGTGCACGTTTAACTTTTCAAAACTGGCCTTCCCCCAAAGATACAGAAGGGTAATTTATAGTGGGACTTGGTCAGACCATTTACACACAAAAGGGGAGACAGAACTTATCAATGCTAACTGAGACCAAATGATCTAACTCAACCTAAAACACCCCCTTGGTGACGAGCACGTGGTTGGTCCTGCTGAGCTGGCATTGTGCTTCAAAGTCCTCAGGCCTCCTCAGCCCTTGCCCAACCAGGAAGCAGCCACCTCCCCAAACCAGGTAACTTAAAAAAAGAATCATTATTAATATAACAGGATACATTTTTTAAAAAGCACAGTGATAATATGTGCACACTTTCCAACACCACTGCTAGGTTCAAGCAAAACCAAATCAATGAATTACCACAGCACATGTTCAACCACAACCAAAATAAACCAGTGAGGTTAGTGAGTGGATTTATTTTTACCAACGTGTGGCTGAGACCATCACAGTTTTGAAACTTGTAAAATTTGCCATGTTCCAGATGACTGGGGGTCTACAAGCCTTATTAGCTGGTTTAATGTTAAAAGAACATTAGAAGCTTTTTCTCTCTAAAGAGAACAGAGCAGTGAATAAAGTTTGTAACGTTTCATCTGTGCTGAACACAAGGCTTCTGGAACAAACAGATGCTGTAATGGTCCTGGTCCAGGCCTCAACCTGATTGAAACGCTGTGGTGGAGCTTTCAGAGTGCTGTCCAGAAACCAGTGTCTGCAAAATTCAATAAACTGAAGCAGTGATGGAAACAAGAGTTGCCCAAAATGTCTTCACCACATGTGATGGAATGAAGTTTTACAAAAATCCCTATCGAGGACGCGAAAGAAGGAGCTACAACTTTTGGATCGCAGGGTGGTTTGTCACTCACTAAATTAATTAGTTGACTAATAAATGAATATTTTTTCTTAAATGAATGTTTCATTGCATGTTATGCGTTATTGCTTAGGTGAACTTGTTTCTGTGTTTTAAGACTCGATGAGGACCAGATGATTCAGTATTGCGGTCCATAAAACGCTAACATGAACTACAGGGATCAGTCTCTGTTTTAACGTGACTGGATGACCTGTATGATCGTTAAGAGTGAAAGCTTTAAGGTCTTTATGACTGACTCTTGAGTAACTGAATCAAACCATTTCAAAACAAGATGTTTGTAAACTGTTTTTTAATTTGTTTTTGTGAATTCATGATCATTTTCAGAAAAAGGTGAATTGTTCTCTTCAGGTCGAGGTTCTGCCTCAAGTGGAGGAGTTCAAGTATCTCAGAGTTTTGTTCACAAGTGAGGGAAGAATGGAGCGTGAGATTGACAGACGGATTGGTGCAGCATCTGCAGTGTTGCAGACTGTGCCGGTCCGTTGTGGTGAAGAGGGAGCTGAGCTGTAAAGCTTTGCTCAAGATGCTGCCCCACCAACCTGACCTGACTCGGAACAAACAGAAGATGATGGATGGATGGATGGTGATAATTTTCTTTCTGTCTAATTTGTCTTATTGAACTTGCTCTTGTGTGTTTAAACCCTACAGGGAGATGGCGCTGCCCGCTGCCTTTCTGTCTGAAGATCAGTTCACCTGCTCCATCTGTCTGGAAGTATTCAACAATCCAGTTTCAACACCATGTGGTCACAGTTTCTGCCAGTCTTGCATCTGTTCCTACTGGGATGGAGGAGGACGGGGTGCAAAGTCTTACCAGTGTCCCCTATGCAAAGAGGCCTTCCAGAAGCGTCCGGAGCTACACATCAACCGAACTCTGAAGGAAATTACTGAACAATTCAAGCAGATGGCCAACTCTAATTTGTCAACAACAGAAATAGTCATGGGACGGGAGCCTCCTAACGCACAGCCTTACAAAAGTCTGTCTGCACCTCAAAGACCGGGGGACATGCCGGAGAATATATTTGTTGAGATGGTAGCACGTTTTCAGCAGCTGAACCCTGCTGGAATGCCACGAGGCAGTCCCATGGAATCTCAAAGCTTCTTCCTTCAGACACAGAACAACGGACTCCAAGACCCACCACCACCGTACTCCACTGCCAACAGGTACACGTAGACAACTCTTGCACAATTCCTCTAAAAGCTGGAGAACCAAAAGCAAAAATGTTACATAATCCTGCCACAGATTAACTGGGTGCTATTGTCACCTCCTTCTTTGACACACATGTCGTACGGGTTTCAGAGGACAGGAAGGAGAAACAAACAAACAGAATGGCAGGTCCAGGTGTCGGTGCAGGTGTTGGTTCAGGTGTACCCACTATTACACAAAAAACACATCAAGGATAGAAATAATTACAATTAAAAACGGGTAGAGTAGAGCAAGTAAAGACAGCAGCAGAGTGAAGAAATGAGGTCAGTTTGTCCTCTAGTAGTCTAAGTCTACAGCAGCACAACAAGCCGACCCTAACTATAGGATTTATCAAAAAGGAAAGTCTTAAGACTGGACAATGTGTCAGCCTCACAGACAGAAACTGGAAGTTGGTTCCACCAGAGAGGAGCCTGAGAACTGGAAGATCTTCCTCCCATTCTGTTTTTAGAAACTCTAGGAACCACAAGTAAACCTGCAGCCTGAGAGCAAAGTGCTCTGTTAGGAAAATATGGAACAATAAGATCTGTAATATAAGATGGAGCTAGGCTGTTGATGGCTTTGTATGTTAGAAGTAAGATTTTGAATTCAGTTCTGGATTTGACAGGGAGCCAATGGAGAGAAGCTAAAACTGGAGAGATATGATCTCTCCCAGTAACTCCAGTTAAGACTCTGGCAGCAGCATTTTGGATCAACTGAAGACGTTTTAAAGAAGTATTTGGACACCCAGATAATAAACCATTGCAATAGTCCAGTCTAGACGTGACAAATGCATGGACCAGTTCTTCTGCATCATCTTTAGATGTTTCTAACGTTAGTGATATTACGCAGGTGGCTCCCATTAAAAATAAAAACTGACAAGATCAATCGAACTCTAACTCTTGGTGTTTGTACAGCATGGGAAGTCCAGCTGATGTCTCATCTAACCTCCCCCCATGCCCCACCCACCTGAGAGGCCTGGAGTTCTTCTGCCGCACCGATAACAAGTGTGTGTGCAGCGCCTGCACGGAGACAGCCGAGCACCGCGGACACAACATCGTGTCTGCCAAGCGAGAGTGGCAAATCAAGAAGGTCTGTGTGTTTCAGAAAGATGCTTCTAACCGGCCACTTCAAAATAATACATTAATTAATTAATTAAACTAGATGCATTGCATTTCCTGCAAAAATGCAGCGTGAACGCTTATTGCTGAAGAACTTGCTGAAAATGTAGCCGAAATGAAGAACAAGTCTAAATTAGCAGAAGAACGTACAAAGAACACGTATTTGCTGAATTAAGTTTAAATAAACTGAAATGAGCACAAAGATGAGGAAATTAGCTAAAGAAAATGCTGTAATTGACAAACAATAGCTGAAAAGTTGCTGAAAAGGCAGAAAGATTAAGCCAGCAGAAAAAAGCTTAAAGGAGCAGAAATAAGGCTGAAAGTAGAAATGACCACACAAAAATGAATTGATCTGAAAACAGCTGAAATTTGCTAAGGTAGCTGAAAAGGTAGAACAAGCTTAAATTAGCAGAAAAAAAAACGGAATGAACACGTTTGGCTGAAAGAAGCTGAAATGAGCACAAAGAAATGTAAATTATCTAAAAAGAAGCTGAAATTAGCAACAACAAAAATCTGCTTAAAAAACAGTTGAAAAGTAACTGAAAAGGCAGAAAGAAGCTTAAATGACAAAAAGGAAGTGGAGAGATCACATTTTTGCTGAATTAGGCTGTAAAAAGTTGCAAAAAATGTTTTTGAAAAAGCTAAAATTAGCATGAAAACAGCTAAATAGTAGTTGAATGAGCAGAAAAAGCTGAAACTTGCTTGAATAAGCTGAAAGAAGCTGAAATTAGCAGATGGAAGTTAGAAGAAGCACAAAAATGTTGTAGTTAACAGAAAGAAGCTGAAAGGAGCACAAACCAGCTGAAAAACAGCTGAGATTAGCTGAAAGTAGCTGAAAAAAGTTTTAATTTGCAGGAGGAAGCTGAAAGAAGCTGAAACAGAACAAAATGTGAGCAGCAAAAGGTTGTAAACAGACCTAAAGATTTGAACTCAATTAATTTTCTATGAGGAAAAAAAAGTCATAAAAAGTTAAATATTTCAAAAAGCTAAAGTTGCACAGATGCCAAAAGCCACAACAGGATTGTCCTGAAAGAGCTGAACGTTTTGAAACTTAAATTGCCGAAATAGCTTAAATTTTAGGTCAAGAATTGCACCGAAAAACGTACAGAATAGGGAAAGAAGTCAGAAAAACGATAAATATAAACAGGAAAACAATAGTGTGAACGCTTCATTCACACAATAAGATAAAACCTCAGTTTATAAATTCCAATTCAGACTTGCTCTTTTTCCTTTCGCCTGTGCAGCTTTGGAGTTCGTTACGAGTATCGCGCCGCGCGTAACACTTTTAATCTTCTCCAGTCTCAAGCAGAGTTCACAGAGGTGGAACTGAAGGAGCTCATCTCTGACCGAGAGAGGAAACTGGAGGAGATCCAGAGCTCCCTCCGAGAGATCAAGGTGAGTTTTCATCACATCTAATCTACTTTGATTTGCTGGATCCACTGGACTTTATGCTTTAACTGGTGGTTCTTGTCTGGAAGGTGCTGGAAAGTTTTCCAAAAACCAAGACTGAAATAAAATTGAAAAAAGTAAACGAATACATTTGAACCTTAAATGGTAAATGCCTTTAAAATGCCATTAAATAAAATCAATGTTTAAAAAATCTCCTGATGCATGCTCAATAATGTTTAAAGGTTTAAAAAGTTGTTGGATCTTGATAATCCCTGTTGGCTGAGAGCTTTAAAAGACTGAGTAGTTTATGACGGACACAAATAATAAACGCATGTTTCAGCCGCTCTGTCGGTGTCGTCGTGTAGCTTGAGCTGCCTGAACTGTTTTTTTAACACTCAGTGTTTCACATCTGTTTGATGTCCTTATGTGCACTAACAGAAGATGCAAACTGTGGTCCTTTATTTTATTATTGAACCTTTATTTATACAGGTTAGTCTCATGGAGTCACGAGGGCTCGTTTTCAAGAGAGACCTGTTGGGGAGCAGATGGTGGGGGTTAAGAGCCTTGCTCAAGGGCTCAGATTGGGACAAATGAGGGTGGAGGCAGGCGATGTTGTTGGTCTGGGGAGTCAAACGGGCAACCTGTGACCTCTTTATCACAGGCCCATCTTCTCTAACCTCAGCACCACCACTCCCCATTATCAGCTGTCACGGTGCAATTGTTTTCTTCTACTTGCAAAAACGGAAGTTAAGAATATGTTGGCAGTCTTTGAGGTAGCGTTGGGAGAAAAAGCTTTTAGACGGTTTACTGAAACAGTCGACACAAACCTGCAGTCATGAGCTCCATGTGCATGAACGTAAGCACGACTGTTCAATCCTGTTTAGTTTGTTCAGTTGAGGCGACCGTCTCCACACCTCGAGACAGAACATGTGTTCATCACATCCGGGCTCCATGACTGCAACACGCTTCACTTTGGAATCAGTCGGATCTCCAACTGCTTCAAAATGCTGAAGCCTGAAAAAGTTCTCCAGTCCTGGCCTCCCTTCACTGGCTCCCGGTTCACTTCCCAGTTCATTTTAAAATCCTTTTTGTTTTTAAGTCTCCGAGCAGTTCTGCCCCCTCTTATCTCACTGATCCGCTGCAGCCATATGTCCCACAGCGCATTGAGGTCGGACCAGATGCTTTTGCTGGTTCCAGTCACTCATTTTGAGCTCAGAGGTGACGGGACCTTCTCTGCTGCAGGTCCAAAACTGTGGACTGAGTTACCACTGCAGGTCAGCCAGGCTCCGTCTCACTGTTTTTAAGTCTCGTTTAAAAAAAACGCTTTTATTCCCTGAGTTGATTTTAACTTCACTGTTTTTTTTATTATTTCAGTCATTTAGTTTCTCTTTACCTCTGTGAATTTTATGTTTTTATCCTGTGTCCTTTGCTTTTTGTTGTACAGCTCTTTGGTTGGCCTTGCTCTGTTTTTAATAAAGTGGTGTGGGATGTGACAATGAAGCTATGACGTTGACAGAAATATCAACTTTGACCTCTGAGTACATGTTGGGCTGTAATGGTGCTGGTGAAACATTAGTTGTTTAGTCACATGTCTGATGGTTTGGTGCATGATGATGAGACTGTAGTAAAGTTCTCGACGTCCTTCGTGAACCTTCATCCTCTTGTAGAGACTTGGGTACGTACTAGGGGACGTTTGCCTCTGAGCATCAGCTCAGTTTATAAAATAAAGTTAGACGTCATTTGGAAGGTGCTTTTACACTTTTTTCCATCCTGGGGGGAGGATTTGTCACAGCTTTGTAAGTTCAGGACAGTCCTCCATGAAGCTTTAAAGTCATCAGGTGTAGTGAAGTCTGGAGAGATTCCAGCTGGAGTTCAGAACCTGCAGCTGGATCAGTGGTGCTCAGGCAGTCCATCATGATGCTCGGACTCCCTGGGTGTCGTACTGGAACACATCGGTCCAGCTGACCAGCTTTCAGTCCTCATGACGACTCTACTGATCTCTTTCGTGTTTAACAGAGAGGTGAAGGCTTCGTGAGCCGATCTGTGCACGAATCTACGCCCCCATATGTCCTCCATCTCTCATGTGCCCGTGCACAAGCCTCCGTTTCTTCATGGAGTACTTCCTGCGGGCTGGCTTCAGTGTACGAGAAGAAAAAGCAGCATGTTCTACGTTGTGCGAGTCCAGCTGTGCGCGAGGCATCTGTTGTGATAAACGCGAGGCGTATTTCCCTGCGCGACTTGTTCACGTTCCTCTCTTCCCTCAAAAAATGGGCGTTTGCAGCTTTTCCAGTGTGCACAGCTGCAGACCAAACCGTGCACGCAGCCGATAGCAGGAGGCCCCCCAACGTGATGCAGCAGACGAAGCATCCTGATTCACGCTCAATCATCCAAGTAGAAAATAAACAACAGTTAAGTCTGGTCCTCTGGATGTTTTATTTTTATTGAAACGTCTCGTCTTTCATTTTGAACCACTTTGTCCATGACTGCCTCAAACGGGTCAGCGAGGAAGAGGGTGGACTCTTGAAACCATCTGAGCACCATCAAACTGGTTGACCCACTATGTGAAGGTGCTGAGTTTGTTGTGGCTCCTCGGACTGATGAAGTCCTTTGGATGAAAGACGAAACCTTTCAACAAACGGAAACAGTCCAGAGGACCTGACTGAACTTCAGAGAATCATTTCTCACTTTAGAGCCGGAACACAAGTGGGGGCTGTGATAGCTTCGGGGTCAGTGCCACGGTTTTGTAAACCTGAGGTTGCGAGTTTGAGCCCAGGAAGAGCATCCGAGGTATCTTCTCCTAAAACAATTGGCAAACCTTCCGTATGCTCGCTGTGGCCACCTCTGAGAGTGTGCGTTTGCAGCGTTTGTGCGTCTTCACGCTGATCTTTCTTGTGCATTTTTGTCTCGTTCTGTGAAATAAATTTTTCCCTCGGTTCACCTGCAGGGAGGTGAAGCTGGTCAGTGAGCTCTGACGTTTAAACGACCGCTTGCATACGACACGTGCACGTTTTGTGATTAACGACAACACGAGCAGAACTTTCAGTTCTGGTCAAACATGCCTGAACTCGGTTCCTACCTTAATGCACTGTATGCAGTTTAAGTAATATCAGCAAATATTCAACAAAGTTCAATCGAATCTGATGAGCTCATAGTTTACAAATGATTTAATTTTCTTTTATTTTTAAAGCTTAAGATTTTATTTCAGCCGTGAAAGGAATAATCACAAAAACACAGAGGGGGCATATTTCTACCAACCTATTGTTTAAATGTAACTTCTTGCTCTTTCTTTTGTCTTCAGACTGCCGCTGAGAAAGAAACCGACGAGGCTGTTTGTGCTTTTTCCAAGCTGATCTCCAGTGTGGAGCACTGCCAAGGCAAATTCTTGGAGGTAAAAAATAAAACCACACAAACACGAACTCAAAGGCTTGTTTTGGAACAGACGTTCTGTGTTTGCTCTCGCCTCCAGGTGATCGAGACGAGCCTTCGAGCAGCAGAGAGCAGAGCTCAGGGTTTGATCAGAGAGGTGGAGGAGGAGATCGCTGCCCTCAAGAGGAAGAGCTCCGTGCTCAACCAGCTGGCTCAGTCTGAAGACTACATCAACTTCCTCCAGGTACAAATCATTTGAACAGGTAAACGCAATAAAGAAAAAGGTGACACAAAAGAAGTAATGGAATTGAAACTCACATCCATTCAATAGTTGACCTACCTTAAATTTATTAAACACCTTTCATTTCTGTTAGTCGGCACAGCAAACATTTGTTGTCACCTAAAAACTTTTGACTGATGGAGAAAAACGTTAAAGCCAATAAAACTTCCTGCTGATCGAGCCTGGATGAGCCTCGACGTGACACGCATGTCCTTCAAATTCAAAACGTGGAAGAAAACGACTTAATGTTTAATAAATTTAGCACAATACAGATGAATTTACTCATGTTCCTTATAACGGCCTTTTTTTATTAACAGCGCAGAAAGTAAAACGAAGTGACAACAAAAGGGAGGAACTCTTTAAAAAGGGTCTTTATACGAACTTTGACTCTTCGGCTTCCTAGTGACTAATCTTAAGATGCATCAGATTATTTTCTACTGACTGTGTTTATTGTTGCATTGGCATCAGAAGCATTTGTAATGAGGTCAGAAATTTTTGAATAAAGTAGATGACATTTCCTGCATTCTGGCGTGTTTTAACAGATTGTTAAACATCTATGTTTTCCTACAAGTAAGCACTTGATTAAATAACTATTTTAGAGAGCAACAAGCAGGACTGTCGCGATAATTAATCGATTAATCGCACGAGAAGTTAAAATTATCGACCTCATTTTCATTTATTGGTTTTATCATTTCTTCGTGTGCCTCTCTTTCTACTGAAGACACTGGATGACAAAAGGCTCAACTCTTCACTGACCCCTCCCTTTCTCTTTAAAATCTGTTAAAAGCAGCTAAGCTACGAGCTAAGCTACGAGCTAAGCTAACAGGCCGACCTCAGAAAAAAACCTCCGTCTTGTCGAAACGCCAAAATTCACAGTTGAAACTCGTGCCTTCATGTAAAAAGTTGTTTTTCTTTGCAAAAAGAAGCGGAGAACTTGTTTACTGATTAAAAAATAAAATATTAAAAGTTTTGTGTGAAAAATGCTAAAGAGCTCAAACCACAGCGAGCGTCCGCCATTTTGAGAACTTAAGAGAAACAGCCCATGTCACGTCAAGCGGCCTCCCTCCCTTTTTTCATAAAGACACACGTTGCTCGCTCCCTCACTATCCATCCTTCGGTTCAAACTGTCTTAT
>NC_056513.1:2645322-2646417 GCF_014905685.2 Nematolebias whitei | reverse complement strand
GGGGGACACGTCCCCTTCACATATAATTGTTGCGACGCCTATGCATTGTAGCAATGCTCTGTTCATATGCAAGTGTTCCTCTTTGACATCACTTCCTGTTACAGGGCATGCAAACATCTCAACTGTTCATCTCAGCAGAATCAATTGTTGTTTTTACAATGTTTTTAATGTTCTCTTTCCAATAATGCATTTGTATTTATCCGGAAAATTTGATGTCACGGGTACTTTAAAACAACAAGAATCAGTTGATAGTTTGAGGGTTTCATTTTACGAACACATCTTCCTGAAAACATTTTTCCCCATCACCACTTTGAATTTTATTTTTTTTTCCAAGGAATGAGATTCATTTAACGTAATTAATAGTGGTTATTATCTTAAGGGGATAGAGATGTTTGTGAAGTCTTGGTGTCGTACCAGTTTGAAGGAGCGGTCTACTATAATTCAAGGAATAGGATTCTGGAATGGACTGATGATAAAACTGCCAGATCTATGTACGTATTCAAGAAAATGATAAAGATAGTTTTCTAAGGGAATATGGAAAAGTATAATGTGTATCTATACAAATCGTTGTTTGAGTTGTTTTTATTTATCTTGTTTTTGTGTAAATTACTTTTGTTGAATATATTCTGGGAAAAAAGTGGCAGATATAAGATTTGTTCTTGTTCTGCTGCCTTTCATTTTATTTTTTGATTGTATGTATATATATATATATTTTTTTTTTCTATTTTGTTTTTAATGAAATGAATGAATTTCTAAATAATTCAAATCTAAATATAAGTGCAAAAATCCAGTGATTAACAATAGTTTTAAATCGACATGAGATTGAACTCTGGAAAAAATTAAAGATGAAAGAAAAAAGGCTAAAGATCAAAGCTGAGCTGAGAAATCATAATCGTGATTCGAGAGGTGCTGCAGCACTCCAATCACTAACAATCTTAGTTAAACTTCACTTCTGAAATATTAATACCAATAATGTATAATAATATAAATATGAAGGTAAATAACTTACTGTATCTCTTTGATCAGAATGAAACTGATCCTCCATAAGAAATATCACTCTAACTCACCTGTACCTCCAGTATACCTCCAGGTGTC
>NC_056513.1:2642179-2645222 GCF_014905685.2 Nematolebias whitei | reverse complement strand
AAATATCACTCTAACTCACCTGTACCTCCAGTATACCTCCAGGTGTCCTGGAGCTTCTACACTGGACTGTTTTGAGCTGGGTATGATGGACAGACGGTAAATGAAGCAGGTTTCATAATTTTTAAATGACATCACTGACTGTTCTGTCTCTGCAGAAGTTCCCCACCGTGTCCACACCCCCACAGCTTAAAGACTGGTCTGGCGTCTCGGTGTCTTCTATGCCGATATCGGGGTCGATCCTCAGGAGTCTCGGTCAGATGGTGGAGCAACTTCAGGAAGAGACGAGGAAACTGACAGAAATCTGTAGGTTCCAGTCCAAACAAACGTTAGTGACGGTTGAACATGCAGCACCTGCCACAGTTGCAGGCCAAGCATTCTTTGAAGGAATGCACGTCAAACTGCGCCTTTTACACCAGTTTTACACTAAAATCCTCTTGTGATGGAAAAAGAACAAAGTTTGAGCCGTTCAGGTCGAACCTTGTTTGTGGCATGAAGCCTGTGCAACATGGAAAGATCTCACATTGTCTGTTATCACTTAGAGTAGCAATGTGGTGTGAATAACCGACGCTACTGCCACGCTAAATTTTAATCAACATCTATCAAATTGACAAAGTTGTGTTCATTTTTGTGTTAGTTGACTTTGGTTGGCTGTGGCTGCCACCTTGAACTAGTCCGACAAATGTTATTGTTGTAGATGTACAGGCTGAGATTACTGAGAGAGTTTCACAACAATCTGTCCTGTGAATTGAGATTTTATTTTATTTTTTCCAAAAGGCAGACCAGGTTGACTCTAGAAGTTAATCCCAAAGTGTTAAACAACAAGTACCGTAATTTCCGGACTACCGAGCGCACCCGAATATAAACTGCACCCAAACTGTACATGCATAGGCCACGCTTGTGTATAAGCAGTGGGGTGTCCACGTTGTAGCATAAGATAATTACACAGAAATATTTTTAAACTTTTAATTATACCAGTAACATGCACAAATATGTACACGTGCACAGCCGGTTAAAATAAAATACAGTAGCCTACCAAGAAAAGTTAGTCAGTTCTAGAATTGCGCCGCTCGGGGTGGCTGCATGTTGGAGCAGCTCTGTTACTTTTATTCAGAGATTTTGCTTTTGGAAACTTTAATTCATCTTTTTCTTTTTCATGTAAATCACTTTTTTTTTGTACGATTGTTTCCTCTGGTATCGGATGCTGAGCAGCTGGAAGGATTTTTACTAAAACTTATAGTTTTGGGCATTTGTTATGATGCATAACCATAACAACAAGGTGTTTTTTACAACTAGGAGCATCATCTCAAAAGCTCAAATAATACCTCAACTACAGCCCCAAATCTCAAATGAGTTAAAAAGGAGGCACCGTAGATGCATCCCCATCTCCTTGCCGGCTATGCTTGAGTGCTTGACCGATGAGATCCTGGAAATGGCAGCAGAAGGAACGGGATCGTCCCTCGACACCTGCAGCCGGCTGTCCGCAGTGACGAGGAGCTTGGCAGCTGCTGGGAGGAGTGGCCGTCACTCTGGGAGGAGTTCTGCCCAACATTCAGGTGGTCCTGCAGCCCGGGGAACTAAGAGGCCAGCAGAGTCTGGGTGGACGGATCAGACAGCATCTGCGGCCAATTTCTTCAGATCCGCTGTGGGACGGACCTTTACAAAAGCTCCTTCCTGCCTACAGCCGTCAGTAGCTATAACATTTCTTAATGAAATGACGATAATGAGCTACAACAACAATAAAATTCCTTTTGGGATTAATAAAGTATTTTTGAAATTGAATTTAATTGAATTTAATTGAAAAGCCACTGATCACTATCTTCCTCCTGTGCACTAAAACCACCGAAGTTTTCCATGAGTCTGTTCATGAAGCGCAAAATAACTGATCTGAAGAGTTTAGTGCGTTTAATTTACAGTAAAGTTTCATTGGTCCACTGTGACCTGTTCTGTAATTTTATGGCACGAGGACCCCCCCCCTCAAGTTGTGTATTGCACAGCTCTGTGAGCATGCGGGTGTGACGATGCTAAATGTTTCGGCGACATAAAGCTCACTAGACCGTCAAAAAACATAAAAATCCATAAATTTGCTGCGGCATTGTACAAGTTCAAACCCTGTGAAACAAGTAGCGGCTTATAGACCGGAAATTACGGTGCAGCTCTTGTGTATGTAGTGGATGACTCTCAGCTACTACCAAACTAAACTATAGCTTCATTTCTGTACATGGACTCGTAGGCAGTTTTGTGTAAGCTAAGCTGTGCTAGCTGTTTATTAGTTTACAAGATATTTTGCTAACAGTACAGGTAAACACACATATGAGTAAAACCATTATCACTTTGCTTTTGTCTTGGGCAGCAGGCGCTCATCAAAAAGACCAAATGAACTTTATTCTACTTCAGCAAAGAAAATGTGAACATTTTTCCCTCAAACTCCAGAATTAGTTCTTTGAGTTTTATTGATTTTTGTTCCCGACAGGCCCACCACCCTCACCAGCTCAGCCTGTCCCGCGGCCCAACCCAAGTAAGACGTCGGTCTGCTGATTAACGACCGTTAATGAAATAATAAAGTGAATTTTTACTGAGATCTTCTCTTTCCAGAGGTCAGAAGGGTTCAAGAATATGCAGGTATTAAAACCAAACTCAGTCTGTCTTGGAGTGTGTGGACGATCACCCAGTCATCACTCTTGTCTCCACTCTGCCAGAGGACATCACCTTAGACCCCAGCACCGCCCACCCACGCCTCCAAATCTCCCCCGATGGGAAGCAGGTGCGCTGCAGTGATCGCCATCAGCTGGTCGCAGACAACCCGGAGCGCTTCGACCGCGTGGTGTGTGTGCTGGCCCACCAGGGCTTCAGCTCAGGACGCCATTACTGGGAGGTGGGTGAGACGCTGCATGAAGACACAGACGTGTCTTCATAATGTCCACTGACAGGGACATAGTTTCATAATGTCCATGAAGACATAGACGTGACTTCATAATGTCCATGAAGATGGGGACGTAGTTTCATAATGTCCATGAAGACAGAGACGTAACTTCATAATGTCCAT
>NC_056513.1:2639703-2642169 GCF_014905685.2 Nematolebias whitei | reverse complement strand
CTGACTACTTCCTTAAAGTTTCACTGAAGTCTGCCTAGAAGTTTTTGAAATATTTTGCTAACAGACAAACGGTAATGACTCCAACAGTTAATGCTGAAAACTTCTGATGTTGAACAATGTGTAGCACTTGGACTAAACATTTTAAATGACTCTCGGCTACAAACGCATCACACTTTTATATAAAATGGGCGTATAGGTCATCCAGTGCATCTGGAAAGTTCACAGCGCTTCACTTTTTCCACATTTTATGTTGCAGCTTTATTCCAAATTTGAGGAAATAGATTAATTTAATACAAAGTCTGCAACAGCAGTCTGTTTTCAATCAATAAATGATCAATCTGTACGCTGATGGATGGACCTATCGAGGTTCATCCGATCGTTTTAAAGTCGTTGACCCGTTTGTCTCCTTCCTCGTCAGGTCGACGTCGCAGGAAAGACGGACTGGGACCTGGGAGTGGCGAGCCGGTCCGTTAATCGAAGGGGTAAAATCAACGTAAGCCCCGCCCACGGCTACTGGTTCCTGAGCCTGCGGGATCGGACCGACTTCGCCTTCCGAACAGATCCCTCGACGCCCCTGACGGTCGGCGTCAGACCCTCTCGGATTGGGATCTATGTGGACTGTGATAAAGGCCTGGTGTCGTTCTACAACGTGGAGGCCAAGCTGCTCATCTTCTCATTCACAGATAGTTTTCCAGACACCGTGCACCCGTTCTTCAGTCCCTGCACCAACAAATCGGGACAAAACGAGGCTCCGTTAACCATCTGCCCCGTGGCAATTAAAGATTAAAACGAGCGTTTACCAAATAAAACGCAGGAAGTGGTTCGTATGTGGTGCAGGTTCAGCTCCACATGTAGAAGACTGGATTAACCCTAAACCCTGACCCGTAATCCCTAACCCTGAGGTTTCAGAAGCAGAAAACAGTTCTGATGCAGCCTCAACAATTATTTTAAATATTTTAGGATTGTTCCAATCGCTACGAAACAGACTGTTAGATCTAAAACTAAACGCATGGATTAGACAAAAAGCCTTTTTTTTTTTTTTGTAAACTGACTTGAAGCACGACTTAATGTAAAGTGTTTCTAATAATTTGATTCAATATATTTTACAGAAGTCCTGATCAAGATTTCTTTTTGTCTCCGGTACTGATACGAGTGTTTTAAAATAAGGATTAGCCGACGCAGTGTTTCAATCCAGTATTTGCATTCTTTTGCATTTTATTCAGCACAAACTTGCAGATTACGAACCATAGGAACATCAGAATAATTCAAATTATGTCATCTCGTATTTGATGTCCCAGCAGATCTACGTCGCATTAAAGAAAACCTGAGTTTATTTTGATCCTCAAGTTACTTTAATGTTTTTAACGTGTGAAAATGACAAGTGAAACTTTAAAACTTTTTATACTAGGAAGGGCAGGACTGTGGCTCTAACGGCTCGGACTTCACCGCAGCATTTGGTCAAAATAATAATAATAATAATAATGTGTGCAGAAACTTGTGCCGTCAAACTGAATTTGAATCGCTCGGACTGAATTCACGTAATTTGAAATTAAATCCACTGAACTGAAACTGAAACTTCAGTTTGACTTTCATTTTCAGTTCTATAATTCAAGTGGTGATGAAACGGAGTGGACGCAATCCATCGTAAACACCAAAGAAGAAGAAGAACTTCCTTTATGGTGTGTTTTGAGGTGGAGCAGTGGCATGAAGTCGCGTGCACGCCACTGCTCCACCTCAAAATACACCATAAAGGAAGTTCTTCTTCTTCTTCTTGCGTGTTCTGCCGCCTCCTGAACACTCAACCCCACGCCTACGTTTCCGTAAAGGAAGTTTCGCCGACGTGGAACTTAAATCTGTCGGTCTGCGTTCGATTACTCCGGGACTTTCTCAAGGACTCGGATGTGCGACGCAAAAAACTGAATTTTGGAATTGAACTGTAGAACTGAAAACGAAAGGAGTCGATCCAACCAAATTCAGTTTCAGAGCAAATTGATTCAGTGAAATTAATTTTCAAACCACTGGATTTAATTTACGTGAAACGGGTTCAGTTTCTGATGGCACCACAGGATTAGCCGCCCATGTTGTAAACCTTATTGAAATATTAACAGTGTTAAGAAAACAATGAGGCAATGAACAGTTCGTTGCTTTAAATGGACCCCTCAGCCTGACTCGGTGATTTTCGGTGTTGGTTCTACGGGCCGGTACTTTTCTTACATGGTCAGCTGACGTCTGGGAGCCTTGGTAATCCTGCAGCCTCGGGTCTAGCCTTATATTTGGCCAAAGGTTTTATTTCTACAAGCATCTCGTGAAAACTGCTCGAGTGATTGTTCTGAAAGTTTTACCTGCTTGGATGTGAATCCTCAAACGTAGACCAAAAGCCTCGCTGGTCTCTGAAACGTTTGGAGTATAAAAACTTGTACACGGTTTGGAGTATAAAAACTTGTACACGGTTTGGAGTATAAAAAC
>NC_056513.1:2638886-2639603 GCF_014905685.2 Nematolebias whitei | reverse complement strand
GGGCACTCTACCCTTTTCCAGCTCAAGACCATGGCCTTGGATTTGGAGGAACTGATCTTCATCCCAGCCGCGTCTGCGAACCGCTCCAGCGAAAGATGTAGATCACAATCTGATGAAGCCAATAGGACCACATCATCTGCAAAAAGCAAAGAAGCAATCCTAAGGCCACCAAAACAGATCCCCTCAACACCTTGGCTGCGCCTAGAAATTTTGTCCATAAAAGTTATGAACAAAATTGGTGACAAAGGGCAACCTTGGCAGAGTCCAACTCTCACCGGGAACAAGCCCAACTTACTGCCGGCAATGCGAACCATGCTCTGACACAGTCATACAGGGACCTAACAGCCCGTATCAAAGGGCCCAGTACCCCATACTCCCAGAGTACCTCCCACAGGGTTCCCAGAGGGACGCGGTTGAACGCCTTCTCCAAGTCCACAAAGCACATGTAGACCGGATGGGCAAACTCCCACGCACCCACCAGGACCCTACTGAGAGTGTAGAGCTGGTCCAGTGTTCCAAGACCAGGAAGAAAACCGCACTGCTCCTCCTGAATCCAAGCTTCGACTATCCGACGGACCCTCCTCTCCAGAACCCCCTAATAGACCTTACCAGGGAGGCTTAAGAGCATGATCCCCCTGTAGTTGGAACACACTCTACGGTCCCGCTTTTAGAATAGGGGAACCACCCCCCCGGTCTGCCAATCCAGGGGAACTTCCC
>NC_056513.1:2637754-2638786 GCF_014905685.2 Nematolebias whitei | reverse complement strand
TCGCGTAAGCCAACACAACTCTAAAACATCCAGAGCCTTAAGGAACTTCGGGCAAATCTCATCCACGCCTGGGGCCCTGCCACCGAGGAGCTTTTTAACCACCTCGGTGACCTCAGCACCAGAGATTGGAGGGCCTGACCCAGAGTCCCCAGGCTCCGCTTCCTTAGTGGAAGACGTGCCGGTGGGATTGAGGAGGTCTTTAAAGTATTCTGCCCATCGACCCACGACATCCCGAGTGGAGGTCAGCAGCACACCACCCCCACTATAAACAGTGTTGGTGGTGTACCGCTTTCCTCCCCTGAGATGCTGGATGGTGGACCAGAATCGCCTCGAAGCCATGCGGAAGTCATTCTCCAGGGCCTCTCCAAACTCCTCCCATGCCTGAGTTTTTGCCTCAGCAACCACCCGAGCCGCATGTCGCTTGGACTGCCGGTACCCATCAGCTGCTTCCGGGGTCCCACAGGCCAAAAAGGTAACTCTAAGTTGTTCCTAGGTGACCTTCCCATGGACTCACCACTTGTGGGAGGGGCCAAAGGGGTCGGGTGCAATGTGGGATGGGTGGTGGCCGAGGACCCTGGTGGTCTGATCCTCGGCTACGGAAGCTGGCTACTGGGACGTGGAATGTCATCTCTCTGGTGGGGAAGGAGCCTTTGCTGGTGTGTGAGGTTGAGAGGTTCCGGCTAGAAATAGTCAGACTCACCACTACGCATAGCTCTGGCTCTGGAACCAGTTTCCTTGAGAGGGGTTGGACACTCTTCCACTCTGGAGTTGCCCCTGGTGAGAGGCGCCGAGCAGGAGTGAGTATACTTATTGTCCCCCATCTTGGTGCCTGTGTATTGGGGTTCACCCCTGTGAATGAGAGGGTGGCCTCCCTCCGCCTACGTGTGGGGGGATGGGTTCTGACTGTCGTTTGTGCTTATCATCATCATCATCATCAACTTTATTTATAAAGCACTTTAACACAGCCATAGCTGAAACAAAGTGCTGAAACATCAGTTAAAAACAAGATAAAAGACAGCATAAAAACAGAGC
>NC_056513.1:2636572-2637654 GCF_014905685.2 Nematolebias whitei | reverse complement strand
CTTCATCTTTCAAAGACGATAACGTGCAAATTAGGCAACAAAAACAAATAACGACTTTTCAATGGGCGTGTTTTTCATTTTTGGTTCAATTCATGAGCTCATAATCTTTGAGGTAAATTAAATATTTCAATGTGTGAAATATAATATATATATATATTATATGTCAGTCAGAGGTCACTCTTTCAGGGATGAAGATGTTCACATCCTTGATAGAGAGGAGTAAAGGAGGCCATCTTTGTGAAGAGAAACCGTCCATCATTAAACAGGGGTGGAGCCTCCAGGTCCAACTGTCCTCCTCTTACAATGCTGTGATTGGTAGCATCACTCAGCCCCCTGTGAATAACAAGTGGCCATCAGGGCACTAACGATCTGTCGTTAGGCTGATGATCCTTCTTGATCATGTGAACAGCTGGTTCAGGATGTCAACAACAAACTGGTTGATCCACTATGAGAAGGAGATGTTTATAAGACTTGAGATTGTTGCAGCTCCTCAGACTGAAGAAGTCCTTTGGATTAAAGACGAAACGTTTCGATAAGAAGAATCCGTCCAGAGGACCTGACTTTACCTTGATTCAACACAATCTGCTGCCTCCTCAGATTGATATTTTTTACTGATTTGCTTTGATAAAGTATGTGAATGTTTCTGTTCAGCGCCTGAGACTTCTGTTGTGACTTGGAGCTACAGAAAGAAACTGAATGAAACTGTCAGACCGAGGAACACAACTGATGCCGATATACATTATACTGTTCGTTATTGTGTTCGTCACACAAAAGGAAAAGCAGAAAACCTGTTGGTATCCGTTTATTAAAAACATGAATAAAAACAAACTGTAGAAGAACGTCAGTAAACATGATTATTAAACATCAACATACAAACATGCATGAACGTGTCTCACGTCTTCTGTCTCACGTCTTCTGTCTCACGTCTTCTTCAGAAAGGATATTCCCTCCACAAGCTGAAAGATGAGAAAGGGACAACGATGAGACGTAACGTCTTTATTCTCACGTTCAGCTGCACCAAATAATCTCTGCACAGAATCAAAGAATTATAGCTTGACCATCAGAATACGTTAAAAATAACA
>NC_056513.1:2635408-2636472 GCF_014905685.2 Nematolebias whitei | reverse complement strand
AACATATATAATCCAGACTAAGCTACAGCCATGTTTGTGTTGACTAATGTAGATTAGCTGAGGCAGCCATCTTGAATGAAATAGTCTCCAAAAGGTAATTGGTTGTAGATGTTGACAAATTATCCCTTTTGGCAAGTCTCACTAAAAATTACCCACTGATTCGCAAGATAAATATGTTACAAAAGACATGCTAACAGACTGACACACACACACCTGACATGGACAAAAACACTGTTGCCGTCCTTTCACTTTTTGAAGTGGGTGATACATATTTTTCCCTGTAGATTGATCTCTGTACGAGCTCAGTTTGGAGAAACCCAGTTTGTGTCAAACAAGACTGATGAGCTAATGGCTAGTCTTCGTGCAGCCGAGAGCGAAGTGTATTGTCGTCGTACTGAACCAGTTCCATTGTAAATGTACGATTCATCATGAAAACACTGCATGAATCTTTACATTCAGAGAACCAGATTTAACTTTTTTATATTTTTCTACCTGGATTATTGAGCATGCATCAGGATATCTTTACATTCAGTTTCACAACAGAAAGATTTACAATTTTTAGTGGTTTGCAGCAAAGTCTAGCATTTCTGGCAAAGACTGGCACTAAATCTGTCAGGAATTTATTTTATTTTTTACCAGAATTCATCCATCCATCCATTTTCTTTACCCGTTTATTCCATTTTGGGTCATGGGGGTCGCTGGTGTCCATGTCCAGCAATCACTGTGCGAGGGGCGGGGTACACCCTGGATGGGTCCCAAGTCCATCACAGGGACACATAGAGACAAACGAGACAAATTCACTCTCTCACTCACACCTAGGGACAATTTAGAGTTACCAATCAGCCTAACATGCATGGTTTTGGACTGTGGGAGGAAACCGGAGTACCTGGAGAAAACCCACGCATGCACGGAGAGAACATGCAAACTCCACCCAGAGAGGCCCCTGGACCGGGGTTTGAACCAGGGACCTTCTCGCTGAGAGGCAACAGCTCTACCAGTTGCGCCACCGTGCTGCCCTACCAGAATTCAACCTTTATTTAAACAGATAAGTCACATTGAGCCCC
>NC_056513.1:2633936-2635308 GCF_014905685.2 Nematolebias whitei | reverse complement strand
TACCAGAATTCAACCTTTATTTAAACAGATAAGTCACATTGAGCCCCGAAGACTCATTTACAAGTGAGACGTGTTTGGACAGATAATAAAAAGTGGTGAAAATGACACATAGGGTTTGGAAACAAAAAAAAAATCTAACATGCTCTTAATCTTTGGCTGAAGGTTAACAGCATGATAATGAAAAAAAACCTCTCACAACGAGCACATAATGACGCCGACATGCCACGGGGGGGACGCAAGGGCATGAGCATGTTCAGAGACAACACACAGAAGCACTGCAGAGTTCAGATCACATCACTCAGTTCCCTCTGGAGAGAGCCGTACACTCTCGGGGGGCGCCGAGGACAGCATCAGATAGAATCCAAAAAGTCTGGGACCCTCTGATTGGTCCGTATACGTCCTCAGTGGGAGGGGGGAAGGGGCAGAGCATCGAAGGTTTGAAAACTTCCAGGTGAATCAAGGTAAGACGGCCTGTCAAGGCCAGTCGGGGCACTATGTAAAGAGAAACTGATGTGGATATTAAGGTTTAAATACTTGCCTTAACACAACCCACTACAAAATTACCAACAATGTTCTTTAATCTCTTTTTTTTCATACTGTCTATTAACTTGTCAGTCCTTCATAGATGTAATTTTTGATTTTTCAAATTGAGACTTCAAAAGATGGTAAGTGAATAATTCATCATAACTTTTCCAGAGAACCCCACTTCGAAATGGCTATAGGATATAATTATAATGTCAGCTGCAACGAGATCTCTGATCGCAAAGGGTTTACTGTGGAACTCCTATAGCTACCAAATAATTCAGTCCAAGAACAGAGGCTTTCTTTGTTATCTTATATAACCCAATGCCAGCTGAAGATATTGATTGTTTTCATTTAATTTTATCATAAAACTTACTTAAATCTATTTTGTCATATTATTACACAACCAAGAAACATTTTGAGATTGCAATTTTTTGTCAACTAGTTTTTGGTCTGGGCAGCTTCTAAAAAATAGAAAACTGCATTAATAAAAAAGTTTAACTTGAATATATGCTTTTTGTGCAGAGGGAACTTTCTTACTTCAATAACTCAATCATACATCAAAACGTGTAAATTCAACATGGAAAAAGACATCTACTGCCCCATCTTCAAAGTTGGAGATATTCTCAGCTACGCCCAGCAAAACTTCAGTGAACTGGCAAACACGGTACAGTACATTCTCGTTTTAAAGTGTTAAGGAGCTAAATTATTGCATATAGTGTTTATACACGCAGTGGAAACCAAATGTCTACAGTAGTCCCTCGTTTATCACAGGGGATCCGTACCCTGAAGCACCTCGATAAGTGAAAAACTGCCAAGTAGGAATACAAGTAGTACAAGTAGTAAGTAG
>NC_056513.1:2631439-2633836 GCF_014905685.2 Nematolebias whitei | reverse complement strand
CTTTTACATGGCAATGTACAACTAGATCAGAGTAACTTCAATCATTTTGTGACATCATTATTTTACCTTTAAAATCAAGCATATGGCTATGGGGTGAAAACTACTAACATCCACCTTATTTGATCAGTTATAGACTTGTGCCTCCGCATCTTTATGGAAATTTACATGGAAATGGTGGTCACTAAAATATAAATAAATTATGAGTTTGTTTGAAAAAGTAGCCGTACTTTGTTTTACACTTTGGTGAAAATAACATATAAAGGATGGAGTACGTTATATGTACTCGTACAATACTTATCTTTTTACCAGTGGTGGGCACAGCTAACACAAATGCTAGCTTTGCTAATCGAATGACAGTGTTGTAAGTGAACACAACTCATTACGAACGGTTCATGAATCACAGGTAAAGAATCCATGTCCAGTTCAGAGGTGAACTTTCAGATATTAATCTATCCATCTGAACCAAAGAGTTGGAGCAGAACTCTGCTGTGGTGAAGCAGAGTGATGCATTCAACGTTTGTCGGACGTCTCCATTGTGTCATTTACTTTAATGAATTAACTCATTTTAGTGATCCTCTTTGTGGTTAACTACTTTTATAAACTAACTACAAAGTTGCTGTGTGTCAACATCAATAATATCTCTGTAATAAGTCTGTTTTAAAGTAAAGATGTGTGAAATGTGTGAGAGAGTCACATCCCAGAGGCAGTGTAACTATTGCAAAGCATGCTGGGTAGGAATATGTGTGCAATGTTTCTGATGGTTACGGTGTTTTTGAGTGTGCAAATGGGTTTTTCACGTTATTTTCTTGCTCTGGTTTGCTTTGGCGTTTATGTTAAAGTCTCTGCTGACGCCGTGAGTCAGAGACTGTTTGCAGTAGGTATAAGGGCAGAAAAGCACAAATGGGGTGGTGACATCACTGGGTGGTACTTTGCTAAGTTCTGTGTAGCATAACGCTGTGTAAATCATCATTCTTCTGTACTTTTTAACACAGATAACTGTCTTTTAAAAAAGTTAGCAGACTTGAATTTACCAGATTTAAATTTAGCGAAAGGTTAATTCCTCTAAAGGTTTTCAAAGGTTGCGAAAATGATAATCTGCAAAATTGAAAGTTCATTCCATTATTTGAGGATTAGCAGAGTCGTGCCCACCACTGCTGTTTACCAGTACTATATGTATCATAGAGACTGTGGATCTATGATAACCTGGTCCTAAGGTGCTGAACATGGCATCCATGAGTCCATTGATCTTGAAGCTCCTAATGCCCAAATCAAGTGTACATCATGTGACAGATGAACCTTTTTCTGCTCTTCTCAGTGAACCCATGGAGGAGGTGAAGGATTTCACAATCTTCATTAAGAACAGCATCCGCTTTCCAACTTTCAACTACACCAAGTATTACTCTTTTCACACCTGATGCTAACACAAACCCTAGTTATCTGATCACAGGTCAAGTTAGACATATGAAGGCTTGGATTTACTGAGGTCACATTCTGAGGCCAGATTAGGATGTTTTTTTGTTCTTATAGTCCCAGAATATCAATCACTCTGTTGAAAGCAGCTTACAACTCACAGTCAGTCACAGAAAACACACTGCACATCTTTAAAAAGGGTAATCCAACCATTCTGAAGTGAAGTTGAGTGGCAAAGTTGTGAACAATAAAGGCCTCGCATTCCACGTTAGAATGCATATCGCCCGCCACCTTACAGGCCAGAGTTTCAGACTAAAATAATCTTATGTTGAGAAATGACAAAGTGTAGGTGCTTTTGGTCCAACCTTGAAAATAATCATCATGTGTTGCAGATGACTCACAGCTACTACCACGTCAAATTTTAGCTCAACATATATAATCCAGACTAAGCTACAGCCATGTTTGTGTTGACTAATGTAGATTAGCTGAGGCAGCCATCTTGAATGAAATAGTCTCCAAAAGGTAATTGGTTGTAGATGTTGACAAATTATCCCTTTTGGCAAGTCTCACAAAAAATTACCCACTGATTGGCAAGATAAATATGTTACAAAAAACATGCTAACAGACTGACACACACACACCTGACATGGACAAAAACACTGTTGCCGTCCTTTCACTTTTTGAAGGGGGTGATACATATGTTTCCCTGTAGATTGATCTCTGTACGAGCTCAGTTTGGAGAAACCCAGTTTGTGTCAAACAAGACTGATGAGCTAATGGCTAGTCTTCGTGCAGCCGAGAGCGAAGTGTATTGTCGTCGTACTGAACCAGTTCCATTGTAAATGTACGATTCATCATGAAAACACTGCATGAATCTTTACATTCAGTTTCACAACAGAAAGATTTACAATTTTTAGTGGTTTGCAGCAAAGTCTAGCATTTCTGGCAAAGACTGGCACTAAATCTGTCAGGAATTTATTTTATTTT
>NC_056513.1:2627684-2631339 GCF_014905685.2 Nematolebias whitei | reverse complement strand
TTTTCTTTGCTCAGCATATTTTATTTCTGAACTACACGATCTAAGAAGAGCAGCTAAAATAAATAAATCCAGAACGAACAAGCACGTGGTAGTGGGCCTTAACGTAAGATTTTATTTTTGTTTAATAAAGCGTTCCCTTATTCATTAATTTTAAGTCCGGCCCTGCAGCTTTCTGTTCAACCTTTATCTCTACAGCTTAATCCCACTGAGCCTCCAGGACTCATTTACAAGAGAGCCCTGATTTCAACAGAGAACACAGATGACCAACATAAAAATGCATATAAAATAAAAAAAATTATATTAAAAAAACAAAAGAAAAACAGCTACATCATGAAGCCATGTAAAATACTAAAAACAGGAATGTTTGTAAGTTAAATTTACCAGTTAAGAACATGTTCTGTTGTGTTTAAACAGAAGTATGACACGTTTTTATCCTGTCAATCATTTTATAGTTGTCCTGTGTTTCTGAGAATGACCTGAAACTAAAATCCAGGAGGTGAGGACTTGTGTACTCGTGTGTGTGGCCTGCCTCAGCTCCTGCACCACCTGTCTGTCTCCTCCCCAGGTGTCTGTCATCGTCTGTTAACATCTCGGTCTTCCTTGTCCGGACTTTACGTCTTATGGTTCCGTCTTCCTCCGCGCCATCCCTGAGATCAGGTAAGTTTGCTGCGCGCCAGCTTTTGTTTTTCTTTATTAAATATAAATTCTACTTCAAGTCCCGAGTTCTCCGAGTCCTGCTGCACATGGGTTCTACCAAACTCCGGAGTCGTAACAAGGGCAGAGGTTTTCCACCAGCTGCTTTAGTGATGTGACACATTTTGTTATTTGACAGGTAAGCATGTGCAGAGTACACTGAAATACTCTGTGTTGAAATATCTCATGAACATTGAGGCCTTTTATTTAATTTAAGATCTTACGAGGAAAAACATCCTCTTCTTTGAGCCCTCCTGCTGTAATTAACAGTACATTTTACTTTGCTTTTTACTCTTACTCAACTGTACTTTTAGCTGAGTACATTTTCAGTACTCTGTCCACCTGTGGTGTTACCTGAGGCTGTGTTCAGGGTCAGAGTGTGTTTGCAGCAGCTCTCTGATCTCCTCAGGTGGATTCAGTCCATGAAGCTTTGCTCGCTCCCACCTCTGCAGCCGGCTGATGCCTACAGACGACGAGGGAAACAAAACCCAAAAGGCTCAAAGGAACATCTGCTGCCTGAAGCTCACAGCTGTGAAACTCAGCAGGACCTTACATTTGTTTTTTCAACCACAGCTCCACCACTACAGCTAAAACCTAGCTACCTAGCTACAATAGCTAGCTATTTTTTTATGTAAAGAACGCATAAATAAAAAAGCATCAGTAGTTTAATCTTCTTGTGATGTACCTGAGCAGGGCCCAAACCTCCAGTCCAGGTCAAACTGTTTCAGTTTCTGCAGCTCTTCCTCTTCCACAGTTTTAGCTTCATCCTCTGCTCATGCAAGACAAAACAGACAATTTGAGTAATTAACGTAACAAACAAAACTAAATTATCTTGTGTTTCTAGTGTTTTGTGTAAAAGATTTGACAAGTTAAAGCAACCCCTTCATTTCCAGTTTTAAAGAGAATATTTTAACTAAAGTATAATTTAAATCTGTGGAGGTTTAGGTGTGGCCTAAACGCTGCATTCTGGGGGTGCTACGACAGTGAATAAACACAAAAACTATATTTTGATGTATAATTTGCACCTAAATAAGTCGTGGGAGTAAGAAGAGATTTGTAGGAAAAAACCTGAACATTTCAGACAACTCAAAGGTTGTTGTGCCACCATCACTGTCAGCTGAACATTCGGTTTTAAAATCTCCAAAACCCAGAAACAAAACTCTCCGACTGAGTAAAAACCATAAAGATCTCAAAAATCAGTCATGAGTGTTGGACAGTCAGGGCCTAAACTCAACCAGACTCACTAAATTACATTTTAATCTATTTTTCTATTCATTAATATTATTCTGAAACGTGTGTTCTCTTCATTTCACAGCTGTTCTCCTGGTTGTGCAGCTTCCAGCAGCAGATGTTTCTATAAAAGTTTTTGTCCAATCAGGTTCAAGCATCATCTGTTGCTAGGGTCGAATAAATCTGCCTCGAGGCCTTCGGAACCAACAGTGCAGGCCCCTGCTGGTTCAAACAAATGGTTATGAACTGTTGCTTTGACCAATCAGACGTTGAGTTGGTGACGTCGGGGCCTTCGAGCAGGCGTTTGATAAAATCAGGATCTTCATGTTGTTTGATCGGACGTCGGAGGTAGGAACCTGCACCTGGAGCATCTGGAAAAACATTTACTGTAGTATTTGTGCGTTACCGGTAAGTATTTAATTAAAAGTTTAAAAAATCTTTCTGTGTAAATATCTCATGTTACAACATGGACACCTGTGGCTTATAGACAAGCTATATATGTACAAAAACTGTTTTTATTTTGTAAGTTAGTGGGCGTGGCTTATATTCAGGCGCGCTCAGTTACTGTAGTTTTTTACAAAGAGTGGAGCAAAATACCTGTGAACAGGTGCAGAGGTCTCAGAGTTACAGAAATAGTTTGATTACTCAAAAAGGTTGTGCAACTATTAAAATAAAGGTACCAATTATTTTTGTCAGTTTAATTATTTTTTTTAATTCTAGTGAACCAAATTTAAAAAGTACAGTCTGATTCCTGTGAGTTGCTTTTTGCTAATTTTTTAATTATTAAAACTTTGTTTCAGTCATCTTTGAGGACTTTTCTTGCTTTAGTGAAACGGTACATATAAAAGTGACAGCGTCTGTCTGATTGTGAAAATAAGAACAGGAAGAATTTGGTTATTGAAGGTTTTCATGGGAACCAGATCAAACTCCTACTCCAGTGCGCCTCCTCCTCCTCACCTCTCTCACATGGAGGAGGTGTGGGGCTCTTCGTCCGTTTTCCTCCTCTCCTCGTTTTCTTCACCACATTGAAGGAATCAGTTATCAGTCCACGCTTGGCTGTCATGGTGACTAATCTAGAAAACACACACAGCGCTGCATTTTACTGCAAACATGATGAAAATACAACTTTAAAGACTCTAACGATCCTTTACTCTGAGAGCTAAAGGTAGAGAAGTAAAGGAGCCATGGACAGGATGTAGCTTTCCGTCCGTCCATCATCTTGTCTGGTGTCATCGTGTGAGGGGGGGCAGCTTTATGAGCAGGAGGTCCAGTCATCTCTTTCCACAGCCGCCTCTCAGCTCTTCTGGGAGGTTTCCAAGGCGTTCCCAGCCCAGCCAAGAGACCGTCTCTCCAGCGTGTCCTGCAGTTCCTCCCAGATGGCCATGCCCAGAGCACCACCCTAGGGAGGGGTCCAGGGGCATCCTTAACAGATGCACTTAGTTCTCCTTGAAACGAAGGTAAAACCACCTCAGACCGGATCCTCCTGTGGAGAATCCGACTGCAGACATACAGCCGATCCTGGAAGCTGCGGCGGCTGCCACCGAACCTCCTGAAGTGTACAGATCTGCAGAGGTGATGTCACCACTTCCTAGTCACATCTGACACATAATAAAGTATTATGTAAAGTTTGTGGGAACTTTACTAGATTTTACAAGAAAAAGAATATAAAGGCTGCTTATTGCTGCTTTTATTTCTTCTCTTTGTGCTCCGGTGAAGTCAGACGTGTCTCCCG
>NC_056513.1:2605481-2627584 GCF_014905685.2 Nematolebias whitei | reverse complement strand
TACCAGCGAGACTTAAAAAGGCAGAAACAACAATTCACGAGTTCTGTCTGACCCAAACTGTGGCCTTGATGCCGGACTTATCTCAACTCCTCCTGGAATGTTTTAAACCAACAAAGAGCCTCAACTGAGCTGAAGATGAACGTCTCCTCTTATCTGGACAATGACTGGGGGGGGTCTCTGGTCTACGCTACGACCTTCCCTTAAAACTTCAACATCTTCTCCGCCTGCATGTTCATGTATAACGTCATGTTGCTTTGCTGTGGAGGTTTTTTGATGCCTCAAATCGTGCCCTGTCTGGGACACGGAGTGAGACATCTTTTTATTTTATACCGTCTCTCCTCGTGTTTTCTTTCCTTTTCTCGTCTATAAAAATATTATTCTGAATAAGAAGAAGAGGCAGCACTTTTTATAGCTGCAGCTTCGTGCACTCCGTCCATGCATGTTCTCCTTGTATCTCAATGCAATGATAATAAAGTTTATTCTGATTATTGTCCTCATCACAGATTGTTCTAGTCCTCGGAAAATAAATAACCAAAAGCTGAAATAAACGAGGGTCTCTGTCTTTGGTGGAAGAAAGTTAGAAAGTCACCTTTAATTCTTCTGTGGCATTCTATTTATGTTGAATTTATTGATTTCTATATCGTTTCTAAATAATTTCTATATTCAAAGGTTTAAACAAGACCTCCCTAGATGCGTCCACAAAAGGATCATCACATTTCTATATTATTATATGTCTATATATATATATTAGTTCACAATAATTACCATTTAAAAAAAAGAACATATTTTTATACAAAAATAAAAACTCACAGAGACTTAATTCAGTTTTTAAACTTTATAAACCGAGGTCTGTTTGGTCTTTTCCTGTCTGTCAACGATGTGTTTTAATTCTCTAGGACAAAAGGGGGTTTGTCTGTATTTGTGTTAATTAGGCTGAATTCATGAAAATGTAGAAGATATAGACATCACTGCTTTTAATTCTTTTTTACTGGATCTGTTTTGTGGCTGAGTGGTTAGAGCAGTCGTCCTCAATGCAAGAGTTGGGGGTTCGATTCCACCAGCAGTCTCATGCCGAAGTGTCCCTGGGCAAGACACTGAACCCTTCACTGCCTCTGATGTGTCTCATCAATGTCTGAATGTGATCTAAAGCTTTGATTAGTCTTTGTACAGATCTAGTATAGAGCTGTTTGAATAAATGAGGCACAGATTGTTGTAAAGAGCTTTGAGTGTCTTCATAAGACAGAAAGGAGCTACCGGTACACAAGTACAGTTTATTTATCATTTATCGAGTCTGAGTGATGTGCATTTCTTCAGCGCATACCAAAACTTTAAATAATCGTGTTTATGTAGTAGAGCTCTTTAATACAGTTTATTTATTTATTTCACAGTTAATGAGTTGTGGTTTTTTCTGGCCGTGGATCTGGAGAACTGATTAAAGTGATGTCCTTGTGTTTTGAATTTCACATTAAACCCACCCTTAGCTGAAAGTAGTTTATTCAAGTATACACTAAAAATGAGGAAGTGTACTTCAAGCTTACTTTTTATAAACTTTATTTGATATACTTAAAAATAGTATAAAAATGTCCCAATTTAGTCCAAACAAGTATTAGATCAGTATACTTTCTAGTACACTACAAGTATGGTGTAGTATACTTGATATACTTGTACTTAACTTAAAGTATACTTGTAAAAATGAACTTCAAATGTTCTACTTTTTGTTAAAGGCATGTTTCAGGTTGTGGCAGAACTTCATCACAGCGAGGATGATGATGTTCTGTTGCTTCAGGTTTTATCAGTCGGTGTGAAATTATTTTAAAAAGTTAATAAAAAAAACATACGAACCCTTTTTTCTAGACGATCTTAGTACCTTATAACAGTGATGATCTTTTTTTTTCATTTGTGAATAATATTTGAAAGAATAATTGGTTAAAAAGAAGCAGTCTGTAATCAGACTGATCAATGGAAGAATAAACTTTCGGAGCTCAAAGCTGCGGAACAAAATTAATTAGTTTTTTTACTCACTTTCTTGGATCTTTGCTGACAGCTGTTTCTTGTTTCAGTCTGTAAAAAACATAAACATTCAGTGTTTGAGCGGAAACGGAAGCAAAACAATGACGCTGCTGCTTCTTCTTCTTCTTCTGATGAATGTGAGCACAAACTGAGCCACGCCAGTCCTCCACGCTGCTGCCCCCTGCCGGCGGAACCTCGAATTGCATGTCAGAGGACGAGAAGAGCCTCTCCATCCTCTGTTCTCCATGAACAGAACAAGAAGAACAGACACTGTCATCCCTTATGTTGCTGGAGTATCAGAGAAACTCTGAAGGATTGTCTCCAAACACAACATCCCAGAACATTTCAAACCCAACAGGACCCTCAGACAGAGGCTGGCAGGACAAAACACCCAAACAAACAAAATGTTTCTGTAACTGCACGACTAGAACGTCTGAGGTCAGTATCGTCTCTAATGTTATGTTAAAACTGTTAAAATGTAAATAGTCTTTCCCATAGCTGCTCTGGTTTCTCATTATCTAACAGTCTGACGCTTAGAACGACACTATGCGACGAACACGAGCTGTAGAGTAAGTTATGGGTTTTAATTTTTTATAAATGAATCTGTCAGACTTCTGGTTTTTGTTTTGGTGTGGAACCTAAAATCCATCCAGCTGGTTGATTTAATGTGGCCTCAGTGAGCATCACATACAGCAGTTTAGCGTTTTTATCTTGTTTGGTTTGTTTGTTTGTTTTGTAGATTTTTTTTAGACTCCCAGGAAGTGCTGACTAAAAGTTTTATGTGACTGAAAATCCATAACAAGCTTGATTTTTTTAAAAATGTAGGACCCTTACTACTTATTAAAGATCTTATTGTTCCATGTTTTCCTAACAGAGCATTTCATTCCCACTTGGACACATTTTAAAACTCTTTGGTATCTTGATAGAAAAGCGCTCTATAAATGCAGTCCATTCACCATTAAAAGGAGTTAAAAGCAAGAGCTAACCCCATGGTTTTGATTTTTGTGATATACATCTTATTGGCAATTTAAATTACGATGGGGATAAAATTCGAGAGAATCTCATTAAAAAACCCTCAAAGGAATAACCTCAACATCAGCACAACATCAGCACGGAGCTCATCAGAGGCTGAACTCTCCACAAATCTCCACCCATCAGACAACGAAACAACAAATTTACTTACATTTATCTGAATTCCTGTTAGCGCTCGCTAAGTGTATGACATGGCCTTTGTGGTTAATGCTTTAACCATGGATCGGGGTAATGGTTTTAATGGAAATAACGCTCCAGCTGTTGGAAGTTAACATGTTAATGTTTCACAGGAAGGCAAAAGATGACAACCGACATTTTCAGTTTGACTTTTTCTTCTTCTCTCATTGTTAACATCAAACCCAAAAACTGTTTTATAATGCTCAGCTCTTCTCTGTATCTCTTTAATGTTTCCATTAAAACATTTTGCTTTCATTCAATCTAATTATTGATGGATTTGCATGTTCTGAGGGTACATTTATTTTGACAATAACAGAGAAAAGTTCACATGTAAACCTTTTCATGGAGAAATTTCTTAAATAATTATCACTGGTTAAGATATTTGATCAAAAAGTAAGATTGTGTTTATCACAGATGTAAGTTCACATTATATCTTCTAATTTAACAAAAACTCAGATGTTTTTGGATGGATTTTATTTATGTGCAAACAAAAATCTTATTTCACATCAACAAATGTGACTATAGCCTATATGTGTTGAAAAATTACAGCACGTCGAAAAGTGATATGAAATTAGAGTTTATTATAAGAATATCTTGAACCATCAGTTACTTTCAAACTCAAATTACAAATGGTGTAATGATGATGAACAGTTTGATCTGCTGTGATGCTCCAGCGCAGAAAGATACAGAGATGTACTTTACGGCTCTCTGAAGGGAAACAGATCTTGTAGATGCATTTGTTTCAAAAAGCCATTCAGTTTTGAACGACGGTGATGTCACTATGTACAGACTATGAAGAAAAAATGGGAGAGTGAGAGACCGAGAAGAGTAGACAGAAATTAAAGGAGATCCGACCCAGAGCAAAGAGGGAGGTAACAAAGGCAAAACAAACTTTCAAGCACCGTATATATATATATATATATATATATATACATATGTATATGTATGTGTGTGTGTGTACAAGAGAGAGGGAGAGATGTGCTCTAAGTTTTTGTACCTCATCATGTTGTGCTGCTTTCCCAGAAACGCTCCAACACTAACATAGTATCTGGTTTCCTGACCCCATTATGAGCCTGATTGTGTTGTGGCGCTGCTCGTCCAGCTGATGGTCCACTCCAGTGACCTTTTTGTTTCACTGTAGCTTGCAGAGATGTGCTGCTGAGCTGACTGTTTCAGAACAACAAATCCAGATTTGATGACGATGATGATAAAACAAGCAGCGCCTCCAACACAATTATTCATTTCCAGCCAGCTAAAAATGAATAATTCAATCAGTTCAGTTCATTGCAACTTTATTGTCCAGAACATTTCATGAAATGGAGACTTGTCTTTGACATCTGGCTCATAAATACAAGATACAACAAATAAAAGATGCAACAATAAAAACACTAGAATGCATGGCACGTTAAAAACATGAGAACGTCTCATGGTTTATGTGAGGCTACATTTAAAGAGGAACCTGTTTATGGAGGTCACAGCAGAGGAAACAAATGTTTTGCACCCATTCTTTTTCTTAGAGGGACCACCGGTCTTCTGCCTGTTGGCAACAACTTGAATAAGCTGGACGCAGTGGACGACTCATTCTTAACCTGGATTGCCTTTTTTCCTGAACCCTACCAAACGTCTGTGAGCTGTGTTTGTTGACAGACGATTGTTTTACTAGCTCATTCCATCAACAGGGATAACTTGTTCTAATAGGTAAAACTATACAGAAAATATATATTTCATTTTAAATAAATGTTAAATAGAATTTTACATGTAGCGTTTCGTTTGTGCTGAATTCATGGGCCTTCTCTGAAGGTGTAGAAGGCCCTGAGGGTTCCCCACTCTTTGTCGTGCACAGCGCTGCTTCTGAAACTCTCCTGTCACAAACTGGAAACCCTTCACCTGTTGGTCCTTTACCACCTGATTTGTGACAGGAGCTCCCTTCAGCATCATCACTGCGCTTTGTATTCCCTTCTGAACTGGCCTCCACTCCCACAGACCAACACACTGGTTTCTGTAGATCTATAAACCCCTGACTGGGAGCGCCACATCCGACCTCCGCTCATTACTTTACCAACATCCGAGGTAATATTTGTACTTTCCGTTGCAGCAGGTACATCAATCTATGTCTTCCTAAAGATGCACTTCCTTTGATCGTTCATCATTTGAGTTTTCTGCCGCTAACGATTGGATTCAGTTACAACAGACTCTGCAGCTCTTTTCTTTTACCCCCAGTTCATCTTATAAAAGTCCAATAAGGATATTGTTTTATGATCACTGAACGTGCTTTTAGGAGGCTCATTTTCACATTTTGTTGTTGAATTTTAATTTTTGCATTTGTTTTAGCTTTTTGATAGTTATTCATACCGTTGTTGTGTGAGATCAGATGTTTGGTTGTCTGTTATAAATGTATAATAATAATTATGTATAAATGTATAAATTATCCCTCTGCTGCTTTACTGCCTCTTAGCCAGGTCATCTTTGAAGATGACAATGTGCTCTGTTAGGAAAATATGGAACAATAAGATCTGTAATATAAGATGGAGCTAGGTTGTTGAGAGCTTTGTAGGTTAGAAGATTTTGAATTATATTCTGGATTTGACAGGGAGCCAATGGAGAGAAACTAAAACTGGAGAGAGATGATCTCTCCCAGTAACTCCAGTTAAGACTCTGGCAGCAGCATTTTGGATCAACTGAAGACGTTTTAAAGAAGGATTTGGACCCCCAGATAATAAACCATTGCAAATGCATGGACCAGTTTTTCTGCATCATCTTTAGATCAGATGTTTCTAATGTTAGTGATATCACGCAGGTGGAAGAAGGAGGTTCTAGTAACGTTTTTAATGTGGGGGATAAAAGACATGTCCTGATCAAAAATAACACCAAGATTTTTAACATTAGAGCTGGAGGACAGATTAATGCATCTAAGGAGGGAGAAAGACTGAAACGTTCATTCCTAAGGTGCTCAGGTCCAAAAACTAAAACCTCAGTCTTGTCTGTGTTCAAAAGGGTCATCCAGGTTTTTATGTCTTTAAGACATGCTTGTAGTCTAAGTAGCTGATTGGATTCATTGGGTTTAATGGACAAATATAACTGTGTATCATCAGCATAACAATGAACATTTATTCCATGCTGTTTTATAACTTTGGAAAGAAAGAACACGGTCGACAAATGTATAAGATGGGTCTGACTGAAAGTGGGTGTCCTGCTGAATTTAACAAAAACTGAAACAACACTTACTTACATGATGACCGCGTACAACTAACTTTTCAGCTTCTGTCCCACAAAACAACAGTGGCAGAAGCTACAGTGAAATATTTCCAGTTTGTTTCAAAATGAAATATTGAAAGAGCTTGAAAATTGTTTGAACCTTGACACCTAGATCATGATTTGCCACACCCCGGTGTGAATATAAAAAAAAACACTAGCAACAACATCAACAAATATTTTGCAGGGATAATACATTTAATTCCATGTATTTTAAAAAAATCAGGATAATATACAGTAATGACACATATATACTTATATGTTACGCAGTACTTTACATAAATAAATTCAGTTCAGGAGTCTGAAGGTGAGATCCTAACAGACTCATAGAACATGTAACAGCATTACCATATTTTTCGCTGTACAAGTCACACCGTTTTTGCATAAATTACCATGTCCAGTGACTTATACAGCAAAATGACTTATTTATGTTTTTTTCCACATATTTATAACACAGTTTTTGGCTGAGATCTGACAATTTCATTCATTCTAACATGGAGAATATTGAACACTACCCAACAATTTTCAGTCAGGTCATCTGGACAGTTTTTTTGTTTTTTTTTCTGAAACGTTTCACCTTCCATCCAGAAGGCTTCATCAGTCAAGGAAACACAACACAAAACTGATTCTTCCCCCAAACAGCTTACTCCAAAGAGGAACAAACCAGTTATGTTGGTGCTAAAATGGTGTCTTTGGCACGCCCCCTCAGCCGGTGCCGGCCCTCTCCCTCGTCGACAGTCATGTCAAACTGGTTCAAAACCAACAAAGTCCATGCTCAATAATCCAGGTATACAATCCAACAATTTTCAGTCAGGTCATCTGGACAGTTTCTTTTTTTTTTCTGTCCAGATGACCTGACTGAAAATTGTTGGATTGTACACCTGGATTATTGAGCATGGACTATGTTGGTATTGAACACTACCATTTTCAGCCACTAGAGGGTGGTAGACTAATATGGCAAGCCAAGTGTCTCATTAATAGGTAAAAGTGGCTATTAATGAGACACTTGGTTTGCCATACAGGCCACCTACATCTCGCTCCAGGAATTCTGGAGCAAACGTCAAATCAGCTGCATTTCACTGCGCCGCCCAGGTGAAATTCAGCTGATTTGAGCATTAAAGTGAATTTATTAAGGAAAAGTTCAACTGAGATACATCTTCGCTATAATGTCGAGCGAACAAATAATTGTTTTTAGGTGGTTATCTTGTTATATTTCAAAGAAATTAACAGCGAGTCCTCTTTCTGTGCGCTTCCACAGCCGCAGATTGGCTTTTGATATGAAGCTGATTTGACCGTCAAAGTGCTTTTATTAAGGAAAAGTTCAACACCTTTGCTATAATGTCGAGCAAACAAATAATTGTTTTTAATTGATAATCTTGTTAAACTCTTGTTAAAGTCTTCCTGTGCACGCTCTCACGGCCACCATTTAGCAGCCAATCAATTTTTTGCACAACACCGGCCCACGTTTCCGGGTGGTCAGCGGTGACGAATAACAGATGCTACTTATGCTGCGAAGCGACATATTTATGTTTTTTTCCACTTTATTAGACGTTTTTGAACAGATGCGACTTATGCTGCGAAGCGACATATTTATGTTTTTTTCCACTTTATTAGACGTTTTTGAACAGATGCGACTTATGCTGCGAAGCGACATATTTATGTTTTTTCCACTTTATTAGACGTTTTTGAACAGATGCGACTTAAGCTGCGAAGCGACATATTTATGTTTTTTTCCACTTTATTAGACGGTTTTGAACAGATGCGACTTATACGGCGGTGAGACGTGTACGGCGGCAAGTACGTTAAGTTCAGGACGCTCAGCTTGTTATGACAAAACCAAACCCTGCCTCCAAATACTGACGCCACATTAGGCTGTGACTGCACGATAAAACATCCTGTAAGTCTAATGTAGTGACACCAGAAACCACGCAGGCTCCATTACCGACGTCAGACTGCACACAGCACAAAGTGACTTTTTCCTTTGAGCCACTGTTATCATGCACAGAAGAGCTCTCAACGTATTTTCTTGATAGTTTTCATGAAGCCAGACAAAAATAAAGACATGACAAGCGTGTGGTTCTTATCCATCACTAACTCTTCATGAGTGGCTCGTGTTTAATGGAAGTGCTCGGTGGGTTTTGATACGATTAGCCTAAAAGCTGCTGTAAGTGAATCAATGCCTAACGTTATTTTCTGGATATGGTTAGACATGTATTAGAAGTGGAGACTGAACCACGCGGCTAACAGCTGCCTTTTGCACAAAATTACTTCTCCACTCTCTGCGGTCCACCGCGCACTTGATGCGGTTTCTCTCATTGAACGGGCTGTTTAATGGAAGTCGTGTTATAAAGCGCAGACGTGGACGCATTTGTTGGTACTTTGCAGCTCATTAAACAATGCTTCACTTCTTATGAAAAGTGATACAGTTAAAGCAGTTGTTTATTGTATATCTGTGTGTCATCAGCATGAGATAGAATAAAAGTAACGTTTTCAAAATAATGCATTTGGTATTTATTTTGCAAAGATATGCAAAAATGTGACGGACAGATTTGGAGCACAGCTGACAGTATTGTTAAAACGAGTAAGGTTGGTGGGACTGCAGACAAACTGTCACGATGTGAGCACAAAGCCAAATGTTCAAGTTGATCAGGTGTAGATAAAAGAGCAAGGAAAATCATTCAGAACATTTCAAGCTGAACTTCAATGTCACAATACTTTTTGTTTTGATTCATTACGAAGATCGTGAGCATCAAGATCATCACATCATGGATGAAGACACAGGACGCTTCATTATTCACAGAAAAGTACGCCCAGTACTATTATTGTCCCAGTAATAGTATGAGCTTCATCTTTTATCCAAAAGACTTCTTCAGTCTGAGGAGCTGCAACAAAGCAGCACCTTCTCATAGTGCATCAACCGATCTGCCGGTTGGTTCCCATGTAAAATGAGGACCATCAGCCTAACGGATGATCGTTAGTGCCCTAATTCATTCAAGCTTTATTTCTACAGGTTGATCCCATTGAGCCTCAGGGACTCATTTACAAGAGAGACCTGATTTTAACAAAGAGTGATGACAACAGTGGACAATCATAAAGGATACTACAAGTTGAGAAGAACAAATAAAAGAAAATGGTATAAAAAAGAAATAAAAACAGCAAGATAGTAAAGCGATGTAGAAAACTAAAAACAGGAACTTATCAGATGTTTGAAGCCACTTAGAGAGGTCAAGGTCGAGAGCTTCAGGTGTTTTTACAAGATATTCCAGGAAACAGGAGCGGAGTAGGAGAAGGTCCTGTTGTCTAGTTCAGTCCTCACTGAAGGAACACTGCAGGTAATGATGTCCTGAGAGCGCACACTGTAGCTGCACTCACACAGAGACATGTAGGAGGAGATGTATGAAGGCAGCAGACCAAGAAGTGATTTAAAGATGAAGATGTACCAGTGGGAGAGTCTGTGTGAAGTTAATGGTGACCAGTTAACTTATGTCCGCTTGCTATTCACAGAGGGCTGAGTGATACTCTTAGAGGGGGACAGTTACAGTTACTCTTACATTGCTGTTACTGCATCACTGTCCAGACTGAAGAAGGAAACGTTTCCACAACAAGAATCCATCCAGAGGACCGGACTCAACATTGTTAGAATTTTCTTCCTGGACTTTTGAGCAACAGGACAATCACCGTCTTGTTCATTTGACTGTTTTCACAGAGACGTTTGGTCACAAAGAAAAGTTATTTAAAGTTTTGAGGCACGGACCTGTAAAGTTAAAAGTGAGTTGAAGAGGCATGGATGCCATCAATAAGGGCTCCTCACACAGGAGCTCCATCTTCATGACTGACATGGAACAAACACGTCTGTCCTCCACGAGAAACATCACGACTTTTCTTGGAATGACGACGTCCCACTTGTCCAAAAAAAAGCCTTTCAGGTCGCAGCAGCCATTCAGTAAAAATCACTTAGCACAGACTTCTGAACACCTTTTAACTGTGTTTGTGCGTGTGTTTGAGTAGCTTTAGTAAAATATCTCATGAACCTCTCAACAGGTACTCAGACCTGCATCTATGACCGGTTCACTTTAAGTCAATCCAATTCAAGATGGCCGCCACAACCACCTGAGCTTAGAAACCACGCAAAACGCCTTTAGGTCAGCCAGTTTCTTTGATTTAAAGTTAATTTTCAGTGTGGTAGAAGCTGAGCATCATCCTCAACACGTTCTCTGAGAATTATGAAATCAAATTATTATCTTTAAATATTAACATTATATTATGATAATTAACACTGTAATTAATAAATCAAATTGTAAAAATATACATATATATATATACAACTAATAAAATAAAGTATTAATTATAAATAAATTATTAATAACAATAAACCATAATTACATTAATTTAAATTAATATAAATATAATTAAATGGATATAATTAATATTTATTTTGTTATTAATAATTTATTTTATTAATTATATATTTGATTTACTGATTACAGTATTAAATATCATAATTATAAATATATATAATATATAAATAATAAATATATATGAATAATAATTATATCAATTTCATTAATATAAAAATAATTATAACTGCCGAGTCTTCGTGCGACTTAGTTCGCTGTGGCGACCCCTAAAATAGGGAGCAGCCGAAAGAAGAAGAAGAAAAAAGAAAAAATGTATATAAATATAATTATAATATATAATATAATTAAATTAAATTATTATTAAATATTACATCTGACAATATTTCATACTTTCACAAGATTGCACATAACCTCATTCATGGCATTTGACTGAAATGTCCACAACTCGATGATTTCTTAACATAAGATGATTTATATTCTGACATGAACGGTGGAATGTGAGATACAAATACTTCAAGGAACGCTAGACGCTTTCATGTGTAATTTAAATGACATTTAAATGTTTTAAGGAATGAACCAAATCTTTGCTCCAAATGTTTTTAGAAACTCAAACAACAGAGGCGACTGAAAGACGTTTGGAGACCAAACTAAATCAAAATGCTGTCAGTTCTGCATTCAAAGGTTAAAAGAGCTGAAGTTGAGCTTTAGTTTTTGTCTGAAGGCTGTGCAAACAGCTGAATGCATTCACGGGGAGGGAGGGGCTGATTAGGAGGCTGTGGATGCTGGAAGGAGGACCAATGATAAACCGCACCAGGATGAAAGAGGAGACAGGACGAGTGGAGGCGGATGGACAAAGAAAATGAAAGCTGTTTATCTCCTCGCTGATCGTTGTGACATGTGAAGTTTAAAGTGACGAGGAGGAGAGCGCCGAGACTCACCGAGCTGCAGGACACAAACTTCAGTGGGAAGAGAAGCCTCTTTCTGAGAGAAGATCCACTCACTGCAAAGATGTGGTCGTGCGTAAAGAACTTCTTCACTTATGAAACGACTAAATCAGTGGTTGTGAAGAGCTGGACCATTGGAATTATCAACCGGATCGTCCAACTCATCATCATTTCTTACTTCATTGGGTGAGTGAACATCTTTGATCTCGTTCTTTTATTCTGGCTGTGTTTTTAATTTGCATTGATTTATTGCGTCCTGCTTTTATTTGTTTTATCTTGTAAAGCACTTTGGTCAGTGCGAGGCGTTGCTGGAAGGTGCAATAGAAATACAGTTTATTATTATTATTAATAACTCTCAGAGGTTAAACTGGTCCGACTGAAGTCAACAAGAACTGTGCATTAGTCAGTACATTGTGCAGATCCTTTTAAGTAAATTAAGTCAGTGGTTGGTGATTGCATGAAAAAAATTATATTCTCAAATATCCTTAAAACTTTTATCTTTTGGATGAAGGTGAAAGGTCTCAGCAAAAAAAAAAGAAACCGTCCAGATGACCTGACTGAACACAGTTGGATTTGTACCTGGATTGTTGAGATTATTTAAAACAATTTCATGCACTGAAATATAACTTTGTATTACTATAACAGACAAATAATTCACCGTGTACTAAATAGTAGATACCTCACTTGAAATAAAAAAAAATTCTAGTTTATAACTTTAATATTTGTGTCAGTGCAGACCCATTAGCTGTGGTTCCAGTTTCTTTCTCTGGTCCAGTCTCTGGTTCATTTCAGCCGTGGTGATTCAGAACCCTTCAGGGAGCTCCAACCCTTTAACACATCTGCTCTAAACGTATACGTGACGTGTGCAGGATCATATGCAGGAATCAGAGAAAATATAACATGACTCAGTTTTATCTAGTAAGTTATTCCCAACCAGCTGGAGATACACATAGAAAATCATTGTTAACACGAAAACAAAAAAAGTTTGAATTACTCCTTAATTTGTAAAATGGCAGCAGCTGAGGCTGAGTGGATAGAACAGTCGGCCTTCAGTTGGAGAGTTGGGGGTTTGATTCCACCAGCAGTCACAAGTTGAAGTGCCCCCGGGCAAGACACTGAACCCGTGTGTCCCATCAGTGTCTGAATGGGTGACACTTTGTTTGAAGGGGTGTGAATAACACGGACATAACACCTGTCATGAACATGACCGAGTCTTTATGAATGTTTATGACTGATGTCATTAAGTGTCATTTAGTAAATCATGACACCTTTATTGCAAAGTTGACGTTGTTTAAAATGTCAAGTTGTCATAAAGACATTTTAAACAACGTCTCTCGCTCACTCCATTCCATCTGAACAGCAGGTTCAGGCTGTGGATCCCGGTGCAACATGACACTTTTTACACTGAAATAAATTATTAAAGCTCAACTTTTTAAAAGCATATTTGAGAATACAGGAGAGCAATTAAAACTATACAAATAAACAAAAACCAATACCTGAAATAAAGTGTTCATTTGTTTTTTTTTTGTCAGAAAAAATGTCCAATTTTTTTTACATGGAAGTGCTGGACCTAAGCGTAGTAACGCCGTCCGCCTGCAGGTGGCGTGTGTTCCTGATGGCTTCAACTTCCAGCTTCTGTTCTTATGGCTGACAACGAGAAGAAGACAAATATTTCAACAGCATCATCATAGTCGTGCTTATATCCTAATCTCAGACTAGAATTCATGAAAAAGTCAAAGTATGCCATTTTTGACAAAGCTAATAACTAATAAATAATATAACATATAATATAATATAATATAATATGGGATGGGTCTATATTGACATGTTGTTTGGTTTGGATTTAAATTAAAGTCCTAACTTTAAGAATTACTGCATTATTATGGTAATCTGTCTGAGGGCAGTATGCATTTATATCTACAGTATTTGCAATTACCAGTGTATATTAATCTTCTATGGGCTTTTGTTTCCATGATGTCTTCTCATTTGAACTTCTTCTGTCTGACCTGACATAACAGACTCAATACTTTTAATCCAAAAATGCAACATTTACACTGATTAATAAATAAAAAAAAAAAAATTTGAACAATTACAGTACATGGCCTCGCTTTAGCGTTATATTTCTCAGTACTTTGTAATTTGTGACTGGAAATTAATATTATATTTGTAAGTTTATGTTTTCATTGTATTTTTTAGACCTAAAATGTAATTTTGCCAAATTTTTGTGTTTTTATTTGTATGTTTCAGGTGGGTGTTTCTTTGGGAAAAGGCCTACCAGGTGAGAGACACCGCAATTGAGTCTTCGGTTATGACCAAGGTCAAAGGTTTTGGAGTATACAATAACAGGGTCATGGATGTTGCAGACTACGTCACCCCAACGCAGGTATGGCAGGATGTATAGACGGGTGGACTGAGGCAGACTGACAGCGGCATGCAGTAATACTTATGTGCACTTTCTGCAGGGAGGCTCAGTCTTCTGCATCATCACTAAAATGATTACCACAGAGAACCAAGTCCAAGGATACTGCCCTGAGGTTAGCTTCTATTACGGTCACTTCAGTGGGTTTACACCATTAGTTTCCACGACTCCTATAGTAGAATCATTTAAAAACAGCTAGTGGACAAAAATAAAAACAAGCCGAGGTTTATTTTAAATGCTGATGTCAGGTTGACTAAGAACCACCCTTTTATTGAGCAACATGTTCCATTAACTTTTACCAGTCAAATATATATATATATATTTTAACAACAAATTGTGACGATTAGAAAGAACTCATTCAACCATTTCCTTCCATCAGGTGTAGCTTCTCTGGAACCACCTGAGGTAGTTTTACTTCTGACACCTACACTGTTTCTTGCTCACTGGTTTAGCCTAATTACTGGTATTAATCAGGACTCCCAAACCCTTTACACGTTTGTAAAGACCCCATACCAACTCAACCTTTTAAAGATATTTAAACTTTTATGAACCAGTCTGTTTCTTTCACATGGTTATGTTCCACAAGCTTTCAAGTTGCTGTAAATTAAAAATGCTGTAAACATACATATGTACATAGATAAAAATAATACTTTGGAACCAATTTTTTCATCTAAAACTGACAAATATTCTATAATGGTTTCATTTTTAAAATCCTTGAAAGAAAATCTACCTAAACAACTGTACTGCAGATGTACTCAATGCACAATTATAATCTCCATGAAGTTTTCAGTCAGCATACAGATTATGCCACAGTACTAAAACAGCCCTGTTCAGACAAAGTGTCGTAAGCTCAATCATCCAGGTAGATGACAACAAAAAGTTTGAATCGTGTCATCTGGACCAGTTTCTTTAAGTGAGAAACGTTTCATCCTCCATCCAGAGGACTTCCTCAGTCTGCGGCCTGCCAACCAGATCTGTCCCACAGGTAGCCTTCACTGCTGTTTCAAGCCAACCTCCTGTGGGAATCTCTGAAGTAGACTTTGAACACGTGCAAAATACACTCATCCAAAACAATCAATCATCATGTACAACAATCAAATGTTTTCAAATGGATGATTGAGCTTACGATCCTTTTTCTGAACCACTTTGACCTTGGTTGTCCTCAGGCTGTTTCTGTGAGTAGCAAGTTGGACATCTGACCTAAAACATTTGACCAATTCTGCAGCCCCCTGGGCATTAAGATAGGATAATACTGTTGTAGTTTCAAAGCTAACTCACAAACATCAACATGTACAAAGTCAAAGTAACACAAATCATATTTCAGAAGAGTTGCTGGGTGATGACTTGCTTTTATTCATTTATTTATTTTTAGAAAACAAAGAGAAACCTGAAATTACATTGTGTGTTGTTCTGGACAGGAGGACGTGGGGTTACAAATAGCTGTGGACTGGCATCTTTTTGACATGGATCATTTGATTTGATCTATTTGTAAAAGTAAATAAGTATCATAATAAATAAATAAACACACCTTTTTGTTTGTTGTCCAGAGTGGGAAGAAGTATAACTGTACGCACGACAGCCACTGCAAACGATTCCTTCAAAAACCAGCTGATAATGGTATGACCCGATATCTTGTTTATTTGTCTAGTTCTCATCATTTCCACTAAAGTTTATGTGAGAAATATACTGTGTATAAGTACACTTTCCTCTGTAAGTACTGGAACACTGAGGCCTGACCCTTTCCTTAAGCTGTAGGCTAAAACCATTTGGGTTTGATATCCAAAGATGAATATGAGTTCAAGAGCCAAAACGCCACTTGATTATTGGTGGGGGGACAATAAACAGAGATTCATTAGGACATACCTGCAACTCACAAGGGACATGGGACATATGCAGGAACGATGGCGTCAACCAGAAAATAAAAATAAACAAGCAGCAAGACAAACACCCATCCATCCATCCATCCATTCATTTTCTTCCGCTTATCTGGAGTTGGGTCGCGGGGGTAGCAGCCTAAGTAGAGAAGCCCAGACTTCCCTCTCCCCAGCCACTTGGTCCAGCTCCTCCGAGGGAATCCCGAGGCGTTCCCAGGCCAGTTGAGAAACATAGTCCCTCCAGCGTGTCCTGGGTCTTCCTCTGGGTCTCCTCCCGGTGGGATGTGTCCAGAACACCTCACCAGGGAGGCGTCCAGGAGGCATCCTAAACAGATGCCCGAGCCACCTCAACTGACTCCTCTCGACATAGAGAAGCAGCGGCTCTACTCTGAGTCCCTCCCAGATGATCGAGCTTCTCACCCTGTCTCTAAGGGAGAGCCCAGACACCCTGCAGAGAAAACTCCTTTTGGCCGCTTGTATCTGAGATCTTGTTCTTTCAGTCACAACCCAAATCTCATGACCATAGATGAGGGTGGGAACGTAGATCGATCGGTAAATTGAGAGCTTCGCCTTTTGACTCAGCTCTCTCTTCACCACGACAGACCTGTACAGCGCCTGCTTCACTGTAGACGCTGCACCTATCCATCTATCGATCTCACGCTCCATTTTTCCCTCATTCGTGAACAAGACCCCCAAGATACTTGAACTCCTCCACTTGGGGCAGGACCTCCTCCCTAACCCGGAGAGGGCACTCTACCCTTTTCCGGCTCAAGACCATGGCCTTGGATTTGGAGGAACTGATCTTCATCCCAGCCGCATCTGCGAACCACTCCAGCGAAAGCTGTAGATCACAATCTGATGAAGCCAATAGGACCACATCATCTGCAAAAAGCAAAGAAGCAATCCTAAGGCCACCAAAACAGATCCCCTCAACACCTTGGCTGCGCCTAGAAATTTTGTCCATAAAAGTTATGAACAGAATCGATGGCAAAGGGCAACCTTGGCGGAGTCCAACTCTCACCGGGAACAAGCCTGACTTACAGTCCCCCTTTTTGAATAGGGGGACCACCACCCCGGTCTGTCAATCCAGGAGAACTTCCCCTGATGTCCACGCAATATTGCAGAGTTGCATAAGCCAAATAGGCCCAATAGGACTCCTTCTTCAGCCTGACAGCATCCCTCACTGACGGTGTCCACCACCGGGTTCAAGGGTTGCCGCCGCGACAGGCACCAACAACCTTGTGGCCGCAGCTCCAGTAAGCCACCTCAACAATAGAGGCACGGAACATGGCCCACTCGGACTCAATGTCCCCCACCTCCCCCTCCCTGGGCTGCCACCTTACCGTGGTGGAGGGGTTTGAGCCTCAAACACCCCCATAAACCCCCACCCCGAAAAAAAACTCTTCGGGTCTGGATGATTCAAGTAAATTACTTATTTTGATTGAAATTTGTGAATTTTGTGAAATTTCAATGACTGATCTGTAAACTAAACCATGTGACTCTACTAACCAATGGCAACCAAAGAAGTTTTCAAAATAAAATGCATCCTTTCAGTACAACTAGAAGACACTGCTGTGGCACGTCACACGCAGCATTGCCCTTTATATTACCATAATAGAAATAGTATAAAAACTCTAACTATGTTTGGCAGAATTGATAAATTCTACATTCAAATGATAATTTATGGAAAATGGGCTTTCACCATTCAATCATTCAACCTTGCACTGGGCTTATCATCATGTCAGTCGTGACAATCTTCATGATAATCAGAATCTGCATCTGACACGAGAACCAGCTGTCAGTTTAGGTTTGTACTGGTATGGTCCATTAGACCTTTGCTGCGTTCCAGCATTTCTTTAAAGCCTATGAAGTCTTCTGCTTCCATTTACACTGATAAACTTTGAGATCATAACCTTGCTCTTTGCCCTTTCATGTCCTTAGGCTGAATGGACTGGTCCCCCAAATCAAACAACTGAAAGAGATTGAAAGCCCAGAAAAGCAGATCAATAGAAAAATGTAAAAGTTTGGTCTCAGTGGGTTTGATGGAGTTATTGTATGCAAACATCCATCCATCCATCCCTTATCTTAACCCACTTTTTCCTTTTCGGGTTGCGGGGCTCACTGGTGCCCAAGTCCGGTCATCACTCTGAGAGAGTCAGGGGACACCCTCGATAGGTATCCAGTCTATCAGAGGGACACATAAATACAAACAAGACAAACAACCATTCACTCTCTCTCACCTAGGAATCATCCATCCATTTTCTTCTGCTTATCCGGAGTCGGGTCGCAGGGGTAGCAGCCTAAGTAGAGAAGCCCAGACTTCCCTCTCCCCAGCCACTTGGTCCAGCTCCTCCAGGGGAATCCCGAGGCGTTCCCAGGCCAGCTGAGAAACATATTCCCTCCAGCGTGTCCTGGGTCTTCCTCTGGGTCTCCTCCCGGTGGGACGTGTCCGGAACACCTCACCAGGGAGGCGTCCAGGAGACATCCTAAACAGATGACCGAGCCACCTCAACTGGCTTCTCTCGACGTGGAAAAGCAGCGGCTCTACTCTGAGTCCCTCCCGGATGATCGAGCTTCTCACCCTATCTCTAAGGGAGAGCCCAGACACCCTGCGGAGAAAACTAATTTTGGCCGCTTGTATCTGAGACCTCGTTCTTTTGGTCACAACCCAAAGCTCATGACCATAGATGAGGGTAGGAACGTAGATCGATCGGTAAATTGAGAGCTTCGCCTTTTGACTCAGCTCTCTCTTCACCACGACAGACCGGTACAGCGCCTGCTTCACTGCTGACGCTGCACCTATCCACCTATCGAGCTCATGCTCCATTTTTCCCTCATTCATGAACAAGATCCCAAGATACTTTAACTTTTCCACTTGGGGCAAGACCTCCTCCCTGACCTGGAGAGGGCACTCTACCCTTTTCCAGCTCAAGACCATGGCCTTGGATTTGGATGAACTGATCTTCATCCCAGCCGCGTCTGCAAACCGCTCCAGCGAAAGATGTAGATCACAATCTGATGAAGCCAATAGGACCACATCATCTGCAAAAAGCAAAGAAGCAATCCTAAGGCCACCAAAACAGATCCCCTCAACACCTTGGCTGCGCCTAGAAATTTTGTCCATAAAAGTTATGAACAAAATTGGTGACAAAGGGCAACCTTGGCTGAGTCCAACTCTCACCGGGAACAAGCCCGACTTACTGCCGGCAATGCGAACCAGGCTCTGACACAGTCATACAGGGACCTAACAGCCCGTATCAAAGGGCCCAATACCCCATACTCCCAGAGTACCTCCCACAGGGTTCCCAGAGGGACGCGGTTGAACGCCTTCTCCAAGTCCACAAAGCACATGTAGACCGGATGGGCAAACTCCCACGCACCCTCCAGGACCCTGCTGAGAGTGTAGAGCTGGTCCAGTGTTCCAAGACCAGGAAGAAAACCGCACTGCTCCTCCTGAATCCAAGCTTCGACTATCCGACGGACCCTCCTCTCCAGAACCCCCTAATAGACCTTACCAGGGAGGCTTAAGAGCATGATCCCCCTGTAGTTGGAACACACTCTACGGTCCCGCTTTTAGAATAGGGGAACCACCCCCCCGGTCTGCCAATCCAGGGGAACTTCCCCCGATGTCCACGCAATATTGCAGAGTCGCGTAAGCCAACACAACTCTAAAACATCCAGAGCCTTAAGGAACTTCGGGCAAATCTCATCCACGCCTGGGGCCCTGCCACCGAGGAGCTTTTTAACCACCTCGGTGACCTCAGCACCAGAGATTGGAGGGCCTGACCCAGAGTCCCCAGGCTCCGCTTCCTTAGTGGAAGACGTGCCGGTGGGATTGAGGAGGTCTTTAAAGTATTCTGCCCATCGACCCACGACATCCCGAGTGGAGGTCAGCAGCACACCACCCCCACTATAAACAGTGTTGGTGGTGTACCGCTTTCCTCCCCTGAGATGCTGGATGGTGGACCAGAATCGCCTCGAAGCCGTGCGGAAGTCATTCTCCAGGGCCTCTCCAAACTCCTCCCATGCCTGAGTTTTTGCCTCAGCAACCACCCGAGCCGCATGTCGCTTGGACTGCCGGTACCCATCAGCTGCTTCCGGGGTCCCACAGGCCAAAAAGGTAACTCTAAGTTGTTCCTAGGTGACCTTCCCATGGACTCACCACTTGTGGGAGGGGCCAAAGGGGTCGGGTGCAATGTGGGATGGGTGGTGGCCGAGGACCCTGGTGGTCTGATCCTCAGCTATGGAAGCTGGCTACTGGGACGTGGAATGTCATCTCTCTGGTGGGGAAGGAGCCTTTGCTGGTGTGTGAGTTTGAGAGGTTCCGGATAGAAATAGTCGGACTCACCACTACGCATAGCTCTGGCTCTGGAACCAGTTTCCTTGAGAGGGGTTGGACACTCTTCCACTCTGGAGTTGCCCCTGGTGAGAGGTGCCAAGCAGGAGTGAGTATACTTATTGTCCCCCATCTTGGTGCCTGTGTGTTGGGGTTCACCCCTGTGAATGAGAGGGTGGCCTCCCTCCGCCTACGTGTGGGGGGACTGGTTCTGACTGTCGTTTGTGCTTATCATCATCATCATCATCAACTTTATTTATAAAGCACTTTAACACAGCCATAGCTGAAACAAAGTGCTGAAACATCAGTTAAAAACAAGATAAAAGACAGCATAAAAACAGAGCTACAAACCCAAGCACACAACTCAATTTAAAACACAATAAAACAACAAGTTAAACAGATAAAATCAACACCAATAAAATAAAGTAAAATCAAGACTCAGTTGGGTTGAAGGCCAATGAATAGAGATGAGTTTTTAGATGGGTTTTAAAAATGGACAGCGAGGGCGCCTGTCGAATGTACAAAGGCAGAGTGTTCCATAATTTAGGGGCACTAACGGAGAAGGCCCTGTCTCCTCTAAGCTTCCTCTTACTCTTGGGGATGACCAGGAGCAGCTGGTCAGCAGACCTGAGTGACCGAGGTGGAGTGTAATGGGGGAGAAGCTCTGTTAAATAAGGGGGGACAAGACTATTTAAAACCTTAAAAACAAACAAAAGAATTTTAAAATGAACTCTAAAATGCACGGGCAGCCAGTGGAGAGAAGCCAGGACAGGTGTGATGTGCTGTCTTTTGTGTGTTCCAGTTAAAAGACGTGCAGCAGCATTTTGCACCAGCTGCAGACGTGCGAGTGAGGACTGGCTGACTCCGAGATAGAGAGAATTACAGTAATCCAGCCGTGATGAAATGAAGGCATGGATTACTGTTTCAAACTGTTGCCTTGAAAGAATAGGTTTTACTTTTGCCAATTTTCTCAAATGATAAAACCAGACTTTACTGTGGCCCTTATGCACCAAACAGCAGTTCAGATTATCCACCCTTTTTGGAGTCCTTGGAGGGGGTACTGGAAATTGCACCTCCTGGGGACTCCCTTGTTCTGCTGGGGGACTTCAATGCTCACATGGGCAATGACAGTGAGACCTGGAGGGGTGTGGTTGGGAGGAACGGCCCCCCTGATCTGAACCCGAGTGGTGTTCTGTTGTTGGACTTTTGTGCTCGTCATGGATTGTCCATAACGAACACCATGTTCAAGCATAAGGGTGTCCATATGTGCTCTTGGCACCAGGACACCCTAGGCCGCAGTTCGATGATTGACTTTGTCATCGTCTCATCTGATCTGCGGCCACATGTCTTGGACACTCGGGTGAAGAGAGGGGCGGAGCTGTCCACTGATCACTACCTGGTGGTGAGTTGGCTCCGACGGTGAGGGAGGATGCCGGTCAGACCTGGCAGACCCAAACGTATTGTGAGGGTTTGCTGGGAACGTCTGGCAGAGTCTCCTGTGAGACGGAGCTTTAACTCCCACCTCTGGGAGAACTTTGAACATGTTCCGGGGGAGGTGGAGGACATTGAGTCCGAGTGGGCCATGTTCCGTGCCTCTATTGTCGAGGCGGCTTACCGGAGCTGCAGCCGCAAGGTTGTCGGTGCCTGTTGCGGCGGCAACCCTCGAACCCGATGGTGGACACCGTCGGTGAGGGATGCTGT
>NC_056513.1:2577701-2600481 GCF_014905685.2 Nematolebias whitei | reverse complement strand
TTTGTACTGTGGTATCATGCTGTAGTGGTATTTGTACTGTGGTATCAGTACACCTATGATTATTGGTATGCATACAGGTAATCAGAACTGATATCTTTTGTTTCTTTAACAGCCTGTTGTTGCCCCTCTCTAAACTTTATGAGATGTGTTGCTACCATTAAATTTACCCTATTAAAAAAGTAAACATTTCTTAGTTTAAACATTGATTATGTTTACTTTGACATAATGAATGACTTATGAGTTCATGACTATTGCAAATAAATGCATTCTGTTTTTATTTACATTTTACACAACATCCCAACTTTTTCAGAAGTGGAGTTGTACACATGGTCTGTCCTGTCAGGATTCATGACTTGGTGGAATTCAGTCAAATGTATTTTTCTCATATTGATCAATCTGCCAGGGTGGAGTGATTGGAATAAAGATTAGTTGGATGTGTGATCTCGACAAGTCGGATGACCAGTGCAAGCCTGCATACTCGTTCACTCGGCTGGATGCCATGTCACAGAAAACCTCTGTCTCACCTGGATACAATTTCAGGTCAGTAAGTACTTAAAAGTCTGGCTGCAGCCAAAAAACTGAGTCACATGACATGAACTAGTACCTGCCAGGTGTCAGGGTAAAATTACTATTAACAATCATTAGATCATTATATTATAGATGTGTGGAGGGACTTGTACTTTACCCACTTTTCAGCCCCTCACTCAGCTTATTCTAGGATAGATTATTTATTTGTATTTAACTCTGATAGATTTAGGATAAACTACTCTCAGATATCCACAAACTGTCGGACCATAGTCCCGTTATCTTACTAGTCAACTTGAAAAATGAAACAAAGAGGACTTTGTGGAAATTAAATATATATATTCTCAATTCTCCCAAAACAATAGAAAAACTGCAGCGTGATATACAATATTATTTAGAACTTAATGACAATGGAGAAAGTTCAATAACAATCCTGTGGGATACTTTAAAAGTGTCTTAAGGGGAAAAACAACTCCTGGACTTCATACATGAAAAAGTGTAGAGGAAAGAAATTGTCAGACTTGCAGACAAGACTAAAGTTGCAACTTATAGCAGGAAAACCAATACTCAAATAAGATCAGGAATTAAGAAAATACAGGGTGAAATAGACAACATTTTGGAAATACAAAAGAAGTTCATATTCTTAAAACAAAGAAATGTTGGAGTTGGTGCAAGATCAGCCAAAATACTAGCTTATAAACTGCACAAGCAACAAATGGAAAATGTGATTCACAAAATTAGAAATCCTAAAACAAATAATATAGAGAATACAAGGAGAGGAATTAAATAATGTTTAAAATAATTCTACCAAGAATTATTAACTCAACCCCCAGCTGCAAGCGAGGAGCACGTTGATGACTTCTTAAATGGCCTAGATTTACCAAATGTCAAAAATTTGCAAAATGAAATGCTAGAAAGTCCAATTACGGTGAAAGAGCTGAACTTGGGTATATCCAGATTAAAATCAGGGAAGACTCCAGGATCCAATGGATTCACAGGAGAGTGGTACAAATGTCTGAAATCAAGCCTGTCACCATTATTACTACAAACATTCAACTGGGTTTTACAGACTGGAGAAATTCCACCTTCCTGGAGAGATACTCTAAATGGTAAATGGACTGTACTTATATAGCGCCTTTGTAGCTTATCGAGATACTCAAAGTGCTTTCCACTACAATCTGTGCCTCATTTACCCGTTCATACAGCTCTATACTAGATCTATACAAAGCTAATTGAACAAATCATTCTAAAGAGACTAATCAGAGCTTTATCACATTCAAACACTGATGGGACACACATCAGAGGTGATGAGGGGTTCAGTGTCTTGCCCAGGGACACTTCGGCATGTGACTGCTGGTGGATTCGAACCCCCAACTCTTGCATTAGAGGACGACTGCTCTAACCACTCAGCCACAGCTGCTCCTACTCTAATTTCAGTTATTCCCAAAGATGGTAAGGATAGACAAGAATGTGGAAACTATAGGCCTATAAGTGTTCTTAAAATAGATTATAAAATCTTTATGCTATCCTAGCACGTAGATTGGAAAACACACTACCAAGTGCTAATTAACATCAATCAGACCGGCTTTATACATCAAAGGCAAACAATAGATAATATGACATTCCATTATAACATTAAAATGACATTACCTATTATAGATCAAATAAAACAAAAAACACTAAAACTTTAATAGTTGGACTCGACACAAAAAAGGCATTTGATTCTGCATGATGGCTTTTTTTTTTTTTTTTTACCTATAAAGTCCTTGTGAAGTTTGCAATACATGATAAATGAATTAGAGTACTTCAATCCTTATATTCCAGACCAACAGCTTGGATAAAAATCAACGGCAATCTTTTGGCCTCTTTTGTACTAGAACAGGGAACCCATCAGGACTGACCAATCTCTCCAGTTCTATTTGCAATATTTATTGAGCCTTTGGGACAAGTAAAAAGACAAAGAAGTGAAATTAAGGGAGTGACAATAGCAGGAGTTGAACACAAGGTGGCGACGTTTGCTGATGATGTGCTGGTCTACATGGAGGACAGAGAAATAATTTATAGATCTAATGTACTTACTGAAAAAGTTTGGAAATCTGTCGGGCTACAGTGATACTACGAATAACAGCATTGTAAGAAGGTGACAAATGGACACGGAGGCCTTGATCACTAAGCCCTCTGTGAATAACAAGCGGCCATCATGGCACTAACGATCGGTCGTTAGGCTGATGGTCCTCCGTTATCATGTGAACAGCTAGTTCTGGATGTGACCAGTAAACTGGTTGATCCACTATGAGAAGGTGCTATTTATAAGACTGAGTTTATTGCAGGTCTTCGGACTGATGAAGTCCTTTGGATAAAAGAAAAAATGTTTCAACAAGAAGAATTCATCCAGAGGACCTGACTTAACTTTGTTAGATATTTGTCATAAACGCTGTATCGGCTGAGCATGCATCAGGATATTTGTATCGTCTGATGTAACTGTAACAAGGGGCTTGGAAACGGTTAAAAGGAGACTACGGTTTTTTGTCAGTAAAGATCAATGTCCTCTAAAATGGGGGTGGGGGGATCTACTAACTTGTGGAGTGAGTAGATGTGAGTATAAATGTGAAAATAATCTACAACAATTTAACATTGACGTAATCCATTCAGATTATTTTGCTGTAATGGGTTTGTCTGTACAGATTTGCAAAATACTTCAAGATGGAAAATGGGACGGACTACCGCACTCTGGTCAAAGCCTTTGCCATTAGATTTGACGTCATTGTCAATGGAAATGTGAGTACTGTATACGTTTTCATCTTTTATCAAAGTTTGAGTTTCAACAATCGATACAAGAACTAACCCTTCATCCATTTTCTGTACATGGATAATGTTCAAAGTCATGAGTGGCTAGTGCCTATCTCTAACAGGAGGGAGGCAGGGCGCCCTTGATGGCATTTTCATCAAACGATTAATACAAGATCTAATTCTATTCAATACAAAACTGTTTACCAAAAGAATAAAAAATATTTATTGCTCTACCACACTAATTCGGTGCTTGTGAAGCTCCAGGTCAACTCATACTTTGTCCGTTTTAAACTTTTGCAGCTCTGGTAACTATATATTTGACTTTTTAGTCTGCACTCATTTAACCCTGCTTCATACTCACCTTGGCTCATAGGCACCCTAATTAGTTTTTAGAACTAATAAAAATCACTATTGAAATTGTAAACCAGGCTGGGGTCTGACCCTTTATACTAGTATATACCACCGGAACAAATTCAATCAATAACTCCTCCTGTCATTATTGATCCATCCATTTTTGGGAGGCCTAGACCCACCGGGCCGTGGTTTGAACCGACGACCTTCTTCTTGAGAGGCAACAGCTCTACCAACTGAGCCACCGTGTCGCCCACTTGACTTTTTAGCTGTGTATAAGTAAAAGTTTTGTCCTGGCCGACACTGCAAAATGTTTCTACCATGATGAAAACATTTGAACAATGAAAACTTGTTTGAAGGGTGAAAAACAAATAAAAACACAAGACTAAGTCATTGGAGCAAAGTGAGAACTAAACACAAAAGCAACAACAGTGTAAGACGAGACAGGGCAGAGACTGTTTTTGCACTAAATGGACATTTTAAAGTTTCACAATGGGCACGTTTTGGAGCTGTTCATCCAATCACAGCGACCTCATTTAAATAAAGGCGAGCATTTAGATTACATTCAGTCACTGAAATTTATATACGCTTGGAAGATGGGGCTTAACATAACCCAGACAAAAGAAAATGGGAGAAGCATTAACTTGATTCAAAGAGGAAATATCCAAATAAACTGGAACGAACCATTGAGGTTTAGTGAACTTTGGATTTTACATTAAATTAACCTTGTAAATAAATTCCAGTTTGGTAATATATGGATTCAGTTCATATCTGTGCTATCAGTGGACTGTAAACCTGTTAATTTTCACCAATGTTTTTCTTTTACAGGCTGGAAAGTTTAACATGATCCCTACACTCATAAACATTGTGGCTGCATTCACATCAGTGGGAGTGGTAAGTGGTACTAACATCCATCTATTATCTTTTACCCGCTTCTTCCATTTTGGGTCATGGGGGTCGCCGGTGCCCATGTCCAGCAATCGCTGTGCGAGGGGTGGGGTACACCCTGGACAGGTCTCCAGTCCATCACAGGGCCACATAGAGACAAACAACCATTCACTTTCTCACTCTCACCTAGGAACAATTTAGTTACCATTCAGCCTAACATGCATGTTTTTGGTCTGTGGGAGGAAACCGGAGTACCCGGAGAGAAAATCCACGCATGCACGGAGAGAACATGCAAACTCCACCCAGAAAGGCCCCTGGACCGGGATTTGAATCAGGGACCTGCTCGCTGAGAGGCAGCAGCTCTACCAGTTGTGCCACTGTGCTGCCCTGGTACTAACATACCTTTCATATTATTTTTTGCTATTTATTTCCACTAACACAAAAAAATAGCTATAATTAATATATATTACAGCTCAGCTAGGGCACATAAATTGGTGCTAACCTTCAAACAACTTCAATTACACAATGAGCAAGGGACATAATATCAAAGCCTTGCCGGCTTGGACATAGTTTGGATTAATAAAGTCTGTGTCAGATATTGGGGAATCACGGCATTCTGGTGAGAAATGGTCTACTGGAACAGGACATGCATGGACAAGGACAGAGAAATTAACACTGTGTAACAACTTAACAATATTATTATGCAAGCCAGCCTAGAAAGAGGAGCTATATGGAAAGGATGTGGGAACTATGGAAACTGCAATACCCTTCATTCAAGTTGACTCAGAAACAACATTGGACCCAGTATTCCACCAACGGCAAGAGGGAGCCAGGACAACAGGTCAGGGGGCCATAGACCACCATCCTCACCATCGGAGTATGGGTACCCAGCCCCATTGAAAAGTCCTGAGGGACTGAATGCAAGGACAGCTGATCAGATAATGAAGACTGTGACCAAGCTAAGCCACGTTGCCATTGATAAGTTTGAATCCACTCAGCTCTCGTCTTATTGATTCTTCTCAGGTATAGGTAATTTGCCACTGCGACTTGTTTCCCTGTTCTTTGGGTGGGCTCACCAATGCATAGTGGGCAGAATCGTAACTGTTCATAGTGTTTGAGCCACTCTGCCCATTGTGGTACTGAATTGTCCTATAATTGTACTTCTTTTTTTTTTTTGCTTATCCTGGCACTGCTCATAAGTCTGGGTGTAGCCATGCTGTGCCATCATCTCTGATATCTCTCTGTAAAAGTGTTAACCTGTGGTGCTGTTCGTCAACACAGTCAGAGAGGAAATGGCATTTCAGAGGAAATAGAGTTTCAGATGTACTTTGCAGTTTTGCTGGATGGTTCATCCAGTTACAAAGCTCAGCTGACCAATCAATGGCTGCTGTCTGCTTACTTCAAAATCAGCATCTTGGAGCAGTCCACTTGAACCCTCAAATAAGATGGTCCCATAAACCGGGCTGAGTGGGAGTGGGTACCGGCAGTGGGCAGACCCATAACTGGTGCAGTGTGGTGCAGAACCGATGAGAGTTGAGACAGTGGTAAAGCACCATTAGACATAATCTGCACCCCTTGCCAAGGCTAAGTGACAATTCACTTCCAAGGTGACAAAGTACCTTCTGAAAGTTTGCTAGAAGATGTGAATGCAGTATTGCTAAGTATATCTACTGACACCATCACAGAAATCAGCAAGAAGAGCTTAACCTATACACCACAGCAACAGTGATCCTTGACTTGCTTGGCTATAAGTTCAAGCCTACAATGAATAAGCCATGGATAACAACTACAGTCAGAACAACAGGAAGGTGCAATGAATATAGACCTATGGACCACCACCAGAAGGGAACTAGCACCAATACCACAGGAGCCAAGCACCAGATACTGGTCAACAGAACCAGTTTGAGACTGTAAAATCAGACACACAAACCTGTGCACTGTCTGGATAGACTACATGAAAGCCTATGACTTGATGCCACACACACATGGATACTGGAGTTCTTGACACAATGTTGATACAACATAAACAAGAACTCAATGGGAATGTGAAAGACAACTCTAGAGGTCAATTCAAAGCCAATTGAACAAGTCAGCATCAAATGTGGCATATACCAAGGCGATGCTTTGTCCCCACTCCTGTTCTGCATATACATTAACCCTCTCAGCCAGATCATTGAAAAGAGTGGCAATGGATACTGGTTCCAAAGTGAATCATCAGTCACCTCTTCTGAATGGATAACATCAAGTTGCATGCCAAAAATGAGTAAGATATCAACTCACTGATCCACCTCACCAGGATATACAGCAAGGACATTGGAATATCATTTGGACTGGATAAATGCAGTTGAGTGTCACGTAAGATTGCAGATGTCCAGGACATCTACAAATACCTTAGAAAACCATAGGCCAATGACAATCATGATGAGGCTGCAAGAAGTTCAGCCACAAGTACCTACAGAGTGTTAGGCAGGTCCTGAAGAGACAGCTGAATGGCAACAACAAAGTCTGAGCCATCAACATGTATGTGGTGCCAGTCATCAGATGCCTAACTTGTATAATAGCCTGGTCAAAGGAGAAGATAGAAACCACTGATATCAAGACTTGAAAGCTCATCACAGTGCATAGAGTTTCATCCCAAGTCCAGCACCCTGAGACTATACACTGAGAAAGAAGGGAGGCAGAGGATAGTGATCATCTGAGCCACTATACAGGATGAAACAACTGAGGGCCTGGAGTACATCAAGAGGATACCATCAATGATGAACTGATAGGTGATTGTCTCAGGCAGCAGCAGAAACCCAAATAATGCCCTCTACAGCACGTACCACTGGAAGACTAAGGAAGTGGCTGATATCAACAAATCCTACGCATGGCTAGAGAGGGCTGGACTGAAGGACAAAGGCACTAATAATGACAGGACAAGAGCAATAGAGGCTGAGGTCTAACATACCAGACAAGACCCAAGATGTCCGCTGTGCATAGATGCCCCTGAGACAGTCCAATACATAATAGCAGGATAGAAGATCCAGTCCGATAAAGCATACATGGAAAACCACAAGCAAGTGGCTGGAACAGTAAACAGGAATATCTGTACCTAGGATGGACTTGAGGTCCCACAGTCAAAGAGGGAGATGCTACCAAGGGTGGTGCAGAAAGGAAGGGCTAAGATACTGCGGGACTTACAGATCCAGACCAACAAACAGGTGGTGACTAACCAACTGGACATTGTGGTGATCGACAAGCTTGTGGAGAGCACAGTGGTGAAAGATAAAGCAATCCCAAGTGACTGTAACATTAGAAAGAAGGAGCATGAAAAGTGTGAAAAATACCAAGGACTAAAAGAGGAAATACAGAAGTTGTGGAGAGTCAAGGTGTCAGTAGTCCCTATTGTTACTAGAACACTTGGTGCTGTGACCCCCAAATTGGAGGAATGGCTCCAACAGATCCCAAGAACAACCCCAGAGATCTCTGTTCAGAAGAGTACAATCCTAGGAACGTCTAAGATGCTACGCAGAACCTTCAAGCTCCAGACCTCTGGTAGAAGACCGAGGTTTGAAAGTGAGGTGGAATTGCCCAAGTGCAAGAGTTGGACAGGCTCGAATGTTGTTTTTTTATTTATAAACTTTGTGTAGCTACACTTTCACCTTTGTGGGGTTTTATTTACTACGAAATAATTTTGAACTGTTAAATGTTTAAAATACATTGATCTTCTTGGATGTAAAATTGCATGTCTTTGTACCATATTGTGTCATGAAACAGGTGAGTTTAACATTATTGTTTGTCTGTGTCATTCTTTTATTCTACAGGGCACAGTGTTGTGTGATATAATACTGCTTAACTTCCTGAAAGGAGCTGAGCAGTACAAGGCCAAGAAGTTTGAGGAGGTAAAATACCAGGCTCTTAAGATGAACAGGCAGCAGAAATTGTATTCAATTAGATATAAATATTAATTTAAACAGGAAGCAAGCTGTGTTTTATTTGTTATAACATGCGAGCTGACGTTCAAATAAATTAGTTTATTTAGATTTTTTTATGCCTGTTCATTGTTTTATCTACTGTTGATGTGGTGGAGCTAGATTTATTAAAATAATTTGCAGGACCTAAAAGTATCAGGTAACTAGAATGTTGCTGATACGTTAGTGGTGGATAACGTGTTGTTTACACTAGAGTGCCTTTTATTTATTTATTTGTTTGTTCATTTGTATGTTTATATATTTATTTAATTATTTATCTATTTATTTGTTTATTAGCTTATTTATTTATTTGTTTGTTTCATTCAATACATTTTCTTAATATATTTCAAAGGACTCGTTTAAATCATTCCACTAGACTCTGAGTTTTCATAAATAATTTATGAAGCAGATGATAGACTCAAGGCTGAGCATTCCTTGAAGGAATGCATATCACCCACTGCCTATCAAGGCCATTGTGTGATGAGAAGCAACAGGGTCAGAGCCGTCCATATTCATATACATCCATCCATCCATATTCATATCCATCCATCCATATTAATTTCCATCCATACATCCATCCATCCATATTCATATCCATCCATCCATATTCATATCCATCCATCCATCCATCCATCCATCCATATTCATATCCATCCATCCATCATCCATATTTATATCCATCCATCCATCCATCCATATTCACATCCACCCATCCATTATCTTTCCCCGCTTCTTCCTTTTTCAGGTCACTGGTTCCCATGTCCAGCAATCACTGTGCGAGAGGTGGGGTACGCCCTGGACAGGTCTCCAGTCCATCACAGGGACACATAGAGACAAATAAGACAAACAACCATTCACTCTCTCTCTCACCTAGGGACAATTTAGAGTTACCAATCAGCCTAACATGCATGTTTTTGGTCTGTGGGAGGAAACCGGAGTACCCGGAGAAAACCCACACATGCGTGGAGATAACACGCAAACTCCACACAGAAAGGCCCCGGGACCAGGATTTGAACTGGTGACCTTTTCACTGAGAGGCACCAGCTCTACCAACTGAGCCACCGTGCCACCCCAGGGTCATAGCCATTTTGGTCAATCTTTGAAAATAACATTATGCATCATGCAATACCATGAGATATTATGTTGTGACAGACTTTCAGTTACAACTGCACCAACTGTAGCTCATGTAGAACTGACTGAATCATAGTATTTTTAATTCACTTGTGTGAGGCTCTGTCTTCTTGTGTGTGTCCCTCTTGTGTTCGTTCCTGCTCCTCAGTGTTTCTTCCTCGTGTAATCAGCTCCTGCCTCCGCCTCCTGTTGTCCTGCCCAGGTGTTGTCGTTTGTCTGTCGTTAACGTCCCTGTTTAGGTCTGGTCCCGTGTTCCTCGTTGTTTGGGCGTTTCCATGTCTCCCTCCATGTTCCGTGTTCCCAGCATCATGCAAGCTTGCTGTCCCATCAGCCTTTTGTTCTTAGTAATAAATTATTTCTTACTTTGATTCTCAGAGTCTACGTGTTCTGTCTGCAAACGGGTTCTAAACACAGGAAACGTGACAACTTGGCTGTGTCAGCCATCTTGAATCGGGCTATTCCAAACCGGCTAATCAGCTGTAGATGTAAATGAAGCGATTACTAACGGTTGTACGTCTGGAAATGCAAAAGATTAGTGAGGAGGAAATGAAAATACTCAAAACCAAGTGTACCAATATTCTTTTTTAAAATATCTACATTGTGTAACATAACTGGATTATATAAATAATCTTAAAACCGGTCATTATTTGTCTGTGTTTTTTACTGCAGGTGTCAGACAACCCCCTGGACACACAAAATAACGGCTTGTTTCACTCCCAGCTGTCACTCAGACAATCAGCCTTCAAGTCCAGCGACTCAGGAGCATTTTCTATTGAACGCTACAGCTGAACTGAGGAAACACGTTTATTTCCCACCATCGTAGTCTAATCCAGCGCTGAGTTAACTCCAAACACTGACAGATAACAACAATATATAAAATATATGCAAGATAAACGCATGACTGCCTTTGCATGGTAATGTCTGACAAATGACAGCAGCTGAGGATGTTTTCAGCTAGCTCACTTTGAAAATGTTAAATTAGACATGAATTATTGTGGGAAAAGCAAGAGACAAGACAGCTAACAGTATACTGCTTTATTTAATTAGCTTATTTTAAAGGATCCCTTGTGCTTTCTTAATTTATAAGTGTTCAAAACAAACAATCTAATAAATGATTTGTGGTTTTGTTTGTGCGCACGTTTAAATAACCCCTAAATGTTAGTCAAGACACAAAATGACGGCTTGTTTTAACATATTTCTGCTGCTGTCTAAAGTGTTGTAGAGCTGAAACAACATATTTACTTATTTATATTAAAAAATAATATTTATATCTTTACAGATTTGGTGACTTCAGTCCCAGATTGTTTGATTCCATGTTGTCTGCTGCAGATCTTATAATGTTCATCTGTGCCTGATTTGTTCTGCTTCATACCCACAGTTTTAATATTGTTATTATGGAACAATAAGATGGATCTAGGTTGTTGAGGGTTTTGTAGGTTTTGACAGGGAGCCAATGGAGCGAAGCTAAAACTGGAGAGAGATGATCTCTCCCAGTAACTCCAGTTAAGACTCTGGCAGCAGCATTTTGGATCAACTGAAGACGTTTTAAAGAAGTATTTGGACACCCAGATAATACAAAGACCAAGCCCCCACCCCACACACAGACACATCCGAGTGGGACTTCAGGGACTTAAGCAGCAGGTTCTGCCTCCTCATGATGTCAGGACAGACACTGAACATCCCTCGGTGTTGTGTGTCTGCAGCTCCACAGTACGAGGATAAAGACTCCAGGAGGATTCTGGACCTCGACCCAGTGACACATTTCATCCTGTTTGCTCTGTTCTGAGTGGAGACAGGGGCTCCTTGAGCTCTTGTTGTAGACCATCTCAGTGACTTTGGAGAAGAAGTGGTTCATCTCACAGATACTGTATATAATACTTTTAACAAGCTTAGAGTTCTGCTTTCAGCCACACTCACTCAGTTTCTGCATTTTGCTGAACAACAAGTTTGAGATGCGGATTAATTTGTTCGGCATCAGACTTTTTTACCACCACAGAGACAGAACGGTCAGTTCAGATCTGACTGCGAAGTCACCAAGTTAAAGTCAGACCCTGTTTGCCACCTACCAGCAGCTGCACTTTGTCACCATCGTTTTATAAATACTGTTTACTTCATTTTTTATTTTATTTTCTGTTCAGTTTATTCCTTGTGCATCTAATTCCTTCATTCTCCTGTTCCTCTCACTCACACACGTTCCCTGCGATCATTAGTCTCGGTCCCTTATCAATCCAGGCTCTTTAACTCATTCACGCAGCTCATCTTCAGTCTGACATTATGCTTTCATGCCCTGTCTGCTGCTTCTTTGTGCCCCTGGGGTTTTCTTCTCCTGTTGTGTTGTTCGCTGCCACATCAGCCCGTTTTCACTCATTACTTTGTGAACAGTTGCCGTTTTAGTTTCTTCCACCACAAACCGGGACTTGGTTGTTTTAGTTGCTGCCAAAGTCAAATAGTTATTTTATTGTGTTTTTGTTGTTAATCTGCAAATAAAGTGTTGGTTATTTATTTTTGTGTCTGGCTTCATTTTATCCCTGCGGTCATTCCGTCTACTGGGCCGGGGGGAGCTGGGTCGTCAGCCTCCCCAAAGTTCATGCTTAATAATCCAGGCACAAAATCCAACAAAGTTCAGTCAGGTCATCTGGATGGTTTGTTTTTGAGACGTTTCATCCTTCATCCAAATGACTTCATCAGTCTGAGGAGCCACAACAAACTCAGTCCCACAAACAGCACACCCACATAGCAAACCAACCAGTTTATTGGTGATAAGGTGGTTTCTGGGACCCGCCCTCTCCCCCGTCGACTCATGTCATCCACTTTATCCTCATCATCACTTGGAGGAGTTCAAGTATCTGGGTGTCTTGTTCCTGAATGATGGTAGAACAGAAAGGGAGATGGATCACCAAATTGGGGCTTCTTCCTCAATAATGAGGGTGTTGCTTTGGTCAGTCGTGGTGAAGGAAGAGCGGAGTCGATTTACTAAGCTTTTAATTTACTGGCCTATACGTTCTGACCCTTACCTATGGTCATGAAGTTTGCATCCAACATGACTGTAATTAGATACTGACCCCAGGTGGCAAACTGAAGAAAAGACAGAATCTACAAAAATAAATATATTTACAGGTGAGGGTTCAGGGCTGAAAAGGAAGCAGGGACAAGGTGAGTGTTTGAAGATGGTCTTGGATGAATATTATTTAAGGGTTTTGTTTGGTTACTGATAATGTCTTTGTTGTATGAATCAGAGGGGAGTGGTTGAGGTCTTTGGTTCCAGGAGGTGCCAACTTGAAGAGAGGTAAGCACCGTTGGAGAGAGGAACAGGTTGTGTTGGAGCAGAGAGTTGATGATTCAGGCTGGAGGCTTTGGTTGTGGGACACCATCAGAGTGAGTCGAGTCCTGGAAGAGCTAATGCCTAGGAAGTCACTGTAGAAGATAACAAGCACTGTTCTTAGCAAGTTAAAGGTCTGGAGACATAGAGGCTGCCCATTACCTTTACCATTTGAAGAATAACGTCCCAGCGCTGAAGGAGTGTCTGCAGCAGCTTATATACTCCTGCAGAGCAGTCCTCCAAATCAGGATCAGCTGTGAGTGGGTAGCTGATTAGTCTCTGCTGCAGCTGTGGGAGACAGTGAGAGACATGCAGGAACCAGAACTCCCACAGCATCATGACCAAAAGAACAAGAGCCAGGATACAACAGGCCGAAATCAGCTTCCTTCACAGGGTGAGGAGCTCCGACATCCAGAGGGAGCTCAGAGCCGCTGCTTCTCCGCATCGAAAATCAATTGAGGTGGTTCAGGTAACTAATCAGGATCCTCCTGGGTGTCTCTTTTCTGGGCACGTCCCACTGGTAGGAGGCCCTGAAGAAGACCCTGAAGTAGCTGGAGGGACTGTGTTTCTTCTCTGGCCTGGAAACGTCTCGGAGTCCCTCAGGACAGGCTTGAAAGTGTCTCTAGGGAGAGGTATGTCTGGGGTTCACTCCTGGACTTGTTGCCCCCACGACTCAACTACAGATAAGTGGCAGGAGATGGAGAAGAAGAAGTCCAGTTGCTTGTTTTTGAAATTCTTAGAAAATGGATAGAAATATTCACTTGCGTGTGCTTGTTTGTCTGTACCGTTAGCAAAATATTGTGTGAATCACTGAGTGATTTTCAATGCAACTCTCAAAAAGTAACATTAAATTTTGGCGCCAACCCAATTCAAGATGTCCATCACAGCCAAGTGGCATTAGCCAAGACAAAATCACTATAACTGTGAATTTTACAGGGATTTCACTAAGATTTAGTGCAGCTGTGGATGAGAGGCTCTTCAACACGTTCTCCGAGTGCTGACATGACTTATGAGATCTCGCAATATTGCACGAGATTGTAAATATCATATACAAAGTACATGTTTTATAATGCACATCTAATTTTAAATGAGCTCATGACACAAATAATTTTATTGTAATAGCATAAAGAGACTGCACTGTAGATGATCGGGGCCGACGTTAAGCATTTATTTGTGAAGGCGCAGATAGGAGGAGCAGTGCTGATGTCAGCTCTCAGATCAAACAGAACCGTGCCTGGAAAAAAAGGTGAGGGTTCAAAGGTCAGACACTAATTTAGGAAACAACCCATATGTTGAGCAAGCCTGGTCGAACGTGCAGAGCATCTGTTACACATTTACCCAAGAAAGGCCAGTGAGAAAATCAGCTCCTGCTTTTTCTGTTGCTGCCAGGGATTTATAATTACACAGGATGTCTGAGGAAGATTGTTTGGGCCCCCAACACAGCAGAGCGCCCGGATCCACCCAACACAGCACAAACCACACTGTTTTTAAAAGCTACTGTAAAGCTGAGGCTGGGCAGAGAAGGCCAGGAAATCTCTGCAGCGTTTGCCAAAAGCAGACGAAAGACCAACATAAAAAATCTTCTGCCAAATTGACTTTAAAATCTAGATGAATTGCTTTATTCTTTGTTGAAGCTCTTTTGAAAAATCAAAACTAAATGTTAAGAACAGCAATAATTACATCAGTGTTAGCTTTGTGTGGCTCTAATCATTTTTAAGCACTGCAGTTTATAAGTACAACGATGTCACATTCTCCAGAACATTTTTATTGCGTTTTTCAGCGGTCACAATTGAAAATTGAACGTAAAATTAAAAACAGGCAAGTTGTGAAAACCAAAGGAGTATTTTGATTGACAAGAATAACCCCAGGGCTATGGGCTGCAGAATACTCTGCAAAAATCTAGAAACCTGTACTTTCTTTATGTTTATATCTTAGATCCTGGTTTACTGTTTCGTTTTACACTTCATATTTTTGCTATTGTTAAGGTGTAACTGGGACCATGTGTGCATAATTTCATTCCACCTCATGTACCACGTGGTGAAATGACAATAAAAATTGAACTTGTAATTTCTCCAGAGCTGTGAAAAAAGAATGACTTTTTTTGGTTGTTGTTGTTGCAGCTTGTTATTGACTCGCCATAATCAGTGGTTCCCAAACCAGGTCCTTGAGGAACACCATCCTGCATGTTTTAGTTGTTTTCTTGCTCCAACGCACCTGACTCAGTGAATTACTTACTTCCTCGTGTTCTGCAGGAGCCTGTTAATCACCCTTTCATTTAAATCAGATGTGTGAAAGAAGGGAAACAACTGACACATACAGCATGGTGTTCCTCAAGAACCAGGGTTGGGAACCATTGATCTACGTAGAACTTTTTCTCATGACCAGTGCAAGCCCTAACAGCTTATTTGACTCCCTAGGCAAGACTCTGGGTGGCACCCCTGCCCATAAAAACCAGGTGGTCCAATGAAAACAGCTAACAATATAATGAATTTGAGACAGAATATCAAAAGCCTACATGCTACTTGCTAACGTTTGCTGATGGCAGTGAGGGACACCTAGAGTATAACGCCTGTGGAGCGAAACCATTGTACCAGGGTTTGGAATGGATTCTTTTTACTCAATCTATGTTGTTTTATACTCTAGCTACCTCATTCTACTCAAAACTATGCATATTCCAGCTATTTTGAAGTGCATTTTACTAAACTCAAAATACTTCAAATACAAAATTAGTATATTTTTGATCATATAGATAAAGGTAGAACACTGATAACCAGCCTTCAGGCTGAACTTTTTCTGAGACCACACTTGACAACTGCATTACACTAAATTGTTTAATTTTTACACACTGAGCACCATGACACTGTCTTGACAGCATCATCATGTTTGGTAGTTTCAACACCCAGGGATATTACCGAGACACAGGAAACAAACAGTTTGTAAAACAGGTTTTATTTTCAATAATGAAGACACAAGAACACAGGAGGAAGCTGCAGGAGATTGGAGAAACGTTGAGTATTTGACTTGTGAGAATAAAGAGCTTTCTGTCCAGAGAATGTTAGCTGTTTACTTGATGCCATTTCTTGTTACAGGTTTGGAGAATACCAGATGATCCCAGGATGACAGAGAACACCAGGTGAACAGGTAAAGGAAGGACATTTACCATGGTGTGGATAGAAAGAGAAATGGAGTAGGGGTGGTCTTGGAGTTGGCAAAAAATGTAGTAGAGGTGAAGAGTGTGTCAGATAGGGTGATGTGTCTGAAGGTAGAAGTAGAAGGTCTGATGCTAAATGTTGTCAGTGGTTATGCTCCACAGGTTGGATGTGATGAGGAGGAGAAAGATATATTTTGTAAAGATCTGGATGAAGTGATGGAGAGTATTCCCAGGGAGGAGAGAGTGGTGATGGAGCAGACCTGAAGGGACATGTTGGTGAAGGAAACAGAGAATGAGGAAGTGATGGGTAGGTTTGGTGTCAAGGAAAGAAGCCAGGAAGGACAGATGGTGGTGGATTTCACCAAGAGAATGGAAATGGCTGTCGTCAACATCTGTTTCCAAAAGAGGGAGGAGCATAGAGTAAATGAGTTTCCTCTGCAGGGTAGGTGCAGAAGTTCAGTTACCAGGAGAGACTCGGAATAGAACCACTGCTCCTCCACATCGAGATGAGCCAGTTGAGGTGGTTCAGGCATCTGGTAAGGATGCTCCCTGGACGCCTCCCTAGGGAGGTGCTTCGGGCATGTCCGACTGGGAGGAGACCCCAGGGAAGACTCAGGACACGCTGGAGAGACTGTCTCTCAGTTGGCCTGGGAACACCTTGAAGTCCTTCCAGAAGAGCTGGAAGAGGTGGCTGTGGAGAGATGGATGGACCTCCCTGCTCAAGATGCTGCCCCCGAGACCTGACTTCAGAACAAGCAGAAGATGATGGATGGATGTCCTAACCCACTACCCACACTACCCACTCAGTGGCTTCTACTTCCTGCCAGTTCAATGACGTTGCAATGCTAGCATTTCTCTTCCTAGCAGGAATATCCAGGCACCAGGTCCGCGGCTCTCACAGTTCTCTGCTAGCCCTTTTCTCAATAAACCACTTGTCAGATAAAGTCCTCACAGCACTGAGTTCCATTCTTGGTTCTAGCTAATTAATGGCACAGACGTCTCCGGTTGCTTCACCATGTAATTATAGAGCACAGCTGTAGGGTTAGAGCCAACAAAGTTCTTATATAACTCCTAAACACACCATGAACTCTTTTCACATGCTGCAATCTCTTACTTGTTCAGACCCGGTCCTGTTTTGCCCTGAAAATAAGGGGACCTAGGTGGTGTAGAGGTAGGGCAGCCAACTTGGGATCAGAAAGTCCCACATGCTGTGGTGTCTCTGAACAAGACACCCAATCCCCAATTGCCCCCCAGGCACCTACATACATGTAGCTGCCCACTGCTCCACCTGGGTGTCTCTCACGTATGATGGGTTAAATGCAGAGAACTATATTTGCATTTGTATGGGATCATACAATGATGTCAATCTCAGACTTCTCTTCCCTGCACCCAGAACAGGACTGAAAAAAATGACCAAGTTTAGGAAACGATGGAAGAAATCCAGGTGAAATTATGCCATGTTCTTTAAACTGATTTTGATATTCCTGAAAGACTAAAAGCCAGAACATAGTTTTTTTTTTAATCTGATGTTTATTAAATAACACCATTGCTATCAGAAGAAGAATCTCAAAGGCACCAAGCTTTTTCCAGCTTTTCATTAAGAATTCCAACTTCAGAGCCATTCCAGTTAAAAGTTCCAACGCAGAAGCCTGAGACTCCAGCTTCCCAGTAAAACTGGATCACAGCATTATTCCAGCTACCAGCAGGGCAAACAGGAAGTGACACAATACGACTTACCGTAAACATCAGCCCATCAGAAAGACCAAGACCAATATGATTGTCACTTTTATAGGACTTTTACTTTCCCTCTGTAGAGCAGTGTTCACACCCAACATCGACTTCCATTGTATGAGCTCAAAGTATCCTCAAAACTAGACGTGAAAGCTCTTTTAAACATGACATGTCTCTTTTATGAAACACTGTGGTAAAGACTCTCAAGTCGTCAAGGTCAATAAAAAAGATTAAAAAACAAAAACAACTTGACTTTTATTCTGAATCTGAAGACTTCCCTTTACAATGGTTGCATTCCCATTCGAGGGAAATATTATTGTAGGAGCAGGTGATAAATAAATACATATATTTGTGAATGGGTATTAGGCCACGTGGGTAATCAGCTGTCTATATAGTAGGAACCTTTTCTTTGAGAGTCAGGTGTTCCACCCGAAAGGGGGAGACAGTTTTTTGACCGCTGAATATGAACTAGATGTTGTAAACAGATGGAAACGTTGCGGAAATATGTATTGCCTTTAAATGGACACAGATGAAACACAAAAAATAAATGGTTTACCTGCAAACGAGCAAGGACGGCTCTGACTTTTAATTCATCTGGTGGATCACCTCAGTGGCTTAAAGCACTGGCTTGGCCTCTACATTTATTGAATCCATTTTGAAATAAGGCTATAACAACAATTTAACTTTAACAGCAATATAACAGTAAAAGTAGAACAACAATATAAATTTAACAACAATAACTGAGGTCAGGGTCCTCAGTCGGAAAAGGGTGTTCTCTTCGGGTTGAGGGTGAGGTTCTGCTTCAAGTGGAGGAGTTCAAATATCTCAAGGTTTGGTTCATGAGTGAGGAAGACCGGCACGTGAGATTGACAGACAGATCCTGCTCTCTACAGTTTTAATGTTCTCCAGACCCAAACTTCAGAGTCAAGGACGAGAAGACTTGGGCGAAGATGGATGCTGAGCTTTGAGTGAAGGACAGCTGAATAAACAAAAAGAACACGAGAGGGAGGAAGATGAAGAGGAAGGAGGCGGGAGAAACCCGGAGTTTTTCTGAGTGTGCCACAGAATTTGAGTGAACCCATTAATCTCTGGCCACTGGCTCTCAGGGCTCTCTGGGTGTTGAATTTCAGCGACGGATGAAAAGAAATGAGCTGGCTGGGATGGAAGCTGAGGCTGACCTGGTACCAAAGAGGAACTGGCCTGAAAAATAGAAACCACATAGATCTGGATCTGGTTTGGACTGGCTGATTGGCTGGCAAGACATCTAAAGAAAAAGCACTCTACAGACTCCTAGAGTTGTTTAACTCGTCCACTTTTTATTTTTGCTCTCGCATTTAAAGGAATGTTACGGTAAGGCAGAAGTCCTGTTGGTCTGAACCACAACGTGTCCCCCCCACAGGTTTTACATCAAAACGACCGGCTCAGCACCGTGATGTGTGCCATTACTTTTATTGGCGTTTTCAGTTACCACGACGACGTAACTTGCAAATTGTTCTAATTGAAAAACACTGACAGAACTCTTCACAGCCTTTAACTGTCACTGTGAGGTCACATGACCAGGAGGGAAGAGGTCTCTGATCAACTTTTGGAGCCATTTTGGATCAAGATGGCTGCCCCAGCTAACTTAGAAAACCCAGAATTGACTACAACTCAGTCATTCTTTGAGATACTGAGCTGAAATTTGGTTTGGTGATAACTGACATCCAGTTGTTCTACATTCCTAACGCAAATGAAAAATCCAAGATGGCTGCCTGAGCCAAAAAGGAAAAATGCAATAACTCAGCTATTTTAAAATACATCGAGTTGAAGTTTGGTGTGGTTGTAGCTGACAGAGATACACAACACATTCTGAATTCAAATCTAAAAATGCAAGATGGCCGCCTGAGCTAAGCACTATAAATCAGCCATTTTTAGATATTAAGCAGAAATTTGGTGTGGTGGCAGCCGAGAGCGAAATGCAGCACATGGTACTGTTCAATCAAAATTTAAACATGGCTGCACCGTGGCAGTCCCCATCAGTTTCTCCAGGAACTTTCTAGTTGAGACCTCATGATACTAAAATACTCTTTTTGTCACAACAGAAGCCCAGTAAGTCAATTTAAAGCATCCTATGGTTTCTAAGATAAAACTTTATGTAACAACACGGCTCCCAGAAACTGACTAATCAAAATTCATATAGACGGTTTTGTTGCGTTGTACAAAACCTAAATATGTATTTAATTTGATCTTTATTTAATGCTGAAAATTTATTTGCAAACTCCTCATGTTTTCTTTGAGTTTACTGTAAAAAAAAAAAAGGAAATACCTACTTGTTTAAAATAAATGTGTATTCAAGTATCAATATTTTATATCTTGGTTAAATAAATTCTAGACGCCCCAGCTTCATTTTGGTGTGCATTTTTATTTTCTTCTAGATATTTGGACCTCATCGACATAAATAATAATCTTTTTGACCAATTAGTAATTGGAAAAATTTAAATATAATTAACATATAGATTCCTAACAAGTGCCCTGAATAAGAATGATAAAATAAAATGCAGGACAGCCATTGTCCCCTTATGTGAACATTGGTCTCAGGAGGGTTAAAAAATATAAAAAATGGGTTTTAAGGCATTAATAATGTAGGTTTTTATTGGTTTTAGACAATATAGCATATTTTTCATTATAAAATGTAAAAAAACTAATCTAAATATGGTTTAAATGAACGTTAACTCATCCAACAATTGTAAATATTGTAAATACCTCTACACAAGACAAGGTCCAGAGGTGTACTGGAAGTCAGACATGTAAAGAAGTAGGAGAGAACAGTGCCCTGTGGTGCTCCAGAGCTGCTGACCAGTGTCTAATGTTTATCTGTTCAACCGGCCGTACTTTGGTCTCTGTGAGTTAATCAATAACTCATCTCACCGGGTGCAGGTCCACACCATCACACAAGACGTGGTCGGGGTGTTAAAGGTGCTGGAGAACTCAAAGAACATGGCTCTCGTTGCACCACAGATGAAATGCACCCTGTAGAGGACGGCACCCACTTTTCTCTGCTAAATGAGCTCGACCAAGACATTTTTGATATTCGGATGAGAAGGACAATGCTGATAATCGATATATTGGCTGAAATTTTTTTATCTTTGTCCACCACCAAGGATTTCAGTAAACAGCTACTTTAAATGTGCTTTAACACTTGAAGTCTTGAAACAGTCTTCCTAACGTGTGTTGGTATTTTCTATCCTCCACTATTCACCATAGAGTTATCAAGTGTGTTACAAAAATATAAATTAAAGAAACACCGTCCTGTTCAGTGTTTAAACAGTCACGTACGGTGAAGGTCTGATTAGTATTGACCGCAGTTTATTTTTCTTTGCAGAGAAGTAAAGATTTCAGACAAACATTTCATCGAGGACGACAAAGATAACGTTACTGATATATTTTTACCTCTACGTGAAATTTATGGTTCTGGATAACGTTTTACAAGGAAATAGCCTATGCTAGGTTAGCTTGCTAACTTGAGGGGCACGTAGCTAATGACGAGCGGAATGGAGGATTGAAGAGAATTTAGTATTGTTCTTTTTTTAAATTTTATAGAGCTGCTTTCACATCAGTTCATTTTAAGGCACAACTCAAACGTGTGTGTGACGACATGAGAAAACCAAAAGGAATCCGCTAACGTCTAAAACACAAAATGTTAAATCGTGTCATCTGGACAGATTCTTCTTGGTTGAAACGTTTCGTCTTTCATCCAAAGGACTCCACGAGTGTGAGGCCTGCTACCTTGAGAAGATGCTGCTGAAGCTTTAAGAGTGTCAGTGAAACAAGTCCTGTACCAACATGGGCTGAAAGGACGCGGCAGGGAGGAACCAGTACTCCAGTACAACTTAACAAAACAGTTTAGTTTGAAGACGGACCTTCGTTTTAGGAGTCATGTCCTGTGGTCAGACAAAACTGAGATTGAACTGTGTCGCCATATGACCATCGTTACATTCGAAAGAGAAGGGGAGACGCTTGCACCTTCTCAGCAGTGAGGTATGGAGGTGGAAGCATCATGTTATGGGGGTGTTTTGCTACAGGAGGGACTAGTGCACCTTACTGACTAGATGGCTTCATGAGGAAAGAATGATGTGGAAATATTGAAGCTACATCTCAAGACATGGGCCAGGAGGCTAAAGCTTGGCATGAATGGGTTCTCCAGATGGACAGTGACTCCAAGCATGATGAAATATTAGTTACAAAGTAGCTAACAGACAACAAAGTCCAAGTTTTGGAGCAGCCGTCACAAAACCCTGAGCTCAGTCCCTTTGAAATTTTGTGGGCTGAACTGAAAAGGTGTGAGACCAAGTCGACCTACAAACCTGAGCAACCTGCTGAGAGAAGCTTGTGGAAGGACACCAAAGTTTCACCACCGTCATACACTTTTGAAGGCAACGCTGCAAAATACTAAGAAATTACATGTGGTTTTAAATAACAACTTTGAATAATAAAATAACGTTCTTAAAAAAGATGTAGGTTTCTCAGATCACACTGTTGGTTGCTTTTCAAACTCTCTCTCAGGTCGGAGGCAATGTGTTCGAAATAACGGTCACTAATGGGGTGCCACAAGGCTCAGGTTTAGGACCCACTCTTTTTACAATCTATATAAGTAATGTAGGTCAAAACATTCTTGACGCCTCCTTACATCTCTGTGCCGTCGATACAATTGTTTATTGCCGAGCTAACACAGTTGCCAAGGTTTCCCAGTTTCTACAGTCTGCATTCATCATCCAGTCAGATTTGTTCCATCTCAAACTGGTGCGAAATGCTGACAAACCCAAAGAGATTGTTGTTTTCAAACAAGTTGGTGCCAGCAGTCCTTCCCATCTCATCCATGCTTGGTGTTCCTATTGATTCTGACTAATCTTAAGTGGACTAAATAGGAAAGGTTTGGACTGATTTAATGCCGGAAAGTGAGAG
>NC_056513.1:2548533-2562332 GCF_014905685.2 Nematolebias whitei | reverse complement strand
TTTTATTTAAATTTTGCTGCCAGCAAAGTGTCCTTCTTCAGTGACTCTGTCCTTCTAGTCACCATATTCACAATCTGCATGGTATAAGTTACAATATTTAAATGTTGTGTTTTTTAACAGTTAGTAATAAACAGAGTTTGTTGGCATGTTTTATTATTTTGCCCTATCTTAATATAATAAACTGGGCTGACTTATTCTTCCATAGAAATAAAGGCACCTGTTGAACACTCAGACTAATTTTCTCCCATTTCTTTTAGATTGCTTGCTAAGAAAATATGTTTTGTGAATAAATAATGTAAAGTACAATATAAGCATGAAAGACTAGGCTAAAAATCACAAGGGTAATAAACTGTTAATAAACTGTTAACAGTGGCTGAGAAGCTGGTGTTGTATTTAACATTGTCATCGACAAAACCTTACACCTTTGACCTTTGGACAGTTTTGATACTCCAGCTGCTGATCATCAAGAACCCACGAGGAAACATTCCAAAATGGAGAAAAGTTGATGCGGATTCTTCAAGAAGTCCAATTATTAATGGTCGTTAAACAAAATAAACAGCTAAGAAGCTTTTTTTTTTGTTGGTTGTTTGTTTTACTGTGAATGAAAATTTGGCACGATGCAACCTTGGACTCATAGACATGCTTCCCATCATCCAGTTCTCATTTTAGCCTGGTCTTAAATTAACCTGCACACAGGAAGGACAATCTGGCACGATGAACAAGACGAAAGCAGTGAAAGTAAATCCTTGTGTATTTTCTGTCGCTGTGAGCACGTGGCCCGGTGCGTGTCCCCCCTGGGTTGAGTGGCACTGAAATTAGAGGAACTTGGCCTGTGCTCACGTACGCCAGACATGTCAGCGTTTCCTTCACCCCAGCGCAGCGTGCTATCTGCCCCGCCTCAGGTTACTGGTGTGCTGAATTTAGTACAAGCGTTGTTGGGAAACTGGCTGTTGACAAGCAAGGATTTATGTTTAGAGATAAAGTCTCAAGACAAACTCGCTCTGCTCCAAATGAAACTGGGATGACCCTGGAAAAAAGTGCTGCTTCATCAGTGTCACACAGAGCTGGGTCAGTGAGAAAGAGGTGAAGGTACAACCCGATCAAGTTGACAGTCCACATTTTGGTTGTATTTTTTAAAATTATATTTAATATACAATTATTTTTTTATATTTCCTCAGTCGTAACAGGGTGGATTGTTGTCTTCAGGTCAAGGGTGAGGTTCTGCCTCAACTGGAGGAGTTCAAGTATCTCAGGGTTTTGTTCACGAGTGAGAGAAGAATGGAGCGTGAGATTGACAGACAGATTGGTGCAGCTTCTGCAGTATTGTGGGCTCTGTGCCGGTCCGTTGTGGTGAAGAGGGAGCTGAGCTGTGAGGCAAGTTCTCTGTATACCGGTCGGTCTACCCTCTCCTATGGTCACGAGCTCTGCGTAGAGACTGAAAGAACGAGATCGTGGATACAGGAGGTTGAATGAAGTGAACATGCAGACATGTTTTTAGTATTTTACATCACTTTATAATGTAGCTTTTTTATATAATTTATTTTATTTACTTTTCATTTTATATGCTTTTTACACCATTGTCTATCAATTGTCAAGTTTTGGAACGTGCACCTGCATTAAAAGGAAATGGAGCCAGCCGCTTGTAAAAGGTCTTTTTAGGATTTGGTTGGGAAGCTGTCTGGACCTGAGCTTTTACCACTTTGTAAAGATTTAACTGCAGCCTTTACTTGCAGATATCTGATGAACAATCAATGTATTTGTTTTATTCCCTTGTTCACAAAACTTGGATTTCAGATTGAGTAAATGTTCAGTGGTGTGCTGGGATGTAAAAAGATCAGATTTGGCTTGCAGTGACATTTGTTCTTTATACATCTCTGGGTGTTTTTTTAAGTGTACAAAAATAAAACTAATTGTTATGCATTCAGAAAACCTGTCTAGTTTCTCTCTTCTAGGTATTTTTTTCTTTTTGATAGACCCAATAAAATATAATCTCTCCTCTCAAGAGAGTCTTCACCCCTTCCCACAACTGTGCTTCTGACCTCTTGAGTCCTTAAACCTGGAAAAAAAATAATAATTTGTAGAGAACAAAAATGAGAGAGTCATTAGTTTGGAGTAAAAGACACCATTGTGGTCTTGCATAAGGACATTTCTGAAAAGAAATGTTCTTGAATACTGAAGCATGGTCAGGACAACAGCAGAGTTATTTTACAGTATAAATTTTATTATCAAGTAAAATTAGAGCGATGTAATTCAGAGCATGGTACGCCCAAAGGTATAAAACTATAGTTGTATTAGGATCTGTGCTTTTGGCGCCCCCTCTCGGTCTCTTTTATCGCTGCAGGTGGACAAGACAACTGATTACTACCCTTCATAAGGCTGAGTCATTTCATTAGTCTTTGTTGGACCGTTAGTTACCAAATGGTGATTAACCTACAACACCTTGTGCTTGTACCTTGAGTGCCCTCACAAAGCAAGTAACCTTTGGGGAACACTGCCCTGCCCGGATTTGACCCGACAACTTTCTTGCTGAGAGGTAACCGCTCTCAGCTGAGCACCGTGCCGGCCTAAAATAGCTTACTCAAGTAGAAGCAACGCTACTCTGTTGAAAATGTACTCAAGCACGAGTAAAATCACCTGCATAAAAATCTATTCAGGCAGAAGTAAAATGTAAGTATTTAAAATTTTACTTTGAGTACAAGTTAGTTATCTTTTTACATAAGAGGAGGGGTGGAGCGGGGGGAGACTTTTAAGATTGGGGCATGGAGGACAAAAAACTATTATTTTTTTTCAAATGAGCTCCTATATTAAATAAAACCCCTCACAGTTTAATATCTACTATTATTTTTTCAGCTCTCAGTTTACTGGTCTTACTCTTAACCCCATCCAACGGTCATTCATGAGGCATGGATCGTGATAAAAAGAGCACGATGTTTTTTATAAAAGCAGCTGAAATGAGCTTATATTTGTAGGTCGAAGAAGACTATGATGATTTGGCATCATCTCATTTTCTTTTTTCCTTATTGTTCTTTCTCTATGCAATGATTGCTATTTATTATACAACTATACTTCAGATTGAGATTTTATAGTGTTTTAAATACCTTTTACTTTTTATTTATTTAGTTTAATTTACATGCTTCAGTTAAAAACTAAATAAAACTGCACAGCACAATAAATGGAATAGAGTATTATTAATGTTTTCTACATTGTAAACCTTGGACATTTATTGTCATTGTAACATTTTTATTCAGGCGCTTACGTGTTACCTTTTTATTCAGGCGCTTACGGTCGGCTACAATCTGTCAAACGGCGGGGTCCTCGGTCCTTCTGCTGCTAAGCCTCGGCTAGCTCCTCCTGACAGAAGCTAGCAGCAGAGTACTAATAAATAAATTGTAGTTAGTCCCGAATAGCTTTTTTTTTAGGAGCGGTTTGTGGGGGTTATAATGGGCGGCAGAACGAGTGCGATAGCTGCGGGGCTGTGCGGGGCTCTGTTAATCGGTTACTGCATTTATTTTGACAGGAAAAGACGGAATGACCCGAACTTCAAGAACAGGCTGCGGGAACGTGAGTGTTGACCTCCTCTTTGCTCCTTCTCCTCCTTCACAGTGTTCGAGACCCGCAGCAGGTCCAGTGGGACTCGACTGGGCTCAGCCTAACGTTTGATTTCATTAAAGTATTCTTGGATCGTAAATGTGTGTATTTGTACTCCGTTTGGGTTTGAATGAAGTTCTCCCAACGAGCTCTGTCCACATGTCACGTGTTCAGGAAGTGGTAATCTTTAAGGCGCTTTGGTTAACAGGTTTGGTTAACAGGTTTGGTTAACAGGTTTGGTTAACCAGTTAAAACCAGTAGAAGAGTAAAGCCACACTTTTCTTCTTATTTAGCGCATCATGATACGAGTGAAACTAAAATGTACTAAATAGTTAATCAGTTTTTATTTACAAACACCGACTATTTTCCATTTATAGTTAAATAAATGAAGTCGTTAGTTATTTTCCTTATTTTTGACAGGATGTCAATATATTGTTTTAAAAACTGAGACAACTACGTCCATATCCTGATGCATGCTCAATAATCCAGGTAGAAAAATCTAAAAAAGTTAAATCTGGACATTCAACAAAACAACAACAACAACAACATATAGAAACGTTTCGTCTTAGAGGACCAGATTTAACTTCTAGAACTTTGACCTTAGTTTTCTGTGGCTCATGTTCGTTGTACACACCATCAAGGCCGAACAGCACAGTGACTACTTTTCACCTTTTAAATGGACCAGCTGCTTTAAAGAAGAGGCCTGTGGTGCAAATTACAGACACATCTTAGTTTAACATGTCCTTGTGGTCAAATAATCATCTTTTCTAGGAGTACCGTCCTTTTTGTCATGGCCAGTTTCATTAGTTTATTCCATCCATCATCTTTACCCACTTCTTACTTTTTGGGTCGTGGGGGTCACTGGTGTCCAGCAGTCACTGTGCTAGGGGCGGGGGACACCCTGGACGGGCCACAAGTCCCAATTGAGCCATCATGCCACCCTGTAATTTGAGTTACTGTTTAAAATGTTTTATTTGATGCAAATTAATAGAAGTGTTAACCCGAAGATGAAATATGATTCAAGATGGCTACTATGAAGCATTTTTCATCATCTTATAAGAGTAAACGGCAAAGAAACCTTTTATATTTATCACCCACAGCCAAAGGATGTGTGTGTGTGTGTGTGTGTGTTGCAAAGTATCTCATGAACCAACTTTCTGAAAGTTAACGTTGGACCTACACGTACAACTAAAATGTTTAGCATCATCTCATTTCAAGATGGCTGCCACAGCTAATCAGCCTTAGCCAACACATAAATGGTGATAACTCATAAAAACGTACAGATATTAAGCTCAAACTGTGTGTGCTAAGAGCTGAGCGACACAACGCACACTCTTCTTCAGTGTGCCATTTCTCGTGCATTGCATCATTTTCAAAGTTTGACCAAAATGGCTGCCCTCCCATCATACGATAATCTTAGTCCAAACCCAGGAATAAAACGCAGCAGGGAATATACTTCCACAAATGTTAGTCCTTAAAAGGTTTTTCTTTGTTTTCATAACTGGTTATGAAATCCTTTTCCATTTGGAGAAGGGCTTTCCAGTAAAACGCCCGACAGAATTAGTTCTGTCTGCACGATATTTGAGATGCACGCTGGTTGTTCACCGAGTGAACGATGTCTCTGAAAACCAGTGGGTTTTTGTGTAACTGGACATTTAAAGTAAACTTCAACCTGACGAACAAATTTAAACTGTTTAGTTTTCCTCTTGTTACAGGAAGAAGAAAGCAGAAGGTGGCCCAAGACAAAGCAGGGTTGGCAAAGGTGAGCACACGTATGTGCACCTCTGCCCAAACAGATTTCCTGTTCTTGCACAACTTGCCGTTTTTGACAATATTGATTGATTTTTTTATTTACCGTATTGATTTTTCTCAAATAATTATATTTAACGGAAGAAACGCTTCATTCCATCTTCAATATTGGATCATTTTCCTCAATAAATAAATGACTGACCAAGTATAATATTTTTGTCTCAATTGTTTATCTGGGTTTTATCTACTTTTAGGACTTGTGTGAAAATGTGATCATGTTTGTTTTAGGTCGTCATGTTATGCAGAAATATAGAAAATTATAAAGCTTCACAAATGTTCAAACGCACACACAAGAAGATCACAAAAGCATTCATGTTAAAGCTTGAAGCATTTGACATGGTTTATTCTGTTTTACTTGGAGTAATATTTCATTCTAAAAGTCCTTCATGTGGCTGAATGTTGGTCGTTCTGCAGCTCCCTGACCTGAAGGACGCGGAGGCCGTGCAGAAGTTCTTCCTGGAGGAGATCCAGTTGGGAGAAGAGCTTCTTGCTCAGGGTAACATCCACACACCAGCACCATGATGTATAGGTGCTCAGTCCTGGTCCTCAGGGGCCACTGTCCTGCATGTTTTAGTCGTTTCCCTGCTCTAACACAACTGAGTCAAGATTTTATTAAATTATTTCTTCAGCATGGCCTCAAGTTCTTCAGCTTATTAATCAGCATTCACTTAAATGACTTGAGGTGTGTTGAAACCAAGGATGCTCGATATGGGGTTAAAAATGATTCTTATTTACTGAAATGTGATAACAATAAACGGTGAAGAAATATTACAAACGCCGTCTTTTTCAGCTATAAGTCTTAATAATCTGGCCAACCAGAAGTTCTCTTCCATGGCCTCTGAATTCCTTTTAAACCCAAAGTTTTGCATCTCCATCCACAGAAGTTCCAGACCTTCTGACCACCCTGTACCTGTTCGTTGCTTCAGGAGTCCTTCGGGACAGCCAGGTCACCTTTTCTAGCTTCATAACCTCCATCACCACTGGTTTACACTGGTCCCAGTACCCTTTACGACACAGCTCCTCCTGGAAGAGAGCAATCCACCCTTTTCTGACTGAGGACCCTGAAGCCAGGGTCAGAGCACCAAGGCCCCCGCCTTCAGCCACTGCCCATGACGTCATGCACCCGACCCATATGGCCCCTTCTGCAGGTGGTGTTCCCACTGGAAGGCAAACCCATGAGGATCAGGGAGGCCGTTCCACCAAATCACTTCCTTTAAAGATAATGGTCATTGCCCACATCAGCACTGAAGTGACATGGAGAACAACAAACTCCTCAGATGGCCCCACTTCCAGATTCATCAAACTAATAAGCCTGTGGTAGTAGCTGAGACTGATCCCCCACCACACTTTGTTACAACTGATCGAGCAAAACTTGCCATTGAGTGCTGGGAGTCAACTCTGTCCGTGTTAGCAAAAAATCCACGAATCGCTCGACAGATTTAATGAAGCTCCCAGGAAGTAATTACCAAGTGTACTTCTGTAACCGGTGCAATTTTGGAGTCACCCCAGTTCAAGATGGCGACCACAGCTTGTTGACCGTGGCCAACACAAAGTGGTACACTAGTGATCCATAATCAAAACGTTCGGCTCTTTCAGGACAATCCTGCTGTGACTTTTAGTATTGGTGCAACTTTAGCTTTTTGAAATATTTAGACTTTTCTGACATTTTATTCTCATAGAAAATGAACTGAGCTCATTTTCCATCCTTCAAATCTTTACATGTGTTTACAACCTTTTACTGCTCCTTTCACATTTTGTTCTGATTCAGCTTCTTTCAGCTTCCTGCTGCAAATTTAAACTTTTTTCAGCTACTTTCAGCCGCTTTCTGACCTTTCAGGTTCTTTCTGCTATCTGCAACATTTTTGTGCTTCTAACTTCTTTCTGCTAATTTCAGTTTATGTCCCTTTCAGCTTATTTCTGCAAGTTTCAGCTTTTTCTACCTTTTCATCTATTTAGCTGTTTTATGCTAATTTTTAGCTTTTTCAGCTAATTCAACATTTTTGCAATATTTCTGCTTTTTAGCTATGTTTCATCTTTTTTTTGATAATTTCCTCAGTGTTTTTATTTCTGCCTCTTTCAGTAAACTTGTTCTTTCTGCTTTCTTCTGTAAATTTAAGCTTGTTCTACCTTTTCAGCATTTTTAGCCAATTTCAGCAGTTTTCAGATAAATTTCAAATTTTTATGCTAATTTCTGGTACTTTTCAGCCTAATTAAATTATTTATGCTAATTTCAGCTGGTTATGCTTTTTTCTGCTAGTTTCTGTTTTCAGCTGCTATTAGCTTTTTATGCTAATTTTAGCTTTCTCAGCTACTTGCACATTTTTTAACTCATTTCAGTTTTCTGCTTCCTTCTGGTAGTTTATTTTTTGCCCTTTCAGCTACTTTTTTTTCTAATTTCAGCTTTTATTTAGCTAATATCCTATTTTTTATGCTCATTTCTGCGTATCTAAACATAATTCAACAAATGTGTTGTTTCTATTTTCTTCTGCTCAGTTAGGCTTGTTCTTGCATTTCAGCATGTTTTTAGTTTTCAGCAGATTCTTCAGCCATAAGCAGTCACACTGCATTTCCTGTGAAAATGCAGTTTCTCTAACTGATTAATATTTATGACTGTTTCTGCGTACAGGGGACTATGAGAAAGGTGTGGACCACCTGACCAACGCCATCGCGGTGTGCGGCCAGCCTCAGCAGCTTCTGCAGGTGCTGCAGCAGACCTTACCTGCACCGGTCTTCCAGATGCTGCTCACCAAACTGCCCACCATCAGCCAGGTAACTCCCAGACCTCAGAACTAACTGGTCAGAACCTCGTGATGTCTGTTTTACATCTGTCGGTGCTCTGCCCTGCAGCGCATTGTGAGTGCACAGAGTGCGAGTGAAGACGATCTAGAATAAAGAACCGAGCAGAACCCGCCTCCCTTCATGGACCTGGACCCTGACCTGGACCTGCCAATACCTCGGACATTAGACACGTCCATCGACATGTACCAACAGGATTTGTTGGGTTATTTTTATTTCTGAAGTTATTCACATCAACATGTTTACTTGTTATTTACTTTTAGGGTAAATTGATCACAAAGTGGCAAAAATACAAGAAGCATGTTCAGTTTCACTGCATCAAAAGACGAGTACTGGCTGGACCGAGGTCTGCTGAAAACCACTTCGTCCTTCAGGAGTCTGCACCCATCGTCTCTCACACACACACACACACTCTGACAGTCCCAGGTTAACACCATCCATCTTGACAATATCATTATAAAGTGTCAGAAGAAGAGTCTTCTCTCTGCTTTGAAACTTTCAGTATTTATTGTTTTTAGTCTTTTTGGTTTAAACTTGTAAACATTTTTTTTTTAAGTAAAATTATTTGTTCAAGTTTAAGAAAAACGCTCTTTGGAAGAAAAAATAAAAAGTGAAAACTTTGTTGTCTTCTAATTGAACGTGCTCTGTGGGTTCAAATGAATTTATTCAACCAACACGTTAAAGGGATCGTCCAACCAACTTTAAAACGATGTTCTGTCGCCATAGTTACACCTCATCAGTTGGTCGGAGAGAACCGAAAGAGGCAGAAGTCTTCATCCAGGCCGAACTAACTCAACTAGACTGATGTATTGATCAGCACAAACATTTGAGCAGAAACACGAACGTTTGGTTGGAAATTACCAACAAACCCTGAGTCGTGGCAGGAAATAATACGGAGTTTAATGTTGGCTAAAGTAACGAGCTTTCATTTTTGTGAAAAATGATTAAAAATAAAATCTGGTTGGCAAGCTGTTAGCGTGGACAAAAACATCTGCCTGACCGGCTTCTCTGAGTTAATCATGATTTAGTTAATGATTACTACTAGAGAGCATTTCCTGAAAATGCAGAGTGAATATTTATTGCAGAACTTGCTGAAAATGACATGTTTAGCGTATTTCCTAGATCATCAGGTTTTGTTTTTTTAACGATTCATATTTTCATTTTATGTGATAAATCCTCCCTGAACCAGGATTTTCATTAGTCGTGTTTTAATGATTTTCATATTTTATCAGAAGTATAAATTTGTATCGGTGTATAGTCCCTTGTTTATTGTGGGGGTCGGTACCCTGAAGCCCCGTGATAAGTGAAAAACTGCAAAGTAGGAATAGTACAAGTAGTAAGTAGTTTATTTTAATATATAAATATATAGGCATTTTAAACCCTTCCCATACTCTTGCGATATTGTAAACAGTTTCTAACGCTCTAATAAAAGAAGAGCGCAGAATGTCATGATTTCTGCTCTCTTCCTCCGGCTGCTCTCTGCCAGCGCTCTTGGCCACGCCCACTTTGCTGCATAACAGATATGACTGCTGCAGGAGGAAGATTCTGCAAGTGCTAAATAATTCTTTTAAAATAAAAAATCCACGCTGATCGTGCGGCTCATCCATCAGTCAGCCTGTTGCGTCACGTCCAATCTTATTTTGAAAAAACGCGAGCGAGTCTGTGCAAAATGCACCGCGAAGTAGCGAGGGACTGCTGTATATAAATATTTTCTAAAACATCTTTAAATTAGGTAAATTATGTAAAATCAGGCAGTTTAATTTTCACCTTGTTCTGATGAACGAAACCTTCAAACTCAAACAGAACTGGATTTATTCAAACACGACTTGTTCATTAAAACGACATTCCAACAAACAATTCAGAAAACAACTTAAAAATGTATTTTTAATAACATTTTAGGAGCAGTTTTTTTAGACGATAATTACAGAGGTGGAAACTTCAAAGCTGCTGTTGAAAAACCAGAAGAACTTCAGACGTCAGGTGTGAACACGTTTGTTGGTCTTCACCTTCTTCTTCAGACCTTTCTTTTTTGTTTTTTTATTTGGATCCACCATCTCTCCTTTAAATGAGCTGTGGCTTTTGGTTGACCCCTGCTGGTTTCTACCAAACCTTTTTGAGGACTTCCAACCTCCTGGACCAGCTTCTTTCTCTTGTCCTGGACGTTTTCTGAAGGTTCTGCTGGTTCTCGTTGAGGTTCCTTGGCTGCCAGCTCGTCTCTCCTGCTTCTCCTTCTTCACGGACCTCTTCACACGAATGGACCGGCCTTGTAGCTTCGAATCGTCCAGTTCCAGCGCCAGCTGCACCGAGTCGACGTGCTGCACCACACAAACAATTAGAAGTTACAAAGTTACGGTTTGAGTTGCTTCAGGAAATAAAAATGGTGGAACTCAGTTTCAACAAACTTAAAGTCAGAAGCAAACTTTGACAAGCTTCCTATTACAAATCCAGATGTTTGTTGGTAAACATCCAGCTCGCTGCAGATGTGTAATCTGCACGAGTCACTGATCCACCTCTCCATCCCGAGGCCTTCAGCTCTACCTGCCTGGGTCAACGACCACACGTCGGTGGGAATGATCTTACTACGCCGATGATGGTTTGGTGTCACATTAACCAGTCTAGATTATCTGGTTGACTTTTTACTCAGCAGTACTTAATGGGCAACTATGGTTCAATGGTTACAGCGGTCGTTCTCCAACACATCGTGTATTGTGGACGCAAGAAAAAATGCAACCCCGGGTTGATCATGCGAGGAAGTAAACTACAGTGTATCACAAAAGTGAGCACACGCCTAAATGTCCAAAATGAGCACTGCTGGTCATTTTCCCTCCAAAATGTCATGTGACTCGTTAGTGTCACCTGGTCTCAGGTGTGCACAGGTGTGTTCAGGTTTGTAGTACAGCTCTCACTCTCATTCTGGTCACTGAAAGTCCCAACATGGCTCCTCATGGCAAACAACTCTGAGGACTGTTGCTCTACATGAAGATGGCCAAGGCTACAAGAGGACCGCCACCACCCTGAAGCTGAGCTGCAGCACTGGCCAAGATCATCCAGCACTGGGTCCACTCAGAGCAGACCTCGCGTTGGTCGTCCAGAGAAGCTGAGGGCACGTGCTCAGCGTCACATCCATCTTCGAAAGACAGGTGCAGGAGTGCTGTCAGAACTGCTGCAGAGACCGAAGAGGTGGGGGGTCAGCCTGTCAGTGCTCAGACCAGACGCCACTACATCAAACTGGTCTGCGTGTCCATCATCCCAGAATGAAGCCTCTTCTGAAGTCTGGACACAAGAAAGTCCACAAACAGTTTGCTGAAGACGTGTCAACAAAGGACAAGGATTCCTGGAACCATGTCCTGTGGTCTGATGAGACCAGGATTCATTTGTTTGGTTCAGATGGTCTCAAGCACGGTGGTGGGAATGCCATGGTCTGGGGCTGCATGAGTGCAGCAGGTGTTGGGGAGTTACATTTCACTGAGGGACACATGAACTCCAACATGTACTGTGAAATAGTGAAGCAGAGCATGATCTGGACAAGCACGTCTCCAGACCTAAACCCAGTAGAACATCTTTGGGGCATCCTCAAGCAGAAGGTGGAGGAGCGCAAAGTCTCGAATATCCACCAGCTCCGTCAGGGAGGAGTGGGACCAGTGGCAACCAGTGAAGCTCTGGTGAACTCCAGGCCCACGAGAGTTCAGGCAGTTCTGGTAAAAAATGGTGACCACACAAAATATTGTCACTTCAGGAACTTTCACTAAGACGTGCGCTCACTTTTCGACATTAATGGCTGTATACCGAGTTATTTTGAGGGAAGAATAAATGTGCACAGTTGTATAATCTGCACACTGACCAGATTATTTGTCTTTGTGTCAAAGTGTCATTTTGTCCCATGAAAAGACAAACTTAAATATCTGCAGGAATGTGAGGGGTGCACTCACTTTGGTCGTATTTAAACTGAACTACAGCCTGAAAGAAATTCACCAAAAAGCAGCGGACAGGCCCCAAAGCTTCTGGGAGGTTTGAGACTAAATTAAAGCTTTTTATCTCCAGTCACATCAGCTAAGTTTTATTTTGGAAGGGTACCAACAAATGTAACCACACGGGGGCCTGGCAGGCATCGTCAGGTCCCCTTACTGAATCAGTTTCAGTGCAGGGTGGGGGCAGCTGTGGCTGAGAGGTCAGAGGGGTCGTCCTCCAATGAGTTGGGGGTTTGATTCCCCCAGCAGTCACGTGTTGAAGTGTCCCTGAACAAGACACTGAACCCCTCATTGCCTCTGATGTCGGTGTCTGAATGTGATAAAGCTCTGATTAGTCTTTGTGCAGATCTAGTAGAGCTGTGAATGTGTGTGTGTGTGTGTGTGTGTGTGTGTGTGTGGAGGTAAATGATGCACAGATTGTTGTAAAGAGCTTCGAGTGGCTTGATTAGACAGAAAGGAGCTGTATAGGTGCACTCCATTCACTATCATCCGTCAGTTTTTTACGTAGAGAACTGAGAATAAAAGAAAACCTCAAACAGGACGTATCCAAATCCTTTGCCTAGCCCGGAGTTCTTGTCTCGCACGAGTCGCACCGCCTCCACCGGTCCACACATTTCAAAATGCTTTCGGATCTCCAACTCCTTGATCTCTGCAAAGACGCGACAGCTGAGCATCACTGTTCTGCTCACACAGGTCCACGAGCTTGAGGATGGCGCAGCAGCTCACCAAACGGCAAGTTCCCCAGAAAGACCGAGCGCTTGTGGTCGTGCTGCAAAACAACAAGAGGACGTTTGAGCCAAGATCCTGTGGAAACATGAGAGCGGTGAAGTTGAGCAGCGTTACCGAGCAGCTGTCAGCCACTCTGTCCACCCTGATGTGGAAGTCTGGCTCCATCTCCAAGCCGTTCCTGACAAAGACAGACAAACTGCACTCAGGACAAAGACTCAAGTTGGTTAGAAATTCTTAGAAGGTTCAAGATGACGCCATCAAACTGGCAGTTTTTTATTTTTTACAACAATTTTACAATATCCCTCCTTTATTCCCTCTGTTTTTAATTCCATCTCAAGGAATTCCATTCACTTCTATTCAGTGATGTTCCTCCTGATACTTTATTTACTGATTGACTGATTGATTGATTGATTGATTGATGATATGACCTACAGAGTGGTGCTGGCTTTATTATGTGCACACAACACTTAGAAAAACTAGCAGGAGATGTTCTGGGTACAAAACTAAAATAAAAGTGTATCTGAGGAAATGAGGACTTAATTCCAGACTGCAGGTTTACTTGTGGTTCCTAGAGTTTCTAAAAATAAAATGGGAGGCAGAACTTTCAATTATCAATCTCTTGTTTTGTGGAACCAACTGAGGCTGGCACATTGTCTACATCTAAGATCAGGCTTAAGTCTTTCCCTTTAGATAAATCCTATAGTTAGGGTTGACTTGGGTTTCCTAACTCTTAGTTATGCTGCTATGGACATAGACTGCTGGAGGACAAATTGACACCATTTCCTCACTCTGCTGCTCTTTACTCGCTCCACTATTTGTTGGTATTTGTAAATATTTCTATCATTAACGTGTTTTTCTTCCCATAAAAAGTTAATTCAATTCAGTTTATTTCTATAGCACCAAGTCACC
>NC_056513.1:2533359-2548133 GCF_014905685.2 Nematolebias whitei | reverse complement strand
AGTACAGAATGAAATTTGGATCCAGGTCTTAAGTTAAATGTGTGATTTTAAGTTATTTCTTTTGTACAATGCTCTGAGACAACTTTTGTTGTGAAATGGAACAATATAATTAAACTGAGCTGAAATGAATGAAGGACAACTGAACAACACCCCCCCCCATTTGTTTAAAGACAAAAGTCACGTTGGGGTTTCAGGCGGTTTGTTTTTATTCTTTGTGTCTCCTGCTGTTAGACGTTGTCAATGTAACATTTTAAGTCAATATCGTTTTCAAATGTGCATTTTTATGTATAAACTTGTGAATTTTGTAACATTTGACTTCTGCTATTTTGCACGACTGTTTTATAGTTTGCATCCAGAAAATAAAAATCCTTCAGGTAATAATTAGTAAGTTAGTGGGTGAGCAGAATGAAGGAAAACGGCACGGTCTGTGGGTTGACTTCTTGTGAGTGTGTGTTGCTGTGTGTGTGTGTGTGTTGGTGTGAGTGTGTGTGTTGGTGTGTGTGTGTGTGTCGTACCTCTCCAGAGCTTTGGCAACAGCGTCTTCACTTTGAAACAACACGTAGGCGTTCAGGCTTTGCTTCTGGGGATGAGCTTTGCGTCTGTCGAGTGGAATTAAAATTAAATTATACGAATAATTAAACTTAATGAACAGCTCCTCAAAAAAAAAAGGAAAAAAGAAACTTGAATATAAATAAAACAACATGACGAACTGGGCAGTGTTGTATTATTATGCTCATGATAGTTTTTAACGCCCAGAACAGCAACAAGCGCAACGTTTTATTACCAATCAATAAGTTACTACTCGAGTCTGCAGCTGATCTGAACTGGATCAAACCAACACAAAATATTAATAAATGTTCTATTTTTACGTCTGGTCACTTTTCAATACATTTTTAATCCAATGTTACATTTTTGTTAATGCTCAATTTGTGTCTCGTCCCACGGGTTTTTGAATACGGAGGAAACCTCCATTAAAGTTGAGGCTCAGTCGTGAGCTGCGCTGGAGACAAACCAGCAACAACTGGACGAAATAAACATCAAACTGGTACCAACTGATGGGATGTGCTCAACTCCACGGCTCATAATTTACTACAGAAACTTCACAACGGGTCACACAAAGTTGGACTTGACACGATTTCTTTAATGATTTTCACAGAATTAAAGTTGACGTTTGATGAAATCGTGTTAGTGCGGTCACGTAACACCAACTCTTAAACTGTCTAAACTTCACGAACACTTGAAGTCCTTACACAGTTTGAACATTAAAGATCTGCATTTTGTCAGATCATGTCCAACTCAAGAGCCGCAGGTCAGATCTGGTCCCCCAACATGATCATTTAAATATAAAATATTGTGTCTTTCCTAATGTTTTCTTTGAAACAACTTATAAATACATAATTTGGTGCAGACGCCTCTCGCCAGCCGGCTAACGCTGAAGGCGGCTGGATCGTTCCATCACTGGTTCTGACGTGGAAGGAACAGAACATGGAGAGACATCAAAGTCTTGTTCATGAACCTACAACCAAGAAAAGATTTCAGGACCTGAGTTAACGTCTCAGCTGAACGTGGCTCGGACAAAGATTTTACATTTTGGCTCCTTTTGGTAACCGACTCGGACACCCCCACTTCTTCATTTATTTTGATTTGTTTAAAATTTACAGAAGAAAACTGATGGATTTTCAAACAGGAGCTGCCCCGGCATCCTTTTAAATGTTTTCAGAAAATGTTCTAGTTATATTCTTATTTGTAATATCTTGCTGCAGTTTTGTTTTAATAAATCTATGAAAAGATATTATATTTTTAGTTTTCATAAAAACTGCACGAGTCAGAGACTTACTTTATAACTGCGACTTTCCGGCTCATGCAGGGATCCTCTCGAACCTGTTGTGTTGAAACAGAAATAAATGGTGATTATAAAAAAAGACAAAAGGGAGATCGAAGACGCCGGAGTGATTCTGGGTCATGCAGTTTATTATTTATCGTTACCACAGAGCGAAACCGGACAGACTCGATCGCTCCTTCATGTTTGAAGAGACGCCGCAAAGTCTACGGAGGGAAAAACAAATGTAAAAATCAACTCCGATGCAAATTGGTCAACTTCATGTCGTTAATGCTCAGGGCTCCCTCTACTGCTGCTGGTTCAAGAACGAGCTTTATTTTGAAAGGTCCCGGCAGGAAGAGAAGCGCCCCCCACAAACTGAACCCTTTCACTTTCTGTTAATCAGACTCTTTCACTGACCCGGACTAACGTCAGTTCTACCCAACAGGATCAAAACAACCAAATTTGAATGTTTTTATCAAAAATAAAATAAATAAATCCACAAACAATAAAATAATTAATTGATGCAGATTCTTCTTTCGGCTGCTCCTTCTTCAGGGGTCTCCACAGCGACTGGATGGGTTCCTTTAATGCGTGACATCATTAATGTTTCAGATGATCTAAATAATTATAATATGAAACAAAAACAACTTGAGTAAATACCAACTGCAGTTTTTGGTCAGCACTTAAATTACAGTAGTTTGATCGTCTGAAACATTTACGGTCAGAGACAAAACAGAAAAACAAAAGTCTTCTGTAAGGGGTGCTGTATTCTTCGCCCTATAAGTCGTATTGTTTTGTATAATTTACACGACCTGCGACTTATACAGCAAAGCAACGTTTTATGGATTTTCTTTCCCATATTTATAAATTCATTCTGACTGAAAATATTGAACACTACCATTTTCAGCTGCTAGATGGCACTCGAGTAGTATGGCATGCCATTGTATCACGTAATAGGTAAAAGTGGCTATTAATGGCACAATCAGCTTGCCATACCCTGCCACCTTCATCCAGCTTGGTTAGAGCAACCATCGATCAGCTGCACCGCCCCGGAGATATGCAGCTGATGAGTGCATTTATTAAGGAAAGGTTAGACTGAGACACATTTACTGTAACGTCGAGCAAACAAATTATTGTTTTTAGGTGTTTCTCTTGTTAAAGTCCTCCCGTGCACGCTCCCGCGGCCATCATTTGGCAGCCAAACAAGTTATGGCACAACACCGGCCCACATTTCTTGGTCGTCAGCGGTGACGCGTAATAGATGCGACTCAAACGATGAAGAGACGCATTTATGGATTTTTCCACCTTTTTAGACAAATTTGGGCTGAAGCGACGTGTACGGCGGAAAATACGGTAAATACTTTTCAGCAGCCCTGTTGTTACTCTGACTCGTCACTTTTACAAACATAGACTAAATAATAAATACGGTGTCCCTTGTTTTTATGACATCACACCAGAGCCTTCGTGCTGAAGCTGAGCCAGAACCAGACTGGAGGCGACGTGTACCTTCTCAGTGCAGCTGAGGGGCAGGTTGCCAACAAAAACCGTCCTCTTGCTTTTAAAAGCCTCCTCTTGTTTTCTAGTCTTCTGCTGTTGTCGCCTCATCACCCAATACTCCACATCGTTCTCTCTGTCCGCCCTCGAGTCCCTCCTCTTCCTCTTCGCTGCTGCGCTCTGCTGCCCGCTCTCCTCATCGTCTGCATTTTGTAAACTGCTCTCCCTGGAACCAACACAGAGAAAGAGGTGAGGAAAGGAAGGACACGGAACAGGAAGTGACACGAACGGAAGCAGTCCTCCTTTCTTCACCTGCTCTGCAGCTTCTGATCAGCGGCTGACGTCGTCCTGAGCAGCTTCTTCTTCTTCTTCTTCGGACTTTGTTCTTCTTTCACTTCGCAGCTCCTCTCTTGCTTGTCCTCTTTTGTTGTTACCTTCTGTAAATAAAAACAGTGTAAAACTTTATCCTACCTCCATACGGTCATTGGGGGAAAAGTTTATGCTCTTTAAATTTGATGGTTTTACACGATAATAAAGCTGATCTGGTATTTACCAAATGTTAAAATGATTTAAATCCTCGAAAGTTCAAACACACAACAGATCCCACCGAGTTGTTGTTTTTATTAAACAAACAAAATGAAAACCTGGTTCCAGCTCCTGGTCCAGCTGCAGCGTGTAGACCAGGGGTGTCCAGACCTTTTCATCGTGCAGCTCCTTTTAAAGTGACCCGGTCAAAGAGATCAACCTGCTTTAAGGCCCCGTTTACACAGAACATCTGGACATTTTGTGTGTTTTTCTATGTTTATTGGGAGTAATAAACAAAAAATGCACAGGTTTACATGAAAACGCTGTAGTTTCCATGTCAGTCGGGTTGCCAGATAAGACTTTATGAACTTTAGTCCTGTGGCTTTAAAATGACATTATTTTGATCTAAACTGTCAGATGTGCTGAGTAAAGATCTTCTAAGATGAGGTGTGTGTTTGTTGAACATGTGCACAGAAAAGGAGGGGGTATATAAGACATTTTACATTTATCTGGCAACCCTGAACAGAGCTCAGCTGCATTCATGGTGCACGCAGCATCTGCATGACTGACGGTCCAAACTGGTGAATCCACCAACGTCTCTTTGTAACTGGATTGATCAGTTTTGCTCCTACAAGCTGAAAAAGAGTGAGCAGCACAAAAACAGGAAGTCCCAGTACCGGTACTTGTCGTGTTGGATTGTTTCAGTCTCACACATAAATGTGGAGGGTTCTGACCCACTCTTCTTTCCAACGTTACTTCAGCTCATCGAGGTCAGCAGATGTTGGTCCCTGATCAGCTGTCTGAAGGTTCCACAGCAGTTTGATCAGGTTGAGGTTCTTGCCTTTGGCCGGATCATCGAAGCGCCTCGACTCTTTTCCTTTTTAGCTGTTCTGATGTAACTTCGCTGCTGTGTTTGAAATAACTGTTCTGTTGGACCCTGTTTGGTCCAAGGTTCAGCTGGTGGACAGATGTCCTGACATTAAACTCCAGGATCCTTTGGTCTACAGAGGAGTTTGTGGTTCACTCAAAGACAACAAGGAGCCCAAACCATCGGCCCATCACCACCGTGCTGACAGATGATGCGCTGTACTTGGTTTCATTCAAACAAACAGCTGTGCATTATGTGTAAACATCTGTACTCTGACCTCATCTGTCTGAAGGACATTGTTCCAGAAGTATTGTGGTTCCTTCAGAGGCAGCTTTAGAAAACCTGAAGAGACCTCCAGTAAACTTCCAGTGTCCTGAGATGACGTCTGTTGTGACTTGGAGCGCTGAATCTTTTAGAAAGAAGGATTTCTCCTGCAGCCCTTCCTAACAGGCCACGCTTGTTCAGTCTTTTCCTGATTGTCCTGTCATGACCTTTAACCTTTAACCTGCTAAATGAGGCCTATAGAGTCAGAGATGGAGCTTGCTTTTTTGCACAGTCTGACCTTCGGGGTGAATTAGCTGGAACGTCCACTTCTGGATAATTGGCAGCTGTCTTAAATGTTTCCACTGGTCTCTGTAAAATAACATCCTTTAACTAGTTTGAAAATGACCTTTGACCTATCCCAGATGGTTGGGCTGTTGCTTTTCTAAGGTCATTGCTGATGTCTTTCCTCTTGGCATTGTGTTAAGACACACTGACCTCAAAGCCTTCCAAGAGCAGCAAACTAACAACTTCTGATCAGTTAATCAACACAATTGATCAGCAGCTCTTGGATGCTACTGAACCTTTTCAATCCTACGGAAGCAGCAAGACTGGATTTTATTTTATTTCACAAAGACTGGGTGGAATCAGTTGTGTTTCTGTAGAGTATAGATCTGAATGATTTTACAACCCGGTAGTAACCAGATCATTTAAAATATGCCCCAACATGTCCAGCCCTGCCATTTGAACATCCACCTCCTAGTAATTCCCGTGTCGTGGCCTTGGGTACTGTGCCACAGATGGCAGATGAAGTCATGCCTTACCTTGGGTGCAGGCTGAAACAGAACAGGTGCAGCTTGTGTAGAGGTTCTGAACAAAGCTGACAGTGATCCTGAGGCCCCAGAGTTCTGCTGGGACAAACTTCCTGACACCTGACCCACTGTGTAGTCAGCTGACTGTTGCCCAGCTGATGATTCTCCACTGGTCACAGAAACACTGCAATGAAAAAGGTTAAGTCGACAGAAAAGGAAATCAAATTAGGACGGTGCAATATTAGAACGTCCAATGAGTGCGGAACATCAAGGCCAGAACACGGATCACACATGGAGCAGGAGACTACTGCTCCAAACATGGTCATTTTATTTATCTGCCTAAGAATGGGCACTTCTTTGGTGAAGGGTATTTATACAAACCACTACATATATGTACACAGAAGTCCCTCGCTACTTCACAATTCGTTTTTCACGGACTCTCTGTCGCGCTTTTTCAAAGTAAGATTGAACATGACACATAATCGGCTGATTGATGGATGAGCCGCACGATCGGCATGGAATTTTTATTTAAAATAAATTATTTTAAATTATTTAGCACCTGTGTGCAGCCCAAGCTGCAGGAGACACTTCCTCCTGCAGCTGATCAGCTGATCTCCGCTCTGCAGCAGAGAAGTGGGCAACTACTTACTACTTGTACTACTATTCCTACTTAGAGGTTTTTCACTTATCATGGGGCTTCAGGGTACGGATCCCCCACGATAAACACGGGACTACTGTTTATGTATAAACAGGTACATGTATTAGGTCACAGAAAGTGCTACTGGGGAGACACTGGCATTCAACTGCAGCTTTCAATTCGGCAGTTGCTTTAAGTGTTAATCCAACATTGTGTGTGTGTGTTATCTTTTGTCAGCTCTAGTTTAAAAACTACATTATTCAGACCTTTCATACCTGGACATAATTATTTATTACTAAATGCATTCTACAATTAAACACCGTTTGTGATTTGTGAAACTTTTCTCATGGATCTGAAAAATTCCAAAAAGTGTCACATGAATGTTGTTTTGGCATCTGAACCGTAGAAATGGTCCAGATGAAGTAAATGCACTCAGTTATTGTGTGATGGGTCAGATGTTTATTAAAGGAGGCTGCCGGGCACTGATCTTCTCGGCAAATGACTCGGCAATTGTTTTTACGCCTTCCTGAACCACAGACACCGAGCTACCACAGCCTCTGTGTGGAGCAGAGAGCTGCCATCAGGGCGCCCGGGGGAGCAGAGGGTGGGGGTTGAGTGCCTTGCTCAAGGGCCCAGAGTGGGGCAAATGAGGGAGGAGGCAGGTGTGGGTGTTTCACCTATCCCACCCACATTTTGATGTTGCCGGTCCGGGGAGTCGAACCGTCAACCCTACGATCACTTGCTCACAAACAAAAAGTATTAAAATTATCTTTACATAGACTTCTGCAAATAATATACACGAACAAATCCAAAATGTTGTTATACTGACTCTGTGTCTAAAACAATGTCTGTTAATGGTCTAAAATATTCACAGTCCTAAACTGTGTTGGATTAATTGCTGCTTTTCTGAGGAGTCCAGGTTTTACAGGTCTACGTTTTGTTGTTCTTGAACTAGATCTGATGGTAAAAACAAACACATTGTTGAATTAACACGCTAGTTTAGCGATCAGCTTAAATTTGAAGCTAATTTCAGGTTCTTTGGGACAGCCGCTAATGATTCGACTGAGAGCAGAAAAAAATGTTACATTCAATCCGAACTGTCTGAAAAAAGCGACTTGTTAGCAATAAAAAATGACAAAAACAAGAATATGGGTAATTTCAATCTGGGACTAGTCAGAAAATAAACAAACCTGTGTTGAACTTTCTTCTTCTTCATCGTGGTTTAATTCAGATTACTACACCGTCGCTCGAATACGACTGATCAACTGTTTTTTTACATTAAAACACAACAAGTGTGAGAAACATAAACACGATTCTCTAGAAATAAAACTCCAACAATGCGTTGCACGTTTCTCTCCTGTTTTATCTCTGTCCGTTCTCAAAATATGTCCCCATGAAACAATTTGATCGACGCACAAGTGTTCCTGTACGCTCTTCCACAACCAATAATTTATATAGTAATTTAAAATAATCAGACTGACCATACGTTACATTAAACGTGTCTGTTTCCCACTAATCTTTATACTTAAATGTTCTAATTTTTAAAAAAAGAACGAAAACGGAAACAAGTACGACACCAGAATGTGTCACTTCCGGTTTTCATTGTCCAGGATGAGAGTTTGACATAGCTAAAGCTACATTCGTTAACTGTTCATGTAAATAAAGTATTACCGTGTTGGAAAAGGACAAAATACAACCGACCAACCTCATCCAAGCGCATGTTAGTTCGAGGCGTTTAAATTTTTTTAACTTTAGCTGCGGAGCACCACCGGGAAATTATCTTGACAGATTTATGGGAACCGAGTACACGGAGCCGGAGCTCCCGGCGGACCCGGTGGGCAGGCGGGTGTCCTGCGGCGGGGAGCGGGCCACGGTGCGCTATGTGGGCCCGGTGCCACCAACTCCAGGTGAGGTCTGGGTCGTCAGTCACATTTTACATCTCAGGTCCTGGTTATTGATTCAGGTGCACACATCAGAGGAAAGTCGCAGGTACAAGGTGTTGCCCACCATTCAGACTTAAACAAGATCTATTTCTGAAAAAGAAACACGGTTTTAATTTCAGTTTCTTTATCAAGCTTTCAACGTGTGGCTTAAAAGAGAGATGTGCATCAACTAAAATTCCCAAGTATTTGTAAGAATGTACAAACTCAGGAACACCATGCACGGATGAGATAGAAGGAAGACCTGCTGGAACCGACTTCCTGTTTGAAAACAACATCCCTTTGGTTTGATCAGCGTTTCGCACCAGTTTGAGACGGAACTAGTCTGACTGGGTGATGAATGCGGACTGTAGAAGCTGGAAAACCTTAGCACTGTTTGAGCTCGACAGTAAACAATTGTATCGTCAGCGTAGAGACGTAAGGAGGCATCAGGAATGATTTGACTTACACTACTTATATAAATTGTAAAGAGAGTGGGTCCTAAAACTGAGCCTTGTGGCACACCATTAGTGACCGTTATGTATTATAAAAGCCAGTGGTACATTTCAGTCCAGCTGAATGAAGAAATGTGTTTGGTTTGTCCTCCAGCGGTCTGAGCCTATAGCAGCACAATAATGGAAAAGGTCAGTAAAACCAAGCCAACCCTAACTATAGGATTTATCAAAATGGCAAGACGGAGTGTCAGCCTCATGGACAGAAACTGGATCTGTTTCAGCAAGAGAGGAACCTGATTACTGAAAACTCTGCTTCCCATTCTGCCTTTAGAATCTCTAGGAACCACAAGTAAACCTACAGTCTAAGAGTACATTTGACCATTTAAGCTTCATGCTGTATAACTTTGTTAGGGCTGTGGCTCGGTGTGGAGTGGGATAACGCCGAGAGAGGCAAACATGATGGCAGCCATGGAGGAGTGCAGTATTTCACGTGCAGGTAGTGCTCCACACTTTCCTTCAGCATTCCTTTGTGGTGTCTTATCTCGAGATGAGTGTTGTCTGTCGAAAGGTTAATCATTTCTGTACTTCCACTAACAAAAAGAATAAAATGGCATCAGATATTCGTGTACATTGAAAAGACGATGTCATTTTTTGAAAATAGACATCCTAAAGGAGGTTCCTTTGTCCGCCCAGCGAAGGCAAGTTTTGGAGTGGACTTCTTGACGGCTTTGCAACGCACCTACGAGTTTAACACCGAAGAAGTGCTGAGCGAGGAAATCACCGTTTCCTCCAAAAAGCTAGAGTGGCTTGCTGTTGAAGCGCGCAGGTACTGTTTCCTGTTTGGATCATCATTTGGTGTGTTTTTTATTTATGTGGCTGCTTTTGTGATTACAACAGCTGGAGCTACCTTGATGAAAGACGGAACGGGAGCGATATTCAAGGATTAAAAAAGGATCCTCATTAATAGACTTAAGGACCCCACTGTGCTCCATTTTTTGCGCAGACCGTGAGGATACTTTGTTTTCACAGTCAAAAGCTGCTAAAATATCCAAAATGGTTCATCCAAGTGGTTGTGAAAACCCAAACTCAGTAAAAGTGTTTGTAAGGTTTCTGACTCCACCGTGAGTGGCTGGTGTGAACCCAAATGTAACAGATTCTTTAGATTCACACATTTTAGAAAAAGATGATTTGATGATCAACAGCAAAAACAGAACGGCTGAAATTTAGCAAGAAGCCGTTGTTCTGTGAAGTTTTGACGTAAGTTGTTCAAACAAACTTAAAAACTTTTGTTGTGTTTGCAGAAAGATGAATTAGAACGAGCTTCTGAATGATTTCAACCTGTAAACTGGCTGATGTATAAAGAGTGACGTTTCATGATGTCTCCAGATTTGAGAGTCTTCCAGCAGTGATGCTGAACTGCCAGGAGGTGAACGGACCAGGAGCTCCTGGAGAAATCAGGAAAACAACTCCCAGTATCCTAAACTGCATTTTATGAGGAAAAATCAGCTACGAATGTATTTTTGTTTGTGTTTTGATTTATTTATTTTATTATTGTTTGTTCCAGGCAAAGCCCAAAAATCCTTCTGGTTTTTTTTTTATGCTCCCTTAACGTCAGGGTAACATTACTGCCTTTCTAGTGTTTCTGAGGGAAAAGCACTGTGAATGTGTTTACCGATTCCATAATTATCATATCATAAAATAAAAAAAACATAAAAACTAAACTCCATATTGGACCACCAAGCCACATGTGTAAGTTTGAGTCTGACCAACAACGAGGCCTCATTTTCAGCTGCGTGGTCTGGAGGGTCTGTGGGCCTGACTGAAATTTAAAAAAAGTAAAAATATATTTTTGTGCAGACTAATGGGCATAAAGTGCCTTTAAAAAAAAAAAGGCCATATTACAAATATTTTGTTGCGAGTAAAAGATAATGGATGGATTAAAAAAAAAAACTGAAAATTTGAGGGGTTTTTTAAACTAAAAGCCCATAAAGAGTTAAAATTTAAAAATGCACCATTGACTGGTAAATTAGTTTTTTAGTTTTTTCTGGCAGTTGGCTCTAAAAAACTTATTGTGAAAAACAATATTTAAAATTTGTATTTTTAGGCAATTTTGTAAGATAATCAATTTGTCTTCCTTCTAAAGAACTCTAAAGGTCATAAAAATAAAAGTCCATCCAGGGGTTAATATTCATTATTTTTATTCATTATATCCATTATTCTTCTGTTCCTGTCCAAATGTTTAGTCTTGCTACTTTTATAGTTTTCAAAAGAAATAAAAAAAAACAACAAAACTAATTTAATCAGAACTGGTGTGCTAAGACTTTTGATAGAAGTAAATCAAACACTTTAGATGAAATGTGAAACAAAAGGCCGTCAGTTCCACCGTGACCTGCAGGAAGATGCTGCAACACTTTAGTTCTGAGCGTTCCCATTCAGTGGGATTTCTTTCAGCTGTGTGCATCCCGTTATTGCGCAACAGTCCTTTTAAAACGAGCAGGATCCTTTGAGGTGACGGAAAGACAACAGTAGCTCAAAACAGAGTTTTGCAGGATACCATCTCTGTGGGTAGCGCTGTTGCGTGTATAGCTGTATGTCTGCTGCAAATGTTCCCAGGCTCTCACCTTCCTTCTGGTTACGGCTGCTCAGGAGCCCCCTGCTCTCTTCAGCTCGTTGCTTCTTGCCAAAATGTCTCTGAAGCGTTGATGAAATCGGGGCCTGGATATCCTGTTGCTCTGCCGGAGTCCGGTCCAGTAGAGCCTGTTGAGCAGTCCCTTGCAGTGCCAAGGCCAGGTGTGATGCAGTTATTGCTCCAAACTCTGAGGGATGCAGCAATCCAGTCCTGATCCAAGTAAGGCTCCAGAGGTGCGCCATTGTAGGTGGGAAGCTTGGTCTGTGCTCTGACTGCCCTTGGCTGGGTGGTGGGATCCCCCTTGTGGCAGCAACTTCTCTGCTGAAGCTCCCTTTGGTGTTGTCTCATAGGGCTTGGCAGCGTGGTTCTACCGCGGCATCATCTCCAGGTAGTGGGCGGGGTTTTACATGGGTGTTTTCTTGCGCAGGAAACTGCGTTTGACAGCTTCGACCCTCCAGGAAATCATGCCCAGCAGCAATCTGCAAACGCTGCATGTCCTCAGTGACCAGGTCTCTCAGAGCTTCTGTCTCCGTTTTCTCCAGAGGATTCATCCCACTTCTGACACCAATGCACCGTGGCAGCGCACGGAGAGAGATGTGCGGCTCTTGTTGTAGATTAAGAATCAACCACCAGATGGCGTTTTATACCCTACCTTAGATAAATAATGTTACTAATTGATTTTTTTTTGTATACGAATGTTTCTGTTCAGTGCCCTGACACGACTTCTGTTGTGACTTGGAGCTTTAGAAATAAACTGGATTGAAATTGAACCACAAAATGTCCAACTGTGAAGCAGATGAGCTACAGGAGCAGAGAAGTTCCACTCCCGTCTGCTAAGAAAAGGAAACTGAGGCTACAGTTCACACAGGCTCATCAAAATTTGAGAACTAGAAATTGGAAAAACACGACCTGCACTGCTGAGTGTTGATTTACTGGTCTGTAGTGGCCTCCACAGTCACCTGGTCTCAAACTAATCAACACTTTCAGGATGTGGTGGAGCAGGAGATTGACATCATTGATGTAAAACTGATAAATCTGCAGGAAGTGCATACTGCTGTCTGTCAATATGAAACAAAAGTTGAATCTGACATCAGGGATGAAGGGGTTAAATATTATATTGGCAAAGTGTAATAAGTGGCCAATGAGTGTATTTCGCTAACACACACACAGAGACCTGCTTGACCGTTGGCATGCCTTAACGGTGCTGATCAGATGTTCGGTGGTTGGACCTCAGTGGGTCTCTGTTGTCCTCTTGGGAAGAAGTGTCCTCCATCACTGAGCAGCTGGAGAAGCTGGAAGGACTACAGCTCAGGTACAGCTTCTTCTGAACAGTTTTCATTCTTGGCTTTTTACAAACTGAACACTTGTTTTGTATTTTAACTTTTTAGCAACAACAGATTAAGATTACCCTCAGACCCCTCGGCTCACTGCCAGGCTTTCTCCAACCTCACGGTCCTTGCTCTGAACAGCTGCATGCTTACCTGGCTGCAGGTAACTGCACTCCACACACCACAACATCTGTAGATTTACTCACCACAGAAAGCAAATGCTTATATATCATTTTAATTAGTTTTAGAATATTAATTCTCCTCATTTCATTTTTATCGTCGACCGGCAAAGGTGATAATGTTTTTACCCGTGAGTGTTCGTTGCACTCGTAAAATATGTCATAAACTAACGGATGAATCATAGTAAGACTTGCAGAAAGTAATGATGTTCTTATGGCTTCAGACAGTGGACTTGTGTCTGTACTAGTCCTGTTATATTGGTGTAGGGGCAGGGCAGCCGACTCGTCCCGGGTTCGATCCCCGGTCATTGCACACCTCATGGTGTCTCTGAGCAGGACACCTCATCCCCAGTTGCTCCCTAGATGCTTTCAATAGCTGCCCACTGCTCTACCTGGTGGTGGATGGGTTAAATGCAGAGAGCCAATTACGCCATTGGCTGGGAACATATAATAATGACAACACATACACATTATTATTATTATTATTATTATATTAATTTGACACGATTGAATGTGAATTGATTTCAGCATCCATTGTGGGTTTTCCTCCTTTAACAAGTGTACAAAAAAACTTGTCTGTGTGTGTACTTTGAAATATACCTGCACAATGTTATGCTGTTGTAAGTAGAACTCAGAAGATACTACATGTTTTGTTGAGCAGCAGTATTACTGTGGGAGGCTGTTCTTTAAAGTTTCCAGAGGGCTGAACGTAGTTCTGTTTGTCTGGATCAGGTTCTGGAGTGTGCAGTCATGTGGCCTCAGCTGGAGAATCTGTCTTTAGAGAACAACAACATAACGGAGCTGCACAGGTACTCCTGAAGTCGTCCGTCTGTTTTGTTACACTGTAGGATTTTTTACACACATCACTGAAGAACCAACCTGTGTTTGTGTATTTTGTCTGGACCTTTGAAGGCCGGAGGGAGGAGTACTGCAGACACTGAAGTATCTCAGCCTGTCCTGTAATCCTTTGGTGCAGGACAGCATCCTCAGTCTGTCTGCTCTGCCCAGGTACCGTCAGCATCACTCTGCACTTTGATCACTATATGACGAGGATCACAACAACATGTCCGTGTTGCTAGAAGCAGTAGGGGATTAACGGCTTTCCAGACAATTGAGCACACCTGAATATAAGCCACACCCACTAAATATTAATAAAAAATAAAAATAATTTTGTACACACATAAGGCGTGCTTGACAGACAACATCTGTTAACAACTACAGACAACATCTGTTAATAACTACAGACAACATCTGTTAACAACTACAGACGTCTGTTAACAACTACAGACAACATCTGTTAACAACTACAGACATCTGTTAACAACTAGACAACATATGTTAATAACTACAGACAACGTCTGTTAACAACTACAGACAACATCTGTTAACTACAGACAACATCTGTTAATAACTACATGAAACATCTGTTAACAACTACATACAACATCTGTTAACAACTACAGACAACATATGTTAATAACTACAGACAACGTCTGTTAACAACTACAGACATCTGTTAACAACTAGACAACATATGTTAATAACTACAGACAACGTCTGTTAACAACTACAGACAACATCTGTTAACAACTACAGACAACATCTGTTAACAACTACAGACAACATCTGTTAATAACTACAGACAACATCTGTTAACAACTACATACAACATCTGTTAACAACTACATACAACATCTGTTAACAACTACAGACAACATCTGTTAACTACAGACAACATCTGTTTATAACTACAGACAATATCTGTTAATAACTACAGACAACATCTGTTAACAACTACATACAACATCTGTTAACAACTACATACAACATCTGTTAACAACTACA
>NC_056513.1:2531122-2533259 GCF_014905685.2 Nematolebias whitei | reverse complement strand
TCTGTTAACAACTACAGACAACATCTGTTAACAACTACAGACAACATCTGTTAACAACTACAGACAACATCTCCATCCTCTCAGTATTCTTTCTTTGTTGCTCCTCCTCATTTAGTTGCTGGTGAAGATTGTCAGTCGTTTGGGTCATGATCAGTTAAAAAAAGTTACTGTCGTCGTCTCAGGACAACAGGAACATGTTTACTTGTGTAAGATATTTTTTTGTTGTTGTGTTGCAGACTGGAGGAGCTGAACGTCTCTAATACCAAACTGTCTGCCATCCGATTTGAGGATGCTGCTCCAGGTTCAGTTCAATTCAGTTTCTTTCTGTAGCTCCAAGTCCCAACAGAAATCTTCTCAGGGCTCTGAACAGAAACATTCACAGACTTTCCAACATTTTTCAGTCCGGTCATCTGGACAGTTTTTTTTTTTTTGTGTGTTGAAACGTTTCGCCTTATATCCAGAAGGCTTCATCAGTCAAGGAAACACACAACAAAACTGATTCTTCCTCCAACAGCTTACTCAAAAGTGGAACCAACCAGTTCTGCTTGTGATAAGATGGTCTCTTTGGTACGTCCCCTCCTCCATTGCCGGCCCTCTTCCTTGTTGACAGTCTTGTCAAACTGGTTGAAAACAACAAAGTCCATGCTCAATAATCCAGGTATACAACCTGGATTATTGACTGACTGAAAAATGTTGTATTGTATACCTTGGATTATTGAGCATGGACTTTGTTATGCACAGACTTTATAAAAGACAATTAGTAAAAGTTCTCTCTCTGAGGAAGCAGCAGATTGTGTTTAATCTTCACTTCATCTCAGTCTTCATCCTGAGCGAGAACAAAGGAGACAGTGGAAAGAAAAACCTTTAACAGGAAGAAACCTCCAGAAGAACCAGACTCAGGACGAGTGTCCATCTGCTCTGATCAGCTGGTTTGAGAGGACAGGAAGTAGAAACAGACACAGAATGACGGGTCCAGGTGAAGGTGCAGGTGCACCCCGTGTTAGAAGACAACAAAAAAACATGTTTAGGTAGAAATAATTATAAATACAAAACAGGTAGAGTTCGGTTCAGTAACAAGTCAAATATTGTTTACTCGGTGGTTTCATTTTTCATTGATAATGTTTTTTCTCATGTTTTGTTACATATCTCCATCGCTGCACAAAATTAGAAAACAAGTTTAATTGTGATGACAATGTTAGTTCAGTAAAAAGAACCTGTGTTTGCGCCCAGACCAGTGAGAGTCCATTAGATTGACCACACATGTAATTAGCAGCAGAACATATAACGGTCTATGACAGGGCTATTCAACTGGTGGACCGGGGGCCAAATCAGGCCCACGAGTGAGCTCAGTTCGGTCCACAAACGTGTTCATTTTTCAATAAACCTAGATTTTAAATCTTAAAACAAACTTAATGAGAAGAGCGGCTGGATGTCCGGCCCCTGAGCTCTTGGCTTTCAGTAACTGTGGCCCCCTGAGCAGTTTGGTCTATGAGTTACTGCATCTGAGCAGTTCTTTGTAATATTGATTTTGGGTTTCCTGATAAAATAATCACTATAGTTTCTTAATATATTACGCAACGCTTCATGTCGTGCAAAAATGCTTCGAACTGTTCGAGTTGAAACTCAAGTTGTTCATCATTTCTCTGCAGGATGTTACACTGCCATGTTTCCATCTTTGAAGGTCCTCAATGTGGATCAGAACAACATCTCTGAGGTCAGTGAGTCTCCACACTCAGGCTAAAAGTTTGTAAAAAGAAGCTACACCTATAACTTAAGAGCAGCTAAATTCAAAAGACCGATTGCTTTGACCAGTTAACAAAAAGTGTGAGTTTGACACTTGGGTTTAAATCCACTTCAGAGAAATGTAATTATAAAATGATTACGGATGCATTTTGATGCAGCATCTTCAACAGAACCTCTGAGCTAAAAGAAAAGTATTTTGCTCCACGCTGCAGCATTCCAACTAGATTTTGAGCACTAAATGAACCGAGTACAGAAACACGAGTCTCCGTGCGCTCATCATGTTGGAGCTCTCTGACCTGTTCCCAGCGTTTCCACCACTCTGCCTGTGGTCCTGTTGCATCGTGTTGGGATGGCTCGAACACTCGACGTACACCGGAATATAAAAAAATACAAA
>NC_056513.1:2529101-2531022 GCF_014905685.2 Nematolebias whitei | reverse complement strand
AGAGTCACTACAAATCAAGATGGCTGCCACAGCTAATCAACACCTGCCAACAGATATATTGATGTTATTTTAACAAATATTGAGCTGTGGTAGTGACTGACAGTCCATCACAACAGATTTAGAGCAGCATCTAAACATATTGCACAAATTTAACAAAGTTGATGGATAAAAAAAAATAATTTAAAAACTTGTTGAAATGTTTCATCTTTTATCCAAAAGACTTCTTCAGTCTGAGGAGTTGCAACAAAACAGCACCTTCTCATAGTGGATCAACCAGTTTGTTGTTGACATCCAGAACCAGCTGTTCACGTGATCAAGAAGAACCATCAGCCTAATGACAGATCGTTAGTGCCATGATGGCCGCTTGCTATTCACAGGGGGCTGAGTGATACTAACAAGAACTTTGTCTTGACGCAACCACAAAGTTACACTCATCTCCAGGTCAGAGGTCACTCATTCAGGGATGAAGATGTTCACATCCTGGACAGAGAGGAACGTTGGTTTGAGAGAGGAGTAAAGGAGGCCATCTTTGTGAAGAGAAACCGTCCATCATTAAACAGGGGCGGAGCCTCCGTGTCCAACTGTCCCCCTCTTACAATGCTGTATCACTGAGCCCTCTGTGAATAGCAAGCGGCCATCATGGCACTAACGATCTGTCATTAGACTGATGGTCCTCCTTGATCATGTGAACAGCTGGTTCTGGTCAACAACAAACTGGTTGATCCACTATGAGAAGGTGCCGTTTTGTTGCAACTCCTCAGACTGAAGAAGTCCTTTGGATAAGACACGAGAAGTTTCAACAAGTTTTTACTTTTAATCCAGACCTTCACTTTGTAAGGTTTTGTGTGATATGTAGATGGACTGTCACGTTACTTTCACGGTTTGAACTCACGTCACCCAACGACAAGTTCATTAAAGATGATAACGTGACATGGCTGCAGGTGTAAAGTTTCTGACCCACGGTACCTGTTCTGGTGGAAGCTGGGCTCGGTTCGGACCCCAGGACCCGCTGCATCATGGCCTCCTTCTTAAACCTGCCGTCAAACGCCTGCAGCGCCATCAGGTCCCGGACGGTTCTGCCCCGGCTCATCCAGTCCTTGTTGTCCGGTAGGTCCGACAGGCTGTCCGGCCTGTGTTTACTCCCATGGAGCTCCCCGAGGACAGGCCCGGCCTGAGCCCCGGGCAGACCCACCGGACCCGGGCGGCCGGTCACCACAGGCCCCAGGCTGGGAGAAACGCTGCTAGTCCGGCGGTGGTTGGGGCTGTGACGGTTCAGCTCCGGGGGGTCGTTGGGTACGGGCAGTCCGTTAACCTGCCTGCCCGCCTGGTACTCCAGCCCCAACCGGGGCGGCCGCTCGGACAGCGGGTAGCGGTCCAGAGAAGGTCGGGAGCTCGAGTCCCCAGGCGAGTGGTGGAGCAGCTTCACGGCGTGGTGCTTCCCGGGGCCCAGAGAGCGGCCCTCCTGGAAACCGTGGACCCTCTTCAGCTGACGGGCCGTCTCAATGACGAACTCGATCCGGTCGGCTCCTTCGTAGTTGACGCACCCGCGACACACGGGCTCGGTGAAGTCCCAGATCATGGCCCACGGCATGCGGGGCAGGTCGCACAGATAACACGACTGCCTTCTGGAGGCAGCTGCGGAGGACATGTTGCAACCCCGGAGCGAGCGCAGAACTATCCAAAATGTCCGGCTGTCTGTTGACGTCGCGGGGAGAAAAGTAATCCAAACGGCGGAAACACCTCCAGCTATGTTCACCCTCTGAAAGAAACCGAATCACATTTAGAGAACATCCTCACAGCGCGTGAGCCGTGGCTGCGCCGTTACTCCGGTTCAACGGTTCATCTCTGAGTGCTGTGACGTCACAGTCACTCGCCCTGTTCCACTGAACTACAGAAACACTGGAATTGACCTTTTACATTT
>NC_056513.1:2527558-2529001 GCF_014905685.2 Nematolebias whitei | reverse complement strand
AAAAAGAAACGTTTCGCCCCTCATCCAAGAGGCTTCGTCAGTCTGAGGCCTAGCCATCTGGTATTACCCAGAAGCCACCCTGACTCTTGTGTTGTGTTAAGATAGATAGTTGGAGTGAAAACTAGTTTGTAGTCTTTGTAAAACTTCACACCCAGGCTGCAAAGTTTGAGGCTTGGAAATATTTTCCTGATGAGAGGTTGCTGCAGTCATCAATATCATGTCAGCCACTTCCCAGGCACAGATCTCCTCCCATGTGCTTTTTTCAGCTTTCTACCGTTTCTTTTCAGGAGGAAATGGTTCGAAAGACGTTTTGCTCTCTCAGCCCAGTGCTGGAGATTATTTAAAGATGGAGGTCACGCTCCACACAGCTCGGTGCTGTGTTTGAGCTCAAATCCCACACCAGCACACAGACACATCATCTCGGCTGCAGATGTGGAACATCTGGTGCCAGGAGTGTTTCTGACTTCTTTTCTCACGACTTTCTTGTGACAAAAAATGTATGGCAGAAAGCTATTGCCTTTGAGCCAGAGTGAGTAAGGACTGAGGAGGTGCGTGTGTTAGAAACTGTTTGTGCAAAATAACAACTCTCAAATTAAAATTAAAAAAAGCGAAAGTGGTGTGAGATGGGCCAAGACCATGAAGTGTGTAAGTTGTGTGACACCACAGTCGGTCCTGCTTGGCAGCCGTCTCATTTTCCCAGCAGCAGCTTGCCGACCTTGTCCTACAGGTCTGCAAAGATGGTTGGGTAGGGGTTGGTGTGTATGCTGATGATGAAGGGCAACAGAAAACAGGAAGCCTCATCTGTCCTGTCACCTGACTTTACTACATAGATCATTGTCATAGCATTTCAATATATATCATGTCTAAAACATTTATTTTCTTACTGTTGTTTAATTTGAAGTAGTCCTCAGTTTTTATTGCCTAAGGAGAGGGAATATGTTGCAAAAATCATATAGGTCACTTTGCTTGAATTTCCTGTGTTGGTGCCTGAATTAGGTTTGTTATGATGACATCTTTATTCGTCATGTTCGTGCTGCTGTTCGGCGTATTGTTTTTATGCTACAAGTGCTTAGTGTATTTTTATTAAAATTTTTCTTAGTTCATATCTTAGAACTCATTATTGTTTTTCTTTTACATTTTAATACTTTTGTTGGATGTAACTGGGACCCTGTGCACACAATTTCGTTCCACCACATGACAAATAAAGAACCTTGAACCCTTGAATCTTCTATTGACCCAAAATTGGGATTATAATAGAAAATTGGTCAATTTTATGAATAAATTGGAAAATAGTTTTGCAAGCCCCGTGCTTCTGTTGTCAGGATTCCAATCTGTATAAGTCACTCTGCCACTGACGACCAGGCTGGTCGTGGCCCTGAAGTTTAAACCACAACTAGAAATTAAAAATTACAACTAGAAATTAAAAACAGGTTTTGAAAAAAA
>NC_056513.1:2524833-2527458 GCF_014905685.2 Nematolebias whitei | reverse complement strand
AAGAGTGTCAGTGAAACAAGTCCTGTACCAACATGGGCTGAAAGGACGCGGCAGGGAGGAACCAGTACTCCAGTACAACTTAACAAAACAGTTTAGTTTGAAGACGGACCTTCGTTTTAGGAGTCATGTCCTGTGGTCAGACAAAACTGAGATTGAACTGTGTCGCCATATGACCATCGTTACATTCGAAAGAGAAGGGGAGACGCTTGCACCTTCTCAGCAGTGAGGTATGGAGGTGGAAGCATCATGTTATGGGGGTGTTTTGCTACAGGAGGGACTAGTGCACCTTACTGACTAGATGGCTTCATGAGGAAAGAATGATGTGGAAATATTGAAGCTACATCTCGACATGGGCCAGGAGGTTAAAGCTTGGCACGAATGGGTTCTCCAGATGGGACAGTGACTCCAAGCATGATGAAATATTAGTTACAAAGTAGCTAACAGACAACAAAGTCCAAGTTTTGGAGCAGCCGTCACAAAACCCTGAGCTCAGTCCCTTTGAAATTTTGTGGGCTGAACTGAAAAGGTGTGAGACCAAGTCGACCTACAAACCTGAGCAACCTGCTGAGAGAAGCTTGTGGAAGGAAACCAAAGTTTCACCACCGTCATACACTTTGAAGGCAACGCTGCAAAATACTAAGAAATTACATGTGGTTTTAAGTAACAACTTAGAATAATAAAATAATGTTCTTAAAAAAGATGTAGGTTTCTCAGATCACACTGTTGGTTGCTTTTCAAACTCTCTCTCAGGTCGGAGGCAATGTGTTCGAAATAACGGTCACTAATGGGGTGCCACAAGGCTCAGGTTTAGGACCCACTCTTTTTACAATCTATACAAGTAATGTAGGTCAAAACATTCTTGACGCCTCCTTACATCTCTGTGCCGTCGATACAATTGTTTATTGCCGAGTTAACACAGTTGCCGAGGTTTCCCAGTTTCTACAGTCTGCATTCATCATCCAGTCAGATTTGTTCCATCTCAAACTGGTGCGAAATGCTGACAAACCCAAAGAGATTGTTGTTTTCAAACAAGTTGGTGCCAGCAGTCCTTCCCATCTCATCCATGCTTGGTGTTCCTATTGATTCTGACTAATCTTAAGTGGACTAAATAGGAAAGGTTTGGACTGATTTAATGCCGGAAAGTGAGAGGAAAAAATAACGTGACTTTTTACAGTGTATGCAAATATTTGGTTTCCACTGTATAATGAAAAACCTTGAAGGCAACACTCACACATTAGCAGCATCCCTGCAGATTACTGCCACCCATGAGCTCACATCTCTGGTTTGTTTCTTTAGGATCTGGGACGTGTAGTTCAGCGAGCAACAAGTTCCTGATGGTTACATCAGGCTGCGTCTGCAGCAAGAGGACGCGTTCGCAAACAGCACATGGAAAAAAATATGTCTGGTTTAGGTGGCTCTGATGTAAACAGCCAACTCTCATGAGTTCAGTCACAGGACATGCCTGCATGTCGCTTACTGTACACAAGGTTTATGCAACACCTCCCTCTCGTCCTTCTTTCTTTCAGGAGCCAGTTTGGTGGTAGTGGAAGGAATTGCCTCATGGCTGACTCACGGTCAGGCTACAGCTCTGATGGTGACCCCCAGAGTTCAGAAAACAAAGACAAGCACACACAGATTACAAGATCCGAAAGTGTATTTGGCATTTTACGTTTCCTAAACAAGTGCAGACATTTACAGCTAGAAGCTTCTGTTCAGATTTTAATCCGTGGTTTAACCAAGAGCCCAGGTCAGCTCCGTCCTGTTAGACGGAGACTCTGTGTGGAGCTGAGGCACACAGAGAAACACAAACATGTCCGTCAGGAAGAGTCCGCTACATAACTTTATATGTTCACAACAAAAACACCAAGTAAGAAAAGAGAAAAATACACTTTCCTTGAGTCCAGCACGTTTGTCACCAGATTAATTAAAAAAAAAAAAAGAAGTTTGAGAAAAGAGGAAAAGCTCAGTGGTTTTAAGTTGGGATGCACCGATCCACTTTTTTTTACTTCCGATCCGATCCCGATACCTAGAACTGAGTATCGGCCGATGCCGATCCAGTTCCGATATCATGATCATTGATTTTATATGAGGCTGTAATAATCTGCTCTCAAGTACAATTTGTACAAATATATGCATGCATGTCCAAAAAGGCAACTTGAGGTGTAAGTTTTATTAATGTTGGATAAGTTTTAAAGTTAGAATTAAATCCTGCTAACACAAAACATGTTTCTTTTTATTCCTAGTTTTAAAGTGGATATTAAAGTGATTAATTTAAGTGATTGTTTAAAGTTGTTTTATATTTTATAAGGGGCAGATAAGAATTTTTTCTTCTTCCTGAACTCTTTTCATTCAATGTTTTCTTTTTGATGATTTTTTTTTTATTTGTTTCATTTAAATGAATAAAATAATTAAATAAAATAAAATGTTAAATGGCTTCAAACATCTGCTAAGTTCATGGCATAAACCAACAGACATGTTCCAGTTTTTAGTATTTTACATCACTTTATAATGTAGCTGTTTATGTTTTTAATATATATAATTTTCAAATCATATGTTTTTTATGATTGTCTACTGTTGTACTGATAAATATCTCCTGGAGGGTAAACTAGATCTTGGCTGCAAGTA
>NC_056513.1:2523553-2524733 GCF_014905685.2 Nematolebias whitei | reverse complement strand
GATGGATTATTGGCACTGATGCTGCATGGAAAGCACAATGGGAGAAGAGGAGCTGGGTAAGTACATGGAAACACTGGTAGTTATGGTATAAAGTTTATTCATTAAAAAAAAGCAGTTTAATTAATCTGTTATTTAAAATAAAGAATGAATTGGGTGACAATGATTTTCTTTAAACCCAAACAACCTATTTAAATTTTCTATTCTTAATTTATCAGATCATGTTTTATATAAGCTGGTATTCAGAAAATAGTCCTCAACTCTGTTAATGACACTTTGCTTAAGAATTTTCTACCACTCAAGCAGGTAAACTCTGTCTATGTGTAACTATGTTACTGAGAGCTAGATTATGTTTAAATCCTGTTCACATAAATACAAATATATCAACAAACCAAAAGTCTACATCTTTTTGTTGCATTTCTGAAAGTTGAGCCCCAATTTTGGGGGACAATGGATTTTTGGCAGAAAAATGTCAGTTTCCAGAGTTCATGACCGGTCCGTTGTGGTGAAGAAGGAGGTGAGCTGTAAAGAGAAGCTCTCCGTTTACCGGTCGGTCTACGTTCCTCCCCTCACCTCTGGTCATGAACTCTGGGTAGAGACTGAAAGAATGAGATCGTGGATCCAGGAGGTTGAAATGATTTTCCACAGGGTAGCTGGACTCTCCTTTAGAGACAGGGTGAGAAGTTCAGTTATCAGGACAGACTTGGAGTAGAAAGCTCCTCCACATTGAGAGGAGCTGGTTGAGGTGGTTTGGGCATCTGGTAAGGATGCTCCCTGGGCGCCTCCCTAGGGAGGTGCTTCGGGCATGTCCGACTGGGAGGAGACTCCCGGAAAGACCCAGGACACACTGGAGAGACTACGTCTCTTTTTTGGACTGGGAACACCTTGGAGTCCTCCCAGAAGAGCTGGAAGAGGCTGTGGAAAGAGATGTCTGGACCTCCCTGCTCAAGATGCTGCCTCCGAGACCTGAGTCCAGAACAAGAAGATGATGGATGGATGGATGGATGGATGGATGGATGGATGGATGGATGGATGCATGCATGGATGAATGGATGCATGGATGAATGGAAAGATGGCTGCAAGGATGGATGAATGGATGGATGCATAGATGGATTCATGGATGGATGCATGGATGGATGGATGGATGAATGGATGGATGGCTGCAAGGATGGATGCATGGATG
>NC_056513.1:2520501-2523453 GCF_014905685.2 Nematolebias whitei | reverse complement strand
TATGGATGGATGGATGCATGGATGGATGGATGGATGAATGGATGGATGGCTGCAAGGATGGATGCATGGATGGATGCATGGATGGATGGATGGATGGATGAATGGATGGCTGCAAGGATGGATGGATGGATGGATGCATGGATGGATGGATGGTTGGATGGATGCATGGATGGATGGATGGATGGATGGATGAATGGATGGATGGATGGATACATGGATGGATGGATGGATGGATGGATGGATGGATGGATGCATGGATGGATGATGATGGATGGATGATGGATGCATGGATGGATGGATGGATAGGTTTGGAGTGTGCATACAGGTAATGTTCTGTCTAACAATGGCAGGAAGCCAGCTTGTTGATTTTTAGTCTAAATACCAGTAAACATATAGATTGTCTGTTTACAAAAGAATTGTAATGCATTAAAATAAATGTGACAAAGTTCAAATGATTTACATTTTACACATTTTATTTAAATTTTGCTGCCAGCAAAGTGTCCTTCTTCAGTGACTCTGTCCTTCTAGTCACCATATTCACAATCTGCATGGTATAAGTTACAATATTTAAATGTTGTGTTTTTTAACAGTTAGTAATAAACAGAGTTTGTTGGCATGTTTTATTATTTTGCCCTATCTTAATATAATAAACTGGGCTGACTTATTCTTCCATAGAAATAAAGGCACCTGTTGAACACTCAGACTAATTTTCTCCCATTTCTTTTAGATTGCTTGCTAAGAAAATATGTTTTGTGAATAAATAATGTAAAGTACAATATAAGCATGAAAGACTAGACTAAAAATCACAAGGGTAATAAACTGTTAATAAACTGTTAACAGTGGCTGAGAAGCTGGTGTTGTATTTAACATTGTCATCGACAAAACCTTACACCTTTGACCTTTGGACAGTTTTGATACTCCAGCTGCTGATCATCAAGAACCCACGAGGAAACATTCCAAAATGGAGAAAAGTTGATGCGGATTCTTCAAGAAGTCCAATTATTAATGGTCGTTAAACAAAATAAACAGCTAAGAAGCTTTTTTTTGTTGGTTGTTTGTTTTACTGTGAATGAAAATTTGGCACGATGCAACCTTGGACTCACAGACATGCTTCCCATCATCCAGTTCTTATTTTAGCCTGGTCTTAAATTAACCTGCACACAGGAAGGATAATCTGGCACAACGAACAAGACGAAAGCAGTGAAAGTAAATCCTTGTGTATTTTCTGTCGCTGTGAGCACGTGGCCCGGTGCGTGTCCCCCCTGGGTTGAGTGGCACTGAAATTAGAGGAACTTGGCCTGTGCTCACGTACGCCAGACATGTCAGCGTTTCCTTCACCCCAGCGCAGCGTGCTATCTGCCCCGCCTCAGGTTACTGGTGTGCTGAATTTAGTACAAGCGTTGTTGGGAAACTGGCTGTTGACAAGCAAGGATTTATGTTTAGAGATAAAGTCTCAAGACAAACTCGCTCTGCTCCAAATGAAACTGGGATGACCCTGGAAAAAAGTGCTGCTTCATCAGTGTCACACGGAGCTGGGTCAGTGAGAAAGAGGTGAAGGTACAACCCGATCAAGTTGACAGTCCACATTTTGGTTGTATTTTTTAAAATTATATTTAATATACAATTATTTTTTTATATTTCCTCAGTCGTAACAGGGTGGATTGTTGTCTTCAGGTCAAGGGTGAGATTCTGCCTCAACTGGAGGAGTTCAAGTATCTCAGGGTTTTGTTCACGAGTGAGAGAAGAATGGAGCGTGAGATTGACAGACAGATTGGTGCAGCTTCTGCAGTATTGTGGGCTCTGTGCCGGTCCGTTGTGGTGAAGAGGGAGCTGAGCTGTGAGGCAAGTTCTCTGTTTACCGGTCGGTCTACCCTCTCCTATGGTCACGAGCTCTGCGTAGAGACTGAAAGAACGAGATCGTGGATACAGGAGGTTGAATGAAGTGAACATGCAGACATGTTTTTAGTATTTTACATCACTTTATAATGTAGCTTTTTTTTATATAATTTATTTTATTTACTTTTCATTTTATATGCTTTTTACACCATTGTCTATCAATTGTCAAGTTTTGGAACGTGCACCTGCATTAAAAGGAAATGGAGCCAGCCGCTTGCAAAAGGTCTTTTTAGGATTTGGTTGGGAAGCTGTCTGGACCTGAGCTTTTACCACTTTGTAAAGATTTAACTGCAGCCTTTACTTGCAGATATCTGATGAACAATCAATGTATTAGTTTTATTCCCTTGTTCACAAAACTTGGATTTCAGATTGAGTAAAAGTTCAGTGGTGTGCTGGGATGTAAAAAGATCAGATTTGGCTTGCAGTGACATTTGTTCTTTATACATCTCTGGGTGTTTTTTTTAAGTGTACAAAAATAAAACTAATTGTTATGCATTCAGAAAACCTGTCTAGTTTCTCTCTTCTAGGTATTTTTTTCTTTTTGATAGACCCAATAAAATATAATCTCTCCTCTCAAGAGAGTCTTCACCCCTTCCCACAACTGTGCTTCTGACCTCTTGAGTCCTTAAACCTGGAAAAAAAATAATAATTTGTAGAGAACAAAAATGAGAGAGTCATTAGTTTGGAGTAAAAGACACCATTGTGGTCTTGCATAAGGACATTTCTGAAAAGAAATGTTCTTGAATACTGAAGCATGGTCAGGACAACAGCAGAGTTATTTTACAGTATAAATTTTATTATCAAGTAAAATTAGAGCGATGTAATTCAGAGCATGGTACGCCCATAGGTATAAAACTATAGTTGTATTAGGATCTGTGCTTTTGGCGCCCCCTTTCGGTCTCTTTTATCGCTGCAGGTGGACAAGACAACTGATTACTACCCTTCATAAGGCTGAGTCATTTCATTAGTCTTTGTTGGACCGTTAGTTACCAAATGGTGATTAACCTACAACACCTTGTGCTTGTACCTTGAGTGCCCTCACAAAGCAAGTAACCT
>NC_056513.1:2517534-2520401 GCF_014905685.2 Nematolebias whitei | reverse complement strand
AGCGGTTTTACATCACGAATGCTTTGCAGTCATAGAGATTTCAATAATACTTTATAATAACATCTACTTTATTGAAAATTCACTGGAGAACCCCCCCACCACCACCACCAACAACAAACCCCCACCCACCCATTATTTGCGCTCCGGCATCGTTTGGTTTACAAATTAGGCCCTGAACTAAAGAAAACCCAATGACTGTCAAGACTGTGAGAAACTTCTGTGTTAAGAATAATTTAATTTCATTGATTACCTCGTTACAAATGTCCCTTTCACAAACTCCAGGAAAACAGTTTTCCAGGTCTTTACCTCAGATATTTTAAAGTTAAAACAACTTTCATTATTAAACCTTATTCTTTGATAAAATGTATTTTTAAGATGGCGCTTTGCTGCAGGCCCTGTTGTTTGTGATCTTTTCTGCTCATTCGGTGACTTCTATTTTTAGGAGATCCATGGTAAATTTAAAAGTATTTACATCTACACAAGCCTTTAAATGACACTCTGCAGACACACTGTTGTTAACTTGTTACTCTGGTTCTTTACATTCAAAGTTCTGTAGAAGGCATGCACTTTGACGTTACACAAACTAAAAACTGAGGGAACTTAGCTTGACATGCAAACAGAACCATGGTATTTGGCTTAAAGTTAAGTATTTCTTCTGTTTGTGCTCTGACTCAGTGGTCAGTGCCACAGTCTTGTAACCTTAAGGTTGTGGGTTTGAGCCCAAATTGTGTCAGAAAGGCCGTGTCACAAAAAACAATTGTCAAATGTGTGGTGTGAGTTCACTCGCTGAGGCAAAGCCTGCAGAAGGTACAGCTGAACGAAAAACAACATTTATGATGTTTGCAGGCAATATTCTAAAAATAAACAAACTGTTGTAGAATCATTCTTAATTTAAAACTGAAGAGTTTACTTTTTTTTAGGAGAATCAGACATTTCATTAAAAAAAAACTTCTTTTTTTTTTAACTATAATGTTAAATTTCACGTGTTTTGCCTCTGTAATTTAAATTACAAATCTGTTTTTATTTTCACTTTTGAATCTGCCCTGCTCTTCAGAGCAAAGCTGATCAGATTAAAAAAGGATAACTGTGAGGCAGTAAAGGCAGAGAGGACAACAGCTGAAGGTAGGACCAAGACATTTCATCAAGAGGTCTTAACGTCCCAGCATCCTCTACTGGTGCTCATTTCAGTTAACGCCATTTTCACGGTAATTCGCTTTATTCATATATTCAAAAAAGTTCAAGACAAAAATGAAATTCACATATCACCAATTCAGCACAAAACACATCTTCAGGGCACTGCACAAAAATAAATTCTAAATAATCAACTTTAATCTAATCCAGTTTAGATTTAAATGGATCAGATTCAAGTTACTTACAGTCATTTTAGTGTAATTTTAACAGTCAGATTGGTTGATTACAAAATGCCAGAATGACTTGGTGGTGAGTGGTATGAGGTGCCATTAGTGCCAAAAATATGTTTATGTGTCTATGTAAAGTGTGTATGTAGCGTGCTGAGTACACGTTAGGCGATATGTTACTTCACATATATACTTAACATATCACATGAGACACATAAACATATTTTTGGCACTAATGGAACCTCATACTCAGACATGCAAAATAATTATCGCTCGGCCTTCGGTTGCAGGCGATTAATTTGCTTAATTTCTGAGAAAATAAAAATTTAATTTGCATAAAAAAGGTTGATTTCATGATTGTTATGCGCGATGATTGATTGTTTTGGACGGATTGTTCCTTTTTTAAAGTCAGTTTCTTGAACTCCACAGGGGGCTGGCTTGAAACACATCGAGTCGCTATTTATAAGACAGATCTGGTTGGCAGGCCTCAGACTGATGAAAACTTTCAGATGAAAGACGAAACGTTCCTCTCTAAAAGAAACTGTCCAGATGACCTGATTCAACCTTTTTTGTATTAATCTACCTGGATGATTGAGCTTACAAACATTTTTTTGAATTTGAGTCGTTTTGACACGGGTCTTTTATTTTGAAACACCTGACCGGAAACAGTGCGTTCTTGTTTCATTAGCTTGACTCCAAAGATGGAGGTTTGCTGTGTTGAAACTTGTCCGGGTCTTCTCTTCGCGGCTGTGCGTGTTTGTTAGAGAAGGTGTCCATGTGAGAGTGCTTGGCGCCCGGCCTGGTGGACCCATCGACCCGGTTCCTCCCTCGGTTAGCCTGCTCGGAACAGACCGAGCGGAAGTCCCCTCTGCTCTGCCTTGACTTTCCCGTCGCTGACAGCCATCAGGGATGCGGAGAACAACTCTCCCAGCGCTCGGGGTTCTGTTTTCGGCCTGGTTCTTAGGGAACTTTGTTCTGGCTTGGTTTCAACACAAACACGTAAGAGCCCAAACGCAGCACGATGAGCACCCGAACCGATTCTCGGACAGCCCGGACCAAAGCTGCCTCTGCCACGTAAGTAACAGCCACAAACCGGGCTCTTTGTATTTTTATTTTGTGTTCTGAGCGATGATTCAAAGCTGCGACTCTTCTAGCACTTTCCACTGTCATCTGATGTGACGTCACCAGGTCGCTGTGATGCTAACACCACTTCCTGCTCTAGTTTGAAGCTAAAGACTTAACAGGTCTAACAACCGTCTCTGCTGACCGATGTGGTCGGGAAGTTAAAGTTAGAAAGCTTCAAATGACCGGACACTCAAGTTTTTATGTAAAACTCAGATTAGATCTCTTTAATTTCCATTTCTTATGCTACTTTCCATTCCCAACGTTCACCGGAAATCGGAACTCAGTTTACCGTGTTGTAGTTTCAAGTCGGAAATAATTTATGGTTGGCAACACAAACTCTGTTCATGAACAGTGACGGAGTGGTATTTTGTGTGTAACTGGATT
>NC_056513.1:2516193-2517434 GCF_014905685.2 Nematolebias whitei | reverse complement strand
CTCAGAAAATAATCTCATAATAATAAAGAAAAGCAAACATTGCTGTTACTCTGTCAGTTTTACTGATATCGAGTGAATTTGTAGTTCAGGGGGTTTTGGTCAAGGTTTATGGATGATTTTAACGACTGTGGCTGAGATTGTTAACTGCCCATGGACCATGTGTTTGAGTTAGCAGAGAGCTCTTTTCTCTCAGCGAGAGCTGAACGACGAGCTGATTTGATCCTGCATGTGCAGCTGGATGGCCGAGGTCATCAGTGCCTGCCTGTGAGATGATAAGCTTATGAGAACAATTCTCGCACGCTATAATAATACAAATAAAATAAAACATTCATAACCTTTGACTGAAAATCCTCTGAGCAGTCTGGAAGCAGCGTGTGGGACCTGTGGTTTATTTTAGATCAACCCTGAGGACCGACGGGGAGCGGAGCTCGACTACATCAAAATGTTTGGAGAAGAGTGGCTGAAGGCAGGCGGGCCGGGTCAGCCCAGCACCCAGTTTACCAGCCAGCATCCACGGTACCAGAAACTCATCAACAGTGAGTTCACGGTCCTGCTCAATGAACTATAAATTCACTGGGATGGCCAACCACAGGATAATCTGTGCTAACATGACGAGATCTTGTGCTGTGTGTCTAACAAGGCTGAGTCAGGTCCTCTGGACGGGTCAAAGACCTTCGGTCTTTCAGGACAGCACCTTTGCATAATAAATAATAAATCCACCAGTTTGCTAGTGACACCCATAACTAGTTGTTCACATGCAGTTTTGAACGACTAAGAATGTTTCAACGTAGAAGAACCTGTCTAGAGGAACTGACTCAACCTTGTTAGATTCATCTGCCTGGATTGTTGCGCAGCGTCAGGACGTTTGTGGAAGTGCTTAGTTATTGTTAGCAGGTTGTCAGTATCAGTGAACTCACTGAAGGAGTTGGACCATGGGACCAAACTGGAATCTTATCACTCCACAGCAGCTTTTTCAATTCAGTTTCGTTCTGTAGCTCCAAGTCCCAACAGAAGTCGTCTCAGGGCTCCGAACAGAAACATTCACAAACTTTATAAATGCCAATTACAAATAAAAGTTTTCTAAGGAAGCAGCAGATTGTGTTGAATCTTCACTTCGTCACAGTCTCTCATCCTGAACAAGAACAGAGGAGACAGTGGAAAGAAAAAACTCCCTTTAACAGGAAGAAACCTCCAGAAGAACGAGGCTCAGGACGAGCGGCACATCTGCTTCAACCAGCTGG
>NC_056513.1:2514161-2516093 GCF_014905685.2 Nematolebias whitei | reverse complement strand
AAAAAAAAAAAAAAAAAAATTAAAAAAAAAAACAAGTGCGGCGGCTAACTTTCCATTACAATGCAATGTTAGCTTAGCTTGACGCTAGCTTGTCAGTTAGCTTAGGGAGGGAAATACGTTAAACCAGTTTGTCAAAGTGGGCCAAAATGATAGGTCAGACTGAAGTAACTGGGACACATGCGATAAGAAACAAACCGCCGCTCTTTTGGTTAGCTAAGGGTTCAATTTATAAAAGAAAATGCTCACCGGCGAAGCAAATGACAGGGCGCATTCATCTTTGTGGACTCGGTCTCCCGGCTTTGGAACACGAATTGTGGATAAAACGGACATCAAAACCTCACCGACGTCCGCCATCGTAAATTCACAAATTTTGCTATTCAATGGGAATTCTTTTTTTCTGCGAGTTTGTCCACTGAACCTGTCGATTACCCGTCTGCCGTCTAGCCTACCAGCTACTGCTACTGTGTGTTTTGGCCCGAATGAATCATGAGATGCTGCCTTGTGTGGGAAGGCCGAGCGCGAGCTGTATGGCAAGCCAATTTATCATATAATAGTAAGCTCTGCTCTTCAAGACAAACGTTCATAATTCAATCCTAGTCTAAATGACCATTTTAATCGAGTATTCTGTCATTCCTCCTTTTCAAACCCCTATCCGAAAGGCAAAAATGTAGTGCTTTTGCACATGTATGAGGTTCCACCTTATAAACGTGCCACCTTAAAATTATGTAGGCCAGGAAAATGTCCCCCACAAGAACAATAGTTATTTGATGTTATTTGTTTTTGATCTGAAGCTGTCTGCACTGAAGTTATCATCAACAAGAGTAAAACAAACAAATAAATAAATAAACAGATAGAAATTGGAAACTTGTTGATGCTGGAAAAACAAGACCTCTCAACTTTTCATAATATGGATGTTTACGCCTATGACAATTTGCAATGTGCTGTATTATCAAAATACATGTTACTTAAATATGTATGTACAGTATGCATTTTCCTTGGGACCCTATGTACATAATTTCATTCCACCTTATGTACCACATGATGGAAATGACAATAAAGTTGACTTTAACTTGAATGTATGTATGTATTTACTGTATGTAAAGTGGTCTTTGACCGTTTGTGAACTCTAGAATTGTCTATATTTCTGCATAAATATGACTTAAAGCATCATCAGATTTTCACAAGTTTTGAAAATGGATTAAAAAGAATCCAGTTAAACTAATGAGACTAAGATTTTATACTTCTAATAATTCTGTTGGCTCAGATTAAACGTCTTGAGAGAAGACAGACAGACACAGGGTGACGTCCATATTTAGTCCAGTAAACACAGAATGCTGCGTGTGATGTCACGACCTCTACAAATAATGCAGGTTGCTTTAGGGTCATAGATTGTTCCCACAATGTTGCGTTTAAATTACCTATAAATTGTTTTATAATTTCAAATTATCCCCGCAACCCAAAAAGGAAGAAGCGGGTAAAAGATAATTATATACAACCTCACAAAGTAATTGTATCCTCATCTTGCAGTGTGAATATATTCTAAGTCAGCATACTGGAAACATGAAAACATCCAATTAAAAACACAAATAAAAACACAAATAAAAACACAAATAAAAACACAAATAAAAACACCAAGAACAGTCATTTGTAACAAATACCAGAAGTAAACTCAACCTGTAAAACACAAAAACACAAATAAAAACACAAATAAAAACACAAATAAAAACACAAATAAAAACACAAATAAAAACACAATTAAAAACACAAATAAAAACACAAATAAAAACACAAATAAAAACACAAATAAAAACACCAAGAACAGTCAGTTGTTGTAACAAATACCAGAAGTAAACTCAACCTGTAAAACAAAAACACAAACTATCATGATAATAAATCCAGCAGATAATAAATCCAGCAGATAATAAATCCAGC
>NC_056513.1:2512907-2514151 GCF_014905685.2 Nematolebias whitei | reverse complement strand
ATAAATCCAGCAGATAATAAATCCAGCAGATAATAAATCCAGCATGACTCTCTGAGTTAACGAGGTCCCTCTTTTTGAACGGTGAGATTTTTACTTCCCTTGTTTCAGTAGATGATTAAAAAAACTAAACTAACTTTTTTAATCAATTCTCACTAATTTCCTTGATTTGGGATTTTATGAAAAGCAAACAGGATTTTTTTATATATAGAGAGAGATTTTTCACGTTTTTCTCTTTTTTCCACATATTTTAAAAAGTGGAAACTTTGACTCTGATGAATGACTAAAATGATAAAAACATTTTAGTCAGACTACGTCTGTCACATGCTCCACGTTTTTAAAAAAACTTGTTACTGCATTATATTTGTTAAATATTTGTTCTTTTTTTTTTGAACTCCAAAAAAAGTATTTGAATGAGTACTGTAGTGATAAATACTGAGGAACTCACTTATCTGAAAGTTGTCCAAACAGAATGGCTCCAAAAGTGACACCGAGGAAAAGGTAAGTGGCAAGAGCTTGATTGAGCTGTTTGTCCTGACAGACCAGATCCCACTGCAAACACAGACATGTTAAACTCTCTAACGTGTTAAACTCTCTAACATGTTAAACACTAACATGTTAAACTCTCTAACGTGTTAAACTCTCTAACATGTTAAACTCTCTAACATGTTAAACTCTCTAACATTTAAACTCTCTAACATGTTAAACTCTCTAACATGTTAAACTCTCTAACATGTTAAACATTCTAACGTGTTAAACACTTTAACGTGTTAAACACTCTAACATGTCAAACACTTTAATGAGTTAAACACTCTAACATGTTAAACTCTCTAACATGTTAAACTCTCTAACGTGTTAAACACTCTAACATGTTAAACACTAACATGTTAAACTCTCTAACATGTCAAACACTCTAACGTGTTAAACAATCTAACATGTTAAACACTAACATGTTAAACTCTCTAACGTGTTAAACACTCTAACGTGTTAAACACTAACATGTTAAACAATCTAACATGTTAAACACTAACATGTTAAACTCTCTAACATGTCAAACACTCTAACGTGTTAAACAATCTAACATGTTAAACAATAACATGTTAAACTCTCTAACGTGTTAAACACTAACATGTCAAACACTCTAACATGTTAAACACTCTAACATGTTAAACACTAACATGTTAAACTCTCTAACGTGTCAAACACTCTAACATGTTAAACACTAACATGTTAAACTCTCTAACGTG
>NC_056513.1:2500560-2512807 GCF_014905685.2 Nematolebias whitei | reverse complement strand
CTCTAACGTGTTAAACACTCTAACATGTTAAACACTAACATGTTAAACTCTCTAACGTGTTAAACACTAACATGTTAACACTCTAACGTGTTAAACAATCTAACATGTTAAACACTAACATGTTAAACTCTCTAACGTGTTAAACACTCTAACATGTTAAACACTAACATGTCAAACACTCTAACATGTTAAATAATCTAACATGTTAAACACTAACATGTTAAACTCTCTAACGTGTCAAACACTCTAACGGGTTAAACAATCTAACATGTTAAACACTAACATGTTAAACATTCTAACGTGTTAAACACTTTAACGTGTTAAACACTCTAACATGTCAAACACTTTAATGAGTTAAACACTCTAACATGTTAAACACTTTAATGTGTTAAACTCTCTAACATGTCAAACACTCTAACGTGTTAAAATCTAACATGTTAAACACTAACATGTTAAACTCTCTAATGTGTTAAACACTCTAACTTGTTAAACACTAACATGTTAAACAATCTAACATGTTAAACACTAACATGTTAAACTCTCTAACGTGTTAAACACTCTAACATGTTAAACACTAACATGTTAAACTCTCTAACGTGTTAAACACTAACATGTCAAACACTCTAACGTGTTAAACAATCTAACATGTTAAACATTAACATGTTAAACTCTCTAACGTGTTAAACACTCTAACATGTTAAACACTAACATGTCAAACACTCTAATGTGTTAAACAATCTAACATGTTAAACACTAACATGTTAAACTCTCCAACGTGTCAAACACTCTAACGGGTTAAACAATCTAACATGTTAAACACTAACATGTTAAACTCTCTAACGTGTTAAACACTAACACCAAGCTACTCACAGTTTCACCTCACAGTTTTAAAGACAGTTATTGTGACAGTGACTCTCACTCAATGTGTTGCATCATCAGTTGTTCACATTAATAAACTTTTCTCTCATTTTGATGTGAAATCAGTCTGAACATCCCCCTTTTTTTGGTCAATTTCAAAAATAGTTTCTATCCATCCATCCATCCGTCCATCTTTCCATCCATCCATCCATCCATCCATCCATCCACCCATCCATCCATCCTTCCATCCATCCATTCATTATCTTTTACCCTCTTGGGGGTCACTGGTGCCCATATTCAGCTATCACTGTGCAAGAGGCAGGGGACACCTCCAGTCCATCACAGAGACACAAAGGGACAATTAGAGTTACCGATCGTTCTAACATGCATGTTTTTGGTCAGTGGGAGGGAACTGGAGTACCCGGAGAAAACCCAGGCAGGATGGAGAGAACATGCAAATTCCACCCAGAAAGGTCCTGGACCAGGATTTGAACCGGCGACCTTCTCATTGAGAGGCAACAGCTCTACCAACTGAGTCACCGTGCCGCCCCAAAGTCATTTCTATTTGTAAATTATAATTCTTAATAACGTTGCTTCAGTATTTCCACCTATTTTTCCTCACGTTATCAAGTTCAAGTCAAATTTATTGTCGTTTCCACCACATGTGGTACATGAGGTGGAACGACATTGTGTACACAGGGTCCCAGTTATCAGTTATGTCTTGTGAAATGTTATTAATTTTTGTTGTTACTTTTAAGGTGCTGTATAAATAAATTAGGGTTGATAATGTTTTTGCCTCATGAGACCATCGGTTTCGTGAAACGCACCAGTCCCTCCAGCCAAAAACACAAAAAGCACTTCCTACTTGAGTTGGTTAAGCGCGCGCCCCCCCCCCCCCCCCCCCCCCCCCCCACCCCCAACCAAACTGATGAATTTTAGTGTCATCGGGCTGCAGGACACATATGAAGGTCTTTGTCCCTGTGCGCTCTGTGTGAACTGTAGTCTGGATTTTTCATGGGGCTCCTGTGACATGTTTTCCTTACATGCTTTAAGATCTTCAGTTTGTCAGACAGGAATAAAAATAATTCAATTTATAGTTCTCTGGTCTTTGTGTAGTGTTTAGTCTCCACTGCTGTCATTTCTAAGAAAACCAGATGTGTAAGTTTTTACCTCGGTGGCAGTTGTAGAGACAAAGTGTGAGCGGTCGTACTTCCAGCCGTGGAGACAGGGTACGGTCCTGTTGGTCTGGCTGAGGTTGCTGGTCAGCGGGGGATCGTAGACCCTGCAGGAGCTGAAGGAACCATCGTCCTGATGGGGGATCCTGAGGACAAGCTCATCCTGGTTGGACTCCCAGCTCCCGTTCCTTTCCTCCTGGCTCCCCAAAGAGCAGCGGTGAGGAGGGGTGGCGGAGATAAAGTTGTGCAGCAGAAAATGAAGGGGCAGGATGGCACGAGGCAGGCACAGGATGAGCAGGATCACAGTCTGAAACTTACAGAAGCCACCAACTTCATGCAGGATTTCTTCAAACCTCATGGTGACAGAAAGGCAGAACTGAGACCAGTGTCCCAGTCACAAGTTCCACTGGGAATCTAATCTGTCTCTTAATCTGTCATCGCTTTATAACAATCACTTCTTCATAGCTGGAGGGACAACCCAGTCAGAGGGAGGCTCAAACTGGATCTTCATGCACTGCAACTGAATGAGGTAGACACTTGGGTCTAAAGATGTTTCTTCCAAAACTAAAGTGTATTAAGTATATTTCTGTGTTGAGGTTTATTTTTAGTACCGGTAAGTAAATCTGAGCAGTTTTTAAAGGAATGCACGTCGCCTGTCGCGCCAGAGTTCAAGATGTGAGGAATGAGCTGTGTTTGACTGAACCTTGAAAATGTGGTATCATGACATGTCCTACAGGAACGTGTTGTGGACTACTCTCAGCTACTACCACATCAGATTGTAGCTCAGTATCTGTGAACATTTGCTGACTTATATTTGTGTTGCTGACCACTCAGATGTCCCAGAACGCTACGACTGACGTGGAGGTCATTTTAAATTTGAGTAAAAATGTAAAATCACAGCCTGAGTTTTGGGGGAGTGGTGACAAGCCTTTGATCAGGAGGTCAAAAGTTTGAATCCCTGGATGGACGACAAACATTTGGATGGGAAATGTGAAGCACCAACACTCCACCATCATTCTGGGTTTTTGATCAAGGCTCTTGACCACCCCCGCTGCTCTCTGGGCACCTGGGATGGCAGCTCTCTGCTCCACACAGAGAGCTGTGGTAGCTCGGTGCTCGTGGGTGCAGGAAGGACACCCGGCGTAAAAACAGATGTCAAGTTGCCAAGAAGCGAGCAGCTAAAAGAACAGGGCGAAGGAAACAAGAGGCAGCACAAATCCTCATCAAACGTCTAATTTACTGTTTCACTTGTTTCAGCGCTTCACATGAGCTGAAAATGAGATCAACTGTGAAATTTAATTTATGCATTACTTGTGTGATGTAGCTCATGACCAAATTCTGTTCTGGACTCAGTCATGAGGTAAATGTTTTGTTGAAGGAACTAAAGGCATAATTTGAGCCAGAACAGGATCCGGGAACTCCCTTATTTTGACAGATTGCGTTCCGGCAACTGTTTGCTTGAATCCGATAACTCTCAGGCTGATTAATAATAAATTTATGAACAAATATGACCGCCTTGAACAAATAAAAACTATATTGGATATGTAAACTGAAAATAATGACATATAAACAAATTTTAAACACAACAAAGGTTCCTAATATCACATCAGAGCTGTTGCTAAACATTTCCCCTTCTACTCTTAAAAAAATTCTCTGCCGCTAAAAGTTCAAAGTCATGGGCGGTTTTATTAAAAAACCAGTGCTGTCAATCGATTAAACATGTAATCAGATTAATCACATTCTCGGGCTGTGATTAATCGTGATTAATCACGATTAATCACTATGCTTAACTTGGTAAGCGGAACAGATCGTGCAGTGACAAACCGCAATGCAACACACTGCTGTGAACTGGTAACTCTTCTTCTTCTTCTTCTGATTTTACTGGTGGTTTGCAAACTAATGTGCATGACTGTCCCCACTAGACTGGAAGGTGGATCTGGAGAATAACCAGGTAATCCTCTGCAGGACAGAGGCCTCTATAGGTCAAACTGTAATGCGTTTAATTGGCATTATGTAAAATTAACGCGTTAATCTTTTAATGCGTTAACATTGACAGCCCTATAAAAAACACAAAAATATAATTAAAGTTTTGCACTACGCATACGTTCTTATGTTAAGTTATAAGTTCTCCTCTAAGTTTTCTGAACTTTCACTGAAGTGCAACAAAGAGACGATGATCTCGGCTCATAAAGCTCGTTGTCGTGCAGTCAGAGTTTTTGGAGCTTGTCGGAGCGACCAGGACGCTTTTCTGAAGTGAGCAAGAAGATTGAGAGCGACTCTTTTCTGAGCCAGAGACAAAACACTAAATATTAGGCTGTTTTTTCTAAATGTGGCCAAAACCATAGAGCAGCGCTTGTTGTCCCACGGTGGGCGCCTGCCTGACTAAAGTGTCGCTGCAGGAGCTTTATCCACAGCCCGAGGACGCAGGTGTACTCTGACAGACTGAGGTCGATCTGTCTGTGCTTGTGTCCCCGTGCACGGCCCACAGAGGGTACGTGGAACCAGGAGGAAAAGACGAGATGAAGTGCAAGAACGGTTTACAGCGGTGAAAACCAGACCAACATCCAGCGCAGAATGTGGGTCTTTCCCAGATGAATCTGATCTGCTGCCCAAACCGAGCTTCTCTGCACTACCACCATCTCTGACCTGCTCTGTCTCAGTATTTCCTCCTTTGACCAAGTTCAGCTCGGTCCTTCGCTAAAGGACGCAGGACTGCCACTGAGACAAGGAGCAAGGTGAGGAGCAGGGAGGAGGATGAGGAGGCGCATCGTGTGGGATATACTAAACAACTAGGTAAGAAATGATCCTGCGCTTAATACACTTATAAATTTCACATGAAGTGATTAAAAGTAAATTATCAATCGGCAACTTCAGTTTGTCCTGAAGTGAACCCCTTACCTGCAGCGGTTTTACATCACGAATGCTTTGCAGTCATAGAGATTTCAATAACACTTTATAATATAATAACATCTACTTTATTGAAAATTCACTGGAGGAGACCCCCCCCCCCACCACCACCACCAACAACAACAACAAACCCCCGCCCACCCATTATTTGCGTTCTGGCATCGTTTCGTTTACAAATTAGGCCCTGAACTAAAGAAAACCCAATGACTGTCAAGACTGTGAGAAACTTCTGTGTTAAGAATAATTTAATTTCATTGATTACCTCGTTACAAATGTCCCTTTCACAAACTCCAGGAAAACAGTTTTCCAGGTCTTTACCTCAGATATTTTAAAGTTAAAACAACTTTCATTATTAAACCTTATTCTTTGATAAAATGTATTTTTAAGATGGCGCTTTGCTGCAGGCCCTGTTGTTTGTGATCTTTTCTGCTCATTCGGTGACTTCTATTTTTAGGAGATCCATGGTAAATTTAAAAGTATTTACATCTACACAAGCCTTTAAATGACACTCTGCAGACACACTGTTGTTAACTTGTTACTCTGGTTCTTTACATTCAAAGTTCTGTAGAAGACATGCACTTTGACGTTACACAAACTAAAAACTGAGGGAACTTAGCTTGACATGCAAACAGAACCATGGTATTTGGCTTAAAGTTAAGTATTTCTTCTGTTTGTGCTCTGACTCAGTGGTCAGTGCCACAGTCTTGTAACCTTAAGGTTGTGGGTTTGAGCCCAAATTGTGTCAGAAAGGCCGTGTCACAAAAAACAATTGTCAAATGTGTGGTGTGAGTTCACTCGCTGAGGCAAAGCCTGCAGACGGTACAGCTGAACGAAAAACAACATTTATGATGTTTGCAGGCAATATTCTAAAAATAAACAAACTGTTGTAGAATCATTCTTAATTTAAAACTGAAGAGTTTACTTTTTTTTAGGAGAATCAGACATTTCATTAAAAAAAAACTTCTTTTTTTTTTAACTATAATGTTAAATTTCACGTGTTTTGCCTCTGTAATTTAAATTACAAATCTGTTTTTATTTTCACTTTTGAATCTGCCCTGCTCTTCAGAGCAAAGCTGATCAGATTAAAAAAGAATAACTGTGAGGCAGTAAAGGCAGAGAGGACAACAGCTGAAGGTAGGACCAAGACATTTCATCAAGAGGTCTTAACGTCCCAGCATCCTCTACTGGTGCTCATTTCAGTTAATGCCATTTTCACGGTAATTCGCTTTATTCATATATTCAAAAAAGTTCAAGACAACAATGAAATTCATATATCACCAATTCAGCACAAAACACATCTTCAGGGCACTGCACAAAAATAAATTCTAAATAATCAACTTTAATCTAATCCAGTTTAGATTTAAATGGATCAGATTCAAGTTACTTACAGTCATTTTAGTGTAATTTTAACAGTCAGATTGGTTGATTACAAAATGCCAGAATGACTCGGTGGTGAGTGGTATGAGGTGCCATTAGTGCCAAAAATATGTTTATGTGTCTATGTAAAGTGTGTATGTAGCGTGCTGTGTACATGTTAGGTGATATGTTACTTCACATTTATACTTAACATATCACTTATCACATAAGACACATAAACATATTTTGGCACTAATGGAACCTCGTACTCAGACGTGCAAAATAATTATCGCTCGGCCTTCGGTCGCAGGCGATTAATTTGCTTAATTTCTGAGAAAAGAAAAATTTAATTTGCACAAAAAAGGTTGATTTCATGATTGTTATGCGCGATGATTGATTGTTTTGGACGGATTGTTCCTTTTTTAAAGTCAGTTTCTTGAACTCCACAGGGGGCTGGCTTGAAACACATCGAGTCGCTATTTATAAGACAGATCTGGTTGGCAGGCCTCAGACTGATGAAAACTTTCAGATGAAAGACGAAACGTTCCTCTCTAAAAGAAACTGTCCAGATGACCTGATTCAACCTTTTTTGTATTAATCTACCTGGATGATTGAGCTTACAAACATTTTTTTGAATTTGAGTCGTTTTGACACGGGTCTTTTATTTTGAAACACCTGACCGGAAACAGTGCGTTCTTGTTTCATTAGCTTGACTCCAAAGATGGAGGTTTGCTGTGTTGAAACTTGTCCGGGTCTTCTCTTCGCGGCTGTGCGTGTTTGTTAGAGAAGGTGTCCATGTGAGAGTGCTTGGCGCCCGGCCTGGTGGACCCATCGACCCGGTTCCTCCCTCGGTTAGCCTGCTCGGAACAGACCGAGCGGAAGTCCCCTCTGCTCTGCCTTGACTTTCCCGTCGCTGACAGCCATCAGGGATGCGGAGAACAACTCTCCCAGCGCTCGGGGTTCTGTTTTCGGCCTGGTTCTTAGGGAACTTTGTTCTGGCTTGGTTTCAACACAAACACGTAAGAGCCCAAACGCAGCACGATGAGCACCCGAACCGATTCTCGGACAGCCCGGACCAAAGCTGCCTCTGCCACGTAAGTAACAGCCACAAACCGAGCTCTTTGTATTTTTATTTTGTGTTCTGAGCGATGATTCAAAGCTGCGACTCTTCTAGCACTTTCCACTGTCATCTGATGTGACGTCACCAGGTCGCTGTGATGCTAACACCGCTTCCTGCTCTGGTTTGAAGCTAAAGACTTAACAGGACTAACAACCGTCTCTGCTGACCGATGTGGTCGGGAAGTTAAAGTTAGAAAGCTTCAAATGACCGGACACTCAAGTTTTTATGTAAAACTCAGATTAGATCTCTTTAATTTCCATTTCTTATGCTACTTTCCATTCCCAACGTTCACCGGAAATCGGAACTCAGTTTACCGTGTTGTAGTTTCAAGTCGGAAATAATTTATGGTTGGCAACACAAACTCTGTTCATGAACAGTGACGGAGTGGTATTTTGTGTGTAACTGGATTGCTAGGGTACAAGCTGACCGATGTGAAAATAAAAGTTTATTTCTTCAGCTGTCACATTTTGTCATCAGTTTTGAGTTCGGAGTAGTTGGTGAGAAACTTTCGGCTGTTTTAAAGTGGAAGTGCGTGGTGTGTTTTTATTGGCTGCGGATTAGCGCCCGTTTCGTACCGTTTCATGGGGATTGTAGTTCATTGCGGCGCTCGTTACATTGTTAGTCCTTGAAGAAAACTACAAACGGGAAGCTTCCTGTTTGAGGCGGGGTTTAGCTTGACAGCCGGTAGTTTGGGGGCGGGGCCTCCATCTGTAATAACAGCTCAGCCCATAGACTCAGCTGCTGCTGAAACATTTGCAAACCAAGTTTACCAACAGGAAGTTTTAATTACAGAGCAGCTACAGGAGAAAAGAAAGAAGTTTAAAAAATAAAAATTTAGTGCTCAGAACAGTATGTCAAGAGGACTTCACCCCTTACTGACGGTCCTGGCGTTTGGCGGTCTGCTGAATTCAGAGGTCAGCTGTGGTTTAGAGTTTGATGTTTTTATGTGCCGTGTTTCCGAATGTCTGTGAGGAACTGCTAACTTGTTACTTATTAGTATTTAAATGTTTAGTTCATAATTCTCAAAACATACATTCAGACGAATCAAATCAAATGTTTTCTCATATCTTGATGTTATAGTTTAATTTTGTAGTTGGTTTTAGTTTTGAAACTAAATTTAAGCTATAGGTAGGTCCTAAACTTTATTTTAAATAAAAAATCTAAAATCAATCATTTGATTTGACATCAAGTCTTTTTTAATTTTTATAAAATGTAACAATATTGAAATAGTTATTGATCATGATCAGTAATGCATGCATGCTGCAATTTGATTAACTTTTTGTTTATGCTTTAATTATCTATTTTTCTGAATGAGAATACATTTTTGACAAAAGCAGCAAAACACGGTGTACAAAGAATGCATATTTTGGGGGAACATTTAAGAAAATGAGACATTTTTTGCTAAAAAAGCCATTTGGATGTGCAGTGCTGAACATCAGCTGAAATCTAAAACGAGCAGAACGCAAGCTAAAACGATTAAAACACACATTGAGCAGAACCGTGAAAAGCTTTAACAAGCAGAACAGTGGCCCAAAGCTGAAATCAGCAACACTGTAGCTAAAAGATAAACTAGCACAATTGTAGCTAAAATTAGAAATTTGTTGGTAAAAGCCAAAATGATCAAAACTGTAGCTAAAGCCAAAGATTACCGCAGCTAAAACCTAAGCAAAGCAAACAAATAGAATCAGAGCAAATAAACTGAAGCAGATTACTAAGAGAACTATAAACATGAACTCAAGTAACCACAGAAAGAAAAAACTGTTTAACAGGAAGAAACCTCCAGCAGGACCAGCTCAGGACCAGCTCAGGACCAGCTCAGGACCAGCTCAGGACGAGCGGCACTTCTGCTTCGACTGGCTGGGTTTGAGAGGACAGGAAGTAGAAACAGACAAACACAGGATGACAGGTCCAGGTGTACTTTCTGTAGTCCAGGTGTACTTTCTATAGTCCAGGTGCACTTTCTATATTCCAGGTGTACTTTCTATAGTTCAGGTGTAGTTTCTATAGTTCAGGTGTACTTTCTATAGTCCAGGTGTAGTTTCTATAGTTCAGGTGTACTTTCTATAGTCCAGGTGTAGTTTCTATGGGAGGAAAGACAAACATGTTAAAATAGAAATAATTACAAACACAAACAGGTAAAGACAGCAGCAAAGTGAGGAAATGTGTTTTTTTTTTCTCCAGCAGTCTCAGCCTGTAGCAGCAGAACTAAGGGACAGCTCAGGAAACCCAAGCCAACCCTAACTATAGGATTTATCAAAATGGAAAGACTTAAGCCCAGTCTTTAAACTGGACAACGTGTCAGCCTCATGGACAGAAACTGGAAGTTGGTTCCACAAGAGAGGAGCCCAGTGCTTCCCCAACCATTAGGGAAACACTAGGCCCCACCAGCGGCCCGCCCAGTCAACAGAACCAAGTGCCCTAACGACCCCCCCCCCCCCCCCCCCCCCCCCCGGAGCTGGGTTGTTGAGAGCCTTGTTAGTTAGAAGTAAAAATTTGAATTCTGTTCCCATGAAAACACTCCTACGGTCATTGTGTGATTCGTCAAGTCATGCACAAAGTGACTTCTTTGCATATTTTTTGACTTTATGTAAACGTAGACTCTAAAATGTCCCTTGTACAGACTGTACACCTTGAACTGTTCTGCTGCATGACCACTTTATTATAGATTTTTAATGGGGCTGCACGATATAAAAAGACGTGTAATGTGCAATATGCTTGTTTTATATTGCAACAACCATATATTGTGATAAGCCCACGTTTTCCTCACTTTCACTCTTATGTGTACTGAATAAATATAAACCAGGTGCAGGCATCAATCCAATAAGTGTTTGTTGGGTTGACCAAATATGTCATTAATCAGAAGCCACACCTCTAACACTGTAAATAAAATTGTACGTACAAACCTGTTTATTTCATCTATACCAGTGCACCATCAGTAGGTCAACCAAAATCTGCAATAGTTACATTAGATATATTCACTGTACAGGACCAGAATGTATGTGGTCTCTGCTGCGTGCATGCCATAAACAGTCCCGGGATTCAGAATCACTCGTGTCCACATCTCCGTGCATAAAAAATAGATTATAAACCCTCCCCCTGTTACGGATGCAATGTCAGAAAATGTCATGATCCAACAAGTCCTGTAAAACTCATGGTCAAAGACATTTTAGTTCTATTTTGACGCTTGTTTCAAATGTCTTGTCAAAGTTAACTATAAAAAAGGCACATTTTCACTCTGTACAGAACTTGGTCTTCACATGTCTGTAGACTTTATGTGACGTGTTTGTGTGAAAACAGTACTCTAGTTTTTCTGAGAGCTTCTTTTTATTTTTGGAATAAGCAAAATTTAAGTTTTATACCTTGTGAAATGCTTCTTAAAATCTTTGGGGAGTTTTTTTTACTTTTTTTTCCCCCCCAGTTGAACCAATTATCCTGGTATTTGAGCCTCGAGTCACCTCTTAACCTGTGTCCTCAACTAATACGTTAAGTCTGTTTTCTGAGCACTTAAACTGCATCTTAACAGACCAAATATCACCTGTTAGTTCAGACTTACCTAAATCTCCTCAGGGGTGTGGTTTAAGCCCCACCTTTTTTTCCAGAGGCTTACCGAACTTATTGTAATCGAGTTTCTGATTTCGTTGTGTAAGCAGCTCACAAGTTGAACATGTGATGGTTTCATTAGGTGACAGTCTGCGTTCAGGTAACGCTGCATGTTGCGTGTCAGTGTACCTGATATTTTCAGCGTTGAATGCCATCTTGTATGTGGATGACCATCTGCTTCTCCTGTTTGACCCGTCAGGTTCTGTGCCCTTTCAGTACTAAATGCATCCTGTAAAATAGTACTGAGTACTTGCTGCCATGTACTGAGAAAATGTGTGACTTTAAAGCAAGAAATTTTTAAAGAAATTAACTTCTTAATAAAGTTTTATGCAACAGTAAAGTTGTAGGAAGACTTGGAAAACCGTGTCGTTGGCGTTCAAGATTTTAGCTTTCTTCTTTCTTTATAATGAGGGGTTCTTTAAAACTAAACAGAAATTCAAATGTCGTGTACGGGAGAGGATTAGTGCCGTAGCGATGTATCTGAATTCTGATTTTATAAGACAAAGTCTGAATTAAGTGTCAAAATTTTGAGAAAATATTTGCTATTCTGAATGTTTTTTTTCATTGTGGCCCTTTTTTACATACATGAGTGAATAACGGGTATAATTTTGATATAAAAATACAAATCAACATATTAAGTTATGAAATAATATTACCCGTATCTTTGGCAGAAAGTTTGGCCGACGTGTCGTGAAATGAGCTCTAGAAAGATTGTAAACCCTTTTTAAGCAACAGCACTTGAAGTGAGAGGAAAAAAGAAAACGATAAAAGAAAATCTGTCTGCCTATAAACAAAACAAAATTAAACAAATCTAAAATACCTAAATCCTAAGAGTCTTTACTGACGTGTCAACTTAACTTTAACGAGGCGTTCTGATTGTGTTTGAGGAGTTTAGAAGTTATTTTACTTGGTTCAGCTGTGGTTTGGTCCAAATTGAGAGCGTTGTTATTGCCCTGGTGCATTCTGGGAACCAAGGCTGCTGGTCTGGATGAGCTCCCTGTGGCAGTTTAGTGTGTTCAAACCAGTACGTTCAGGAGGCACAAAGTCTTTCAGTTAACTCAAAGTTAAAGTGTGTCGCTTCAGGCCTGACGCAGGAGGAGAAATGTTCTTCAGACGTTCAACAGTCTGTTGATGTCGGCCGGGCTTCTTTCTTGGGTTTGGTTCGTCCTTCCTGAGAAGGGAGCTCGTACTCGCAGGTTGACTGCGTCCATTAAACCTGCTGTGCAAGCAA
>NC_056513.1:2490675-2500460 GCF_014905685.2 Nematolebias whitei | reverse complement strand
TATATAATATTTTATATATACATAACTTAACTCCATTTAAGGTCCCTAATACACGTAGCACGTAACAAACAGGCGGCCCAAGAATCTTGTCCACTGTGGTCATTGGTCATTCCAGAATATCTCATGAAGTTGTGTCACCACGGGGACAATAGTAATTATGTGTTTGTGTCTTTAGAGTATGGCGCTCCTGACAAAGGCGAGCTGATGAAGCCGGAGCCGTTTGCTTTGAAGAATCAGCTGTTAAGTGAGTCCTGCCTCTCTCTTCCCTTCAGTCGCTTCATGTCCTGTCTGCCCTGCTCAACATGATTGTTTTCTTTGTTTATGATTTATTTTTGTCCATGCTCTTCTTCCAAAAATGATGGAAATGCCAAAATGCTGTACTATGCCACGTCTATATTAACAACAGAATGAAATGCAAAGAAAGTTCAGTCTTCGTTTGGCTAAAGGTTTTCGCAGAACACGTCACTTCATTGATGCAGTTTCTTCTGTTACATTAACTTCTTTAGCCCATAATCAAAGTTTCATGGTGACAGGATCAGGGGGAAGGGAAAGGTGGACAGGAGAACAAACAGTGACAACATCTCCAGGGAATCCCCCACTCCCCGTTTCATTGGTCCATTGTGACCTGTTCGGTAATTTCATTGGCCAGATTATTATTATTATTTTTACTTATACAGGTAGTCTCATTGAGTCACGAGGACCCACCCCCCAAGAAAGACTTGTATTTGGCAGCTATGTGAGCGCCCGGGTGTGACGAGGCTAAATGTTTTTGGTGGTGGGAAGCTCGTTAGCCTGACAAAAAAAATAAATCCATAAATGAGCCGCAGCGTTGTTCAAAGCCTGTGAAAGAATTAGCAGCTTATAGACCAGAAAGTACAGGAGTTGGCAGATCGACTGGTCTGCCCCAGCTACTGCACTAATAAATAATCAATTTTTAAAAATACAGAATTTTTAAACTTTTTAAAAGCATTAAAGAGCTCAAACCTTTAAGTCATTTAAATGTGATACTTTGATTTCAGGCAGCGATCACTTTAAAGACAAAATTATTGATACAAATAATCTTTCAGCAGTTCTGGTGGTTGATTTTTCCTCCTTAAGGAACATTGCTCGTCATAAACAAACTTTTTTTTGTACACTTGAATGAGTTGCAACAATTTTTGTGTTTGCTAAAGTTGCTCTGTCAGCCATCTTGAATCAGGCTGAAGTTATGCAGCTGTACACGTACCTTAATGATGACCTTTGACCTTTGGAGCGCTTCATTAAAACCCGTTCAGTGACTCCTGACAAGTTTTATTATCGTTTCTGACCATGAACACACACTCGGTGAATAAATAGTGTAAAAGCACATTATTTTAGCACGTGTTGTCTTCTTGTCTCCAGAGATCACGTTTGTTTTTCCTGACGACGCTGGCAGGAAGCCCGTAGAGAAGAAACTTCCAGGTAACGAGCTACAGTGAAGCTACTGCAGGTGGAGAACCTCATTTAAAGGCTCTTGTTGTTGTCTGCAGCCTTGATGGTGGTTCAGAAGGTGAAGGGGCTCCTGTACAGGCTGCTGAAGGTTCCAGCAGCCGATCTTCAGCTCACCTACACCAGCTCCAAGGTAACACAGGTCCATCCACGCTGGACATCAAAATGTTGAGTTTTTGTCGGGTCAGAACAGGAAATGTACGACGACCACGCCTCAGTGAAGGTCTCGCATACTGAGCTGCAGCTTAGCGTGGTAGTAGCTGAGAGTCGTTTGTAAAGTCCATGTCACGGTCATGGCCTCATCCCGAGCTAAAAGTAAAGCATCATCATCATCATCAAGCTTGCCCAGTTTCTCTAACTGGAACAATCATCATTTGGGTCGAACTGGTCACTTTTCATGTCTTCGGGCCGCTGGAGAGGCTCAGGGAAAAAGGCGTTTGTCTCCGTGTGCGTTTGCAAACTTCTTGCTTCATCACGTCAAGTTCATCTCAGGAACAGACGACCCGTCTTCTTCCTGCAGATCATCTCGTCGTGCTTCTCCTCGTGTTTCATTGTTTGAGAAGAGGAGCGCCTGCGGGCGTTTGGAAATAGAACCCAAAGTTGAACCCGAGTTGTCGACCGTGCTCCTCCTCACCCATTTATTTTATTTTATTTGTGCTTCTGATGACCTTAAATGATACCCAATCGATCAGAAACTTCCAGAGCCATGACATCGTCTCAGTGTATGCAAACTTGTGATTTTGAAGTAATAAAACAAATTATTTCTTATCATCAGGACATTTAGCACAAAGAGTTAATTCATTGAGTCCTGACTGGTTTCAAACAGGAAAGGTTGAGTCAAATCCTCACGTGCTTTTTCCGAGTTATGTTTTTTAGTTCTTGGTTTTTTGAGTGAAGTTTGTTTCTGAGTTTCCAGTAGGTTTGTGATTTATTTTTGTTTTAGGGTAACTGTTTTCCTTTGCATTAAGTTTTGGGGGTTTTAAATTAATGTTTTTTTTTAATTGTGTTAACTTTTGGGGGTTTTGTGTGAAGTTTTAACTTTTTCACGTTAAGTTTTTTTTTTGAGTAACATCGTAGTTTTTTTTCACATAAAGTTTGGAAGGTTTTAAGTTTTTGTTTGTTTTTTTTAGTTAAGTTTTAGATGTTTTTTGCTTTACATTTTACCTTTTTTCCACGTTTTTTTTTTTTTGGTGTGGTTATTTTGAGTAACGTTTTAGATGTTTTCCGTGTTTTTTTTATTTTTTAGCAACGTTTTAGATTTTTTTCACGTAAACTTTTGTGGGATTTTTGTTAAAATGTTTTTTTTTAATGTTTTTGATTTTTTTTTGTGTGAAATTTTGTGTTATTTTGAGTTACATTTGAGATTTATTTCAAGCTTTGTTTTCTTTAGCGTTAAGTTTTTGGTCACGTAGTGAAGTTTATTTATTTTTGCTACACCGTGGTGTATGCAAGCATCTGGTTTCAGCTGTGTGTTGTTACTGGGAACAGTGGAGTTGCTGAGAATTGCCCAGTTCATAGTGAAGGTTGTCTCATGATTAATTCTCCCTCCAACAGGTGGAAGGGACAGAGTTCAAGCTCAACAACGACCTGAAGACGCTTCACTTTTACTCAATTGAGGATGGAGACCAAGTTCTGGTCCGCTGGTCCTGATCGGGACCAACAAGACGTGGATCTTCTCTCAGACCTCAGACTGGACATTAGTCCCGCTCCACCTTTGAAACTTCAAACATCTGCATTTAGCTTCATATAAACTATTCACGTTTACTTTGTTAACAAGATACAGATGAAGCGCAGCAGAAAAATGACATTTAGAAGTTGTAAAAAATAACAAATAAATAAAAATGTAAATAAGTAAGTAAGTAAATATTTGAGGTTTAAGAAACGAAAGTGTGTTTTTTTTTTTTTTTTTTTAATTCCCCTGCTGGTTATACAAAGATTTAATGTCTGAATGTGGCTTCGAAATAAAAAACGTAAAATTACGGAGAGGGTGCGCAGTTGGACTTTTTTGGGACATTTTGGACACCCAGTCATTAAAAATGACAATAGTCCAGCCTAGAAGGGATAAAAGCTTGGATTAGATTAGATTAAACTGTATTGTCAGTACACAATAGGGCAACAGAATGCAGTTAACTAGTACAGCACCGGTAGTCCCTCGATACTTGGCAGTTCAACATTCGCAGGTTTTCAGCGACACGCGACTGATTGATGGAAGACGACATCTCTGAAGCTCCCACAGCAGCGACGGCGAAGAGCTACATTTAAATTACAGTAAGTCTCATTGAGGACACAATCCTTTGGGTCAAGGCCAGTTTCATTCGTTTGTTTATTCAAATAAGTTTTGTTAATCTAAAATGAAATGGCAACATGTTTTTATTCACTGATTTTTAGTGAACTTTTAAAAATGTTTTCGTCCGATTCGTTGTTTCGCTGAGATTTTCATTATTTGACCAAAGGGTACAAACTAAATGTTCTGCATCTGTAGTTGTGTCTTCTGAGTTTCAGTGTTTTCTTTAGGGGGGCATGTGAGGGGGTAGAGCTGCTGCCTCTCAGAGAGGAGGTCGCTGGTTCAAATCCCGGCCTGGGACTTTCTTGGTGCAGTTTGCATGTTCTCTCCAGTTTCCTCCCACAGACCAAAACATGTTGCACTGATTAGTTACTTTAAATTGTGCCTAGGTGAGAGAGAGAGAACGGTTGTCTCATTTGTCCCTGTGATGGACTGGAGACCTGTCCAGGTGTCCCCTGCCTGCACAGTGATGGTTGGACATGGGCACCAGTGAACCGAAAAGGAAGAAGCAGGTAAAGATAATGGATGGATGGATGAACATATGGTATGATGGTTGATGGATGAACATGGTTTGACAGATGGATAGGATGGATGGAGAATGATTTGGATGGATGAACAGATGTTGGATGGATGGACAGATGGTTTGATGAACAGATGTTGGATGGACAGATGGTTGGATGGATGAACAGATGTTGGATGGATGAACAGATGTTGGATGAACAGACGGTTGGATGGATGAACAGATGGTTGGATGGCTGAACAGATGTTGGATGGATGGACAGATGGTTGGATGGCTGAACAGATGTTGGATGGATGGACAGATGGTTGGATGGATGAACAGATGTTGGATGGATGAACAGATGTTGGATGGCTGAACAGATGGTTGGATGGATGAACAGATGGTTGGATGGATGAACAGATGTTGGATGGATGAACAGACGGTTGGATGGATGAACAGATGGTTGGATGGATGGACAGATGGTTGGATGGCTGAACAGATGTTGGATGGATGAGCAGATGTTGGATGGATGAACAGATGGTTGGATGGATGGACAGATGTTGGATGGATGAGCAGATGTTGGATGGATGAACAGACGGTTGGATGGATGAACAGATGTTGGATGGATGAACAGACGTTTGGATGGATGGACAGATGGTTGGATGCTGAACAGATGTTGGATGGATGAGCAGATGTTGGATGGATGAACAGATGTTGGATGGATAGACAGATGGTTGGATGGATGGACAGATGGCTGAACAGATGTTGGATGGATGAGCAGATGTTGGATGGATGAACAGATGTTGGATGGATGAACAGATGTTGGATGGATGAACAGATGGTTGGACGGATGGACAGATGGATGAGCAGATGTTGGTTTGATGAGCAGATGGTTGGATGGATGAACAGACGGTTGGATGGATGAACAGACGGTTGGATGGCTGAACAGATGGATGGATGAACAGATGGTTGGATGGATGAACAGACGGTTGGATGGCTGAACAGATGGTTGGAGGGATGAACAGATGTTGGATGGATGAACAGACGGTTGGATGGCTGAACAGATGGTTGGATGGATGAACAGATGGTTGGATGGATGGACAGACGGTTGGATGTTCTTCAGGGTGTAAACTGGATCATGTTCCTGGGATGGAAGCTGGAGGTCAACACGATGATCTGAGCAGAATCTGCTGCTCAGACAAATGTTCTCCTTCTACGAACAAACATTTTGTCTCGATGTTTCTTCGTCTCCGCTTCGTTCTCTGCTCAGCAGCTCATTCAACGTGTTTTAATTTGTTAAAGGTCGTCACAACAAAGGATTTATTTAACGTTCCAAACAGGAAACGGACCAGGATGCACTTTTTTATTCGTTTAAACAGAAAACTGAAGACTGGAAGCAGAAGAACGAAGACCATGAAGAGAAACACGATGAAAATTAAACGTTTTGACGTTTTCTGATCGTTGCAAAGAAAAACATCTGAAGAGGAACGACTCCTGAAGGAACTTTCCCTCCACACACGATTTAATTTTCTGAGTTTGAAACGTGCAAAGAACAGAGAGCTGCAGTCCTGTTTGTGTTTGTTTGTTTGTTTGTTTATTTAAGCTGGATGCTGATGCGCATCAAAACAACAACTTCGGGGCTTTTTGTTGTTGGAAGCAGCGGCTAAAAGACGAAGGACGGATGTTCAAACAAAGATGAAGATTTACGAACATTTTTCTTTCAAAAACAGAATCCTACTTAAAGAAAGATGCTGCTCAGTAATCCAGGTAGAAAAATCTAAAACGTTAAAACAGGTCATCTGGATGGATTCTTCTTCAAAAGTTTCATATTTAATCCAAAGGACTTCTTCAGTCTGAGGAGCTGCAGCAAACTCACGTCTTATAAACAGCACCTTCTCATGGTGGATCAACCAGTTTTACATGTGAGCAGCTAGTTCTGGATGTCAATAATCTTAATTCATCCACCATGAGAAGGTGCTGTTCATAAGACTGAGTTTGTTGCAGCTCCTCAGACTGAAGAAGTCCTTTGGATTAAATAGGAAACGTTTCAACAAGAAGAATGTGTTCAGAGGACCTGACTTCACTTTTTATCGTTTACCTGGATGAGCGTACATCAGGACATCCCAGAAGATGAAGATGCGAAGGTGAAGAGTTTTTGTAAACATTTTCTGTGAATAACAACCTTAAGAGGAGCTGTGCACACTCTTGCAGCCTACTCGTTTAAATTACACAAGCAGATTTTAAAGTCACTGAGCGATTAGTTTCAGTTTAGCAGGATTCAAAATTTTATTTCAACAAGTCTCGTCTGAGGGAACAACGTTTATTACGTGGAATATAAAATAAAAACTAGTTGTGACCAGTGTGGTCACCATGGTAACCACACTCCTGTCTGTCACTCTCTGGACGCCAAGTTAACGAGAGGCACGGAAAAAAAAAAAAAAAAGCCTAATAAATAATTAAACAGTCACTGTGTGAAAACTGAGACTAATCTAAAAACTCCTAAACCGTGAGTGGCAGATGATCCATGTTCACACGTGAACCTGGAGCAGATTTAACAAATGGAAGTGAATGTGTGCACGTTTGGGTGCACACATTCACAGCGAGAGGCTGAGCGGGCCAAAGACGACGAACATCCAACGATTCCAAGTTTAACCTGAACAGAAACTAAGAGACGTGGGACTGAAGTTTGGGTGTAAAACATTTCAGACAAATGAAAACGTGGTGAGACATCGTCACATGACCTGACTGAAAAATGTTGGAGTGTATACCTGGATTATTGAGCATGGACTTTGTTGTTTTTAACCAGTGGAACCTTCTATGGAGGAGGATGAACGGCTGTGGCAACCCCCCAAGAGAACAAACAACATTCCAGGGAAAAATCCATCCATCCATCCATCCATCCATCCATCCATCCGTCTTCTTTACCCGCTTCTTTCTTTTTGGATCACATGGTGTCCAATGTCCAGCAGTCACTGTGAGAGATGGGGGACACCTGGACTGATCTCCAGTCCATCACAGGGACACCTAGGGACAAGTTAGAGTTACCAGTCAGCCTAACATGCATGTTTTAGGTCTGTGGGAGGAAACCGGAGTATAGCACGGAGAGAACATGCAAACTCCACCCAGAAAGATCCTGGGCTGGGATTTGAACCGGCGACCTTCTCGCTGAGAGGCAGCAGCTCTACCAACTGAGCCACCGTGCCAAAAAAACGATAAAAACATGAAAATGCCAGTTCATTCATGTGAAGTCCAACTTTCTGTAACGTGTTTAAACTTTAAACGATGTTTCTACTGTGGACCTCCAAACGGGGCTTTAGATCACCATTTCTTTGGCAACACGGTGGTGCAGTGGTTAGAGCGGTCACCTCTCAGTGAAGAGGTCGCAGCATTGCCTCCTGGCTCGAGGCCTTCCTGTAGGTTTACGTCTCGTAGCGTGAGGGTTTCTTCCCACACACCATAAACATGCATGTTAGGTTAACTAGTGACTCTGTGTCCCCATGATGGACAGGTCTGTCCAGGGTGTCCCCCACCTCTCACAGTGACTGCTGGACATAAGACACCAGCTGCCCCGAGACCAGGACAGAAACAAGCAGGTAAAGATGATGGATGCATGGATGGATGGATGTTGGACTACTACCAACAGTCAGAACGATTCCCAACGGAGCTGCTCGTCTCCATGTGTAATGTGCACGTTTTATTTTAAAGCTGCACGAGACACAACGTTTTAAACAGAACAATTAATGAAACGTGGCTCATTGATTCACTTTGATCATCACGCACGCACGCGCGCACGCACGCACGCAGGCTAAACGCTGCATGGGTTCCTACAACAGACTGGGACGTCTGAATCGTTACATTTTCCTACTTTAAGGCGGCTCCAGGACGTGAAGGGAAACTGAAGTCGTAACAGCTGCTCTCTCAAGTTTTCTGGCTGCAACGTTTGTTTCCATCATGAAAAGCTCAGCGCTCAGAACAAAGATCACGCTCAAGAATTAAAACATTAAAAGGTGAAGAATGCCGTAAGTTCAGGGACGACTTGATGTGATCAAAGATCTCCAACGTGAAGCTCCTGCAGACCAAAGGTCCGCCGGGCCCTGAACGCCTCACGTTTACATCGTCTGTTCGGTGTTTCCTGTTTATGATGTCACGTTTTAGCACCGGTTAACGTCACGGTACCATTTTCAGAAGGTTCTGTTGGAACCGTCATGTGGACTAGAACCTCCTGCTGAACAGACGATGTGGGCCTGTCGGATCTGAGAAATTAAAAATAAAACTTGTAATATTTATCCTTGAAGCCGAGTTAGTGATGAAACCAGAAGATGATGAGTCTGAAACCAGGACTGAGACTCTGTGAGGTCACCGTGGATCAGCTCCGCCCGTTTCTGGACTCTGGACCTCAGACAGTGAGTAACAGCCTGTTAGTGCAAAACCTGTCCACAAACATGAGCCACGTCACGTGCGCACACACAAACACTGATTCCTGCAGAGACACAAACTGGTCCAGAATCCTCAGAGTCCACACGAGAGGAACAAAGAATAAATAAAGTAGGCAGCTGAACGTGGGCGGTCCAAGTTCAAGAACATCCGATCCGTACGAGAACCTTGGTGTGAGGGTAGCGAGGCTCAGTCCAGTTCATGTTCCACGTCTTCACCTCCTGCAGCTCGTCGACCACAGACTATCAGAACCAGCTGCTCAGAGGAGCCCAGAACGGGTCGGGGAGAAGAGCCGGGCAGCAGAATAAAGACGCTGTCGGGTGAAGTTTTCAGAATCATCTGGTGAAGGCGATGAACGGCAGCACATTTATATTCATCGTTCACCAGAAGGAGCAAGAACAAACACATCCAGGCGATTGGGATCAAGATGGGGGTGGGGAGCGGGCCTGGTGTCCAGAAGAGCTGCCCGTCGGCCTCGTGAAGCTGCTGCTACCTCTGCTCCTGCAGCATCTGGCGGAAGTTATGGAGCTGATAGATGCTGGTGGACAACCTGCAACCAACACGAGACGTTCAGCCGATAGAGACACGTCAACGCTGAAAGACTGCTGAAACATTCTGGACACGAGGCGAGACCAGCAGAACAGCAGCTACAAGATGAAACGACTCAAAAACAGCTGAAAGCAAAAAACTTCAGCGCGCTAGCTACAAGCTAAAACCAGGAGAACGGCAGCAAAAAGCTAAAATGAGGAAAGAAACAAAAAACTAAAAGAAACATAACGTAAGTTTACTGAAGTGGAGATTTTATCTGGAAGAGGATTGGGACCACTGCGCAATAATTTTTTATTTTAATTCTGAGATTAAAGTCAGAATCCATCTATCTAATTCTGGTTTTAATCTCAGAGTTAAGGGAAAAATAATTTTTGCACCGTGGCTCTAATCCTCCTGTAATTTAAAGACCACACAGTTTTCAAGAATTTAAATAAATTTCAATGCAACGGTGAAAAATGTAAATTTAAATAATCTGAAAATCAACATTTACAAAACGATTCTCATAATTTCCTGGTCTGAACGTCTGAATACCTGAGTGGCTCAAACAGCTGA